>NC_071123.1:19903437-20228750 GCF_024256425.1 Clarias gariepinus
TTTCTGCAGTTTAAACATCAGTACATTGGGGAGGTTATATCTACCTTTATAATGAATATACAGTGGGGACCAAAAGTATTGAGACAGGTGAAAAGCAGTGTTTATGACATTCTTCAATGTTTAATGACTTTTGGCTTAGTTGTTGTACACCTATCAGCAAGGGCGTAGATTTGCTCTGGACATTGGTGGGGACCCCCCCCCCCCCAAAAAAAGAAACGTCCACGGAATGCATGTTTTTTTTTAAGATGCTTTAAAATCACTTTACATTAATACTAGCAATGATTTGATTGATATTAATCCACTCGAAATGCAATTTATTAAGTTAAATTAAGGAATAGTGTAATGTTAAAGGAATGTTTAATAACTGACAAAAAGATAGTTTAATAAAGACTTTATCCTTTATTAAGCCATAGTGCAAATGAAACATCTCAAACATCAGTATATATAAAAGTAGATTACATCTAAACATGAACTACTGTTAGCTACCACACAACAGCTCAATGCCTATTGCTCCTATATAAAGGAGCCAAAAACATGCCTTCGCCTCTCGTTAACAGAAATAATCTGCTGGCTCAATATTGTCCAGACTGTTCTGGTGGACATGGCATACAGCAGCATTGTTCAATCAAGCATTGTTGATCTGAGCCAGGTTTTTAGTCTCCTGAGAGTACTGATACTCCTTTCAGCTTCAGCTGATGACACCGGCATAACTAAAAGCAGCCTGACAAAGGTTTCAATTTGATCAAATAGACCCCTCACCTCCACTGGCATTCCTCTCATGATAGTAGCCACTTCTGTACTAGATTTGAAACTGTATTTGGACTTGAACATGGCTGAACTTTTAGAGTCTCCCTGTTAAGTTCTGGCTACTGATCAACAATATCATCCACCCCTCCTGTGAGAAGAATGTCTTCCAGCCTTTTCTGAGTCTTAGTGTGCAAATCTCGAATCAAATCAGTAATGTTTGCCAAGTCAGTGAATGCATTTTAAAAACTATTTGTGTGAAGTGGATTGTCTATTGGTGAACCGTCAACAAAATTCTAGCCATGGCAATATTAGTATGTAGCACATCAATTTCTTCGACAAGACTGATTTCTGACAAAAAGTCATCATTAGATTAGGAGAACTGACAGGGATCATATTTATACTTTTACATTTAGCTGTTTAATCTGCTATTAGTGTTAAATCCGTATTCACAGACTATAGCCTGTCCTGCTATAATGAATGTGCGTCAAAGGCACTAGCATTAACATTAACTGTTGTCGTTACTTTGATGGATTCACTAGCGAACTTGAAGTGACTTACACTTTTCTTTAAAAAAAAAAAAAAAAAAAGCTCCTCATGTCCAGCTTCTTTTTTTGCTGCCGCCATCCTCACATGTATGTCACCCAACACACCTTCTTGCACGGGGGAAAAAAGTGCACTTCATTTGGCGCTGCTTGTATCTGAACGCAGCCATAGGCTCTCACATGATAGCAGGGAAAGGCACAGCCAATTTAAAATGTTCATATGTGTTTTGGGGGCGGGAGGACTCAAGGAGAGAACGTGATTTATCCCTTTCTGGCGTGTCTAGGTTAATGTTGACAGCACGATTTCTTTCTTTTTTTTTTAAAGTGGATTAAATTATTGGTGGGGACATTTCAATGGTCAAAGGATATTGGTGGGGACACATCCCCTCCGTCCACCCTAAATCTACGCCCCTGCCTATCAGTATTTAAGTCCTTTCTTCTTCAAAACCTGCTGGATCTAAAGTGATAAAGACGTCTGCAGTCCTCTGGTGTCACTCACTCAGTCCATGGCTGCTTCATCACTTCCTGAAGATCATCTACACAAATTTACCACATAAGTTCACAATTCACTCGAGAATTCCGGAGTTATTTTTGTGCTGATGTGGACAATCAGGCTTCAGAAAGTAAAAGTTCTGCCACATATCTGTTTCATCAATTAACTAAAGCAGCTGATTGTAATTAGCTCAATTAACTCTTCAACCAGATCAACTTGAAGTAATTAGTGACATCACCTGTTTTGTGCTATCAAAAAAAATATTACATACAGATAGGTAGACGAAATACATTTATTTTCTTCAGTGTTGGGTTTAAATGATGAAGAAGTGTGTCTGAACTAAGTTTTAAGCTAAGAGAAGAAGAGTTATTTCTTGTTGTGTCCGCCGGACCTTGATACACTAACCAGTCTAGGGCAGATCGACCGGGAGACACACACACACACACACACACACACACAGGCATTATGTCTGAAGATCTCTGTTTATTCTCAGCACATAGAGCACATTTATTCAGTGCAACGTCCCGAACATCAAAAGAACCAGTCATTAACATGTCAGTCATAGAGAGACCCGGAGACAGACAGGAGAGAGGAAATACATTCACATTCTCCTGATTAAACAAAAGGGTTCTAGCAGACAAGAGCCATGTGGATGTATATTCGTCTGGGTACAGGATATAGAAGGTGTTACCACATACGACATCAGGAAGCACAGTGAGGGGTCTGTTCTCAGGGCACAGGGATCTTCTTATTTGATTACAATGTCTTACAATATTATAAAACCTTACATTCAGTTTGTAGAATGTCCCAAAATGTCCCACTCATAGGACTTGAGAAATTGCCCTGCATGCCAAGAAACTGCAAGTAACTGTAACTTAGAGGGTTAAGGCACTGAGTTACTGATCGGTAGGTCAGTGGTTCGAGTCCCAGATCCATCAAGTTGTCATTGTGGGCCCTTGAGTTTGTCCCTTAACCCTGTCTGCTCCAGGAGTGCTGTATCATGGCTGACCCTGCACTCTGACCCCAGTTACGCTGGGATATGTGAGGAAAAGATTTTACTGTGCAGTAATGTATATGTGACAAAAAGAATTAACTTAAATTATATTATACACACTTACAGCCAACTGAACAGATCATATAAAAATACAAATATACACTATACATGCTGGTTAGGGCATTTCCTTGCTGAGTTTTTGTAATGTAAAATAACAGTTTGTTGGCTTATTAGCTCCTTAATTAACCTTATGCTAATCTCTCTTTTCAGTGATGTCCATCATCAGGGCCACCAGGGACTCTGGTATAACGGGCATTTTCCCAGTGGTCCAATGCAATTTAGGGCTGATACAAATTATTATTATTATTATTATTATTACATTTATTAATTGATTTTTTTGCCTATCACGGAGAAACTGGGATCCACTGAGGGACCCATTGATTTGTCTGCTGACAGCATAAGACCAATCACGTGACACCATAGCGATGAAGTACCTAGCTCCGCCCATATAAAAATAGGTCATTTGTAAAAGCTATGTGAGAAAAAGCTTAAAAGTTTGCAGCCAAATGTGCAAAGATTCCAGACATCTGTAGAGACTGCTGCAGTCACCTCCTCTTCATTGTGCAGCATCATCAGACAGGTGTAGAAGAGCAGGTTTAGAGTCATAGAGGAGAGCAAGAGTGAACTGTAATCGATGATGAGGGCCGGAGTGAAGGGCAGAATGAGGAGGAGCAGGAGGAGAGGGAGCTGAATCAGTAGGGAGGAGCTTCATGACGTTGTTGGTCTTTCGGCTGCTCCCGACAAGGATAAAACAAGGGTTCGCCACAGCGGAATATCCAGTCCACACCACAACCTGGCACAGGTTTTACACCGGATGCCTTTCCTGACGCAACCCTCCCATTTTATCCGGGCTTGGGACCGGCACTGCATCCAGTGGCTGTGGTTTGGGCACTAGCTGGGAATCGAACCTGGGCCTTTTGCATGGCAGGCGAAACACCTACCAATGAGTCTCCAGTGCCCTAGGGAGGAGCTTCATGATAACAGGATCTTATTGAGAAGTAGCTTATCCTAGTGTGTGTGTGTGTGTGTGTGTGTGTGTGTGTGTGTGTGTGTTTGAAAAGCAAGATAACTTATATGCAGTGCAGCTAGAAAAAATTAATTGGATTTTTATCCCAGTCCAGCTCCGTCCACTGTCTCTGGATTGTATGCTCAGTTTCTGACTGGGTGAGTGTCTGCGGCTTTATGAACTCTGTTATTCAGTGAATTCTTTAAATTTCTGAGAAATTCCCTTCGATGCCTCTTCGGTTACAGCTGCTATCTTTGGCTCAAAGCTGCTTCTCACAGTTTTCTCATACTGAGGAAAGGCATTTTTCCACAAATTGCTAAAACTAAATTGTGACATGAATTAAGAATCTTAAATGAACAGAAGCTAGATTTGGACAATAGAAGAACCACTTAATTATAAGAGATAAAAACTGTTTTGAAAACAATGAACATGCAAAAATGAAGGGTGATTTTATAAAGAAATTGTACAAAATATAAACAAAATATCTATTGTTATTGAGATCACAGCACATGAAAGTCATATATGGCTACAGCATGGCAGTGTTGATCAGAAATGGAAAAATACTTTCAAGTTATTTCAAATATGGATTTGCTCAGAGCATCATACCACTATATATTTTTAAGTTTTTAATGAAAACATTCCAACACAAAACAAACAAACAAACAAACAAACAAATAATGGACAGAAAACATCTGTAAAACCATCAACACATCTGCACTTACAGTAAGAATCAGTAGGTTCTCTGACACTTTATTCTTTTTTTTAATTCAAATTCAATACAAATTCTATTTGTCACATACATTCATAAACAGTCATACACAGTATGATATGCAGTGAAATGGTTGTATAACCGCCCATGACCTAACAGTCTGGTGATTGTGCTCCTAGATGTTATAATACTAATTATAGAAGCAACTAGTGTTTTGAGGATGTACGACAACATGAACTGTAAATATAAATAGATATAATGTGCTTCTATATTCAAATATTATTTTGTCAAAATTCTATTGTATAAAAAGCATCGAACACATTGAGGCATAATATTATTTCTTATGAGAGAGAGGAAATACATTTACATTCTCCTGATTAAACAAAAGGGTTCTAGCAGACAAGAGCCATGTGGATGTATATTAGTCTGGGTACAGGATATAGAAGGTGTTACCACATAAGACATCAGGAAGCACAGTGAGGGGTCTGTTCTCAGGGCACAGGGATCTTCTTATTAGATTCCTTCTTATTATCCAAATTTTCTGACATGTACTGTACATGGGTGGTCTCCGTCTAGACCAATACTTTCATTGTAGTGTTGAGCTGCCTGGAGCAAAAAGGCCAGGGATGATTTATTTATTTTTTGTCCCAGTTTAGTCCTGTCTTTATTTCAGACTGTTTGAGTGTCTGTGGCTTTATAAACTTTGTTATCCAGTGACAAAATAGTCGGTCAATGTCTGAAAGATTCCCTTCGACACTTCTCCTGTTACAGCTGCGCTCTCTGACTCTGAGCTGCTCACAGCTTTCCCATAAACCTCTTTACACTGACTGTGAGTCTTTGTGAGATCTGAAAGTTTCTGTTCAAGAGTCTCCAGCTCTCTGTTCTTCTCCTCCATCTGTCTGCTGAACTCTTCCTGCATCTTTGTTTTAGAGGCCAAAATGTTTTTCTGAAGTTCAGGCATGATGATCTTCATGAGGTCCATCCTGACCTCTACCTCATACACCTCCCTGATCTCATTCATCTCCTGTTGGTGCCTCTCCTCCATCTCTCTCCTCTCCCTCTCTCTCTTTTCTTTTAGTTTCTTCACCTTTTCTTCCATTTCTGCCCTTCGCGCTACCTCTCGTTTCAGCTCCCTCTCAAGTTCTTTCTTTTTCTCTTCATCTTTCTCTTCTTTCATCTTTCTCTCCACTTCAGTTGTTCGGTCATTTAGTTGTCTGATGTCTCCTTCATGCTTCAGGATTATTCCTTCCATTTTTCTCAGAGAGTCCTGCACCTCCTTATCAATTTTTTCCTTCACTTCAATCTCCAATCCTTTTCTCTTCTCTTTCCCTCAGGATCTTAGTCTCCAACACTCTAATCTGAGCTTCTGTCTCCAGGTAGATCTCATTGCTGTAGAATTTCTCTCTGCTTCCTTCCACCATCTTCTCTATCTTCTCCAGCAGCTCTGAGACCTGAGAACCATCTCCACTCTCCTTAATGTTGAGACAGTGAAACCTGTTCCAACATTTCTCCACCAGTCTCTGGACCTCCTGGTCTCCTGATTGACTAAACTCCTCAATGTTCTTCTTCTGAAGTTCATCAGTGACACTGAATATCATCATGGTGTTTCTCCAACATCTCTCTCCAAAAATCTCCTCCATTTTCTCTAGCATCCCTCTCTCCTCCCCTGTAGGCTGCTTTATAGGTATGACTAGGAGAAAGGCGTGGGGTCCTGGAGCAGATAGATGGACACAGAGTCCCACATCCTCTCTCAGCTTCTCCAGAGTGAGTCCAGGAGAGAACCAGTCAGGAGTGTTCACCACAGTCACCTTCCTTCCAGCCACCTCCCCCTGTGTGCTTTCACTCTGCTGGGTGGATGTAGATGTAGCTGTAGATGTAGCAGCCTGGTTCCTCTCCTTTCTGCTCAGGATGGTGTTTCCTGCTGCACTCTTCCCAGACCCCGTCCTCCCCAGCAGCACCAGCCTCAGTTCTGCTACAGGAACTGGCACTGGAGAATGTGAAATAGATGATTCTCCACCCACTGAAAATAAACAAGAATAAATAATTTAATACAAAATCACTTACTGAATTGTTGAGGATTATGTTGTTCTCTGGAGTATGGTGGTAGACTGTCAGGACAATAATGATGAAATCTGGGAGGTTTTCATCATTTATGTACCTAACTCATGTTTAAATTCCACACCACTTAAACTGTTGATTTTAACATTAACATTAATAGATGTGTGTAGCTGAAAATTTAATACTTAACCACTTCTAATGTTTAAATTATACTTCCTTGCAGTGGCTATTAAGTATTATTAAAGTATATTTCATGTTCTTACATATGATTTATTGACTGTACATTTCCTGTTTTAAGTACTAGCCCTTGACCTGAATTTGACCTGAATAACCTATTTTAATTAATTCAAGTAACAAATTACTTACTAGTTGGAGGCATCTCCTTGCTGTTTCTTCTTCTGATCGCGCTTGAGGATTCTGAATTTCTCTGTTCCTGCATCTGCTTTTTTATCTCTTCTAGAAGTCTCTCTTTCTCTTGAAGCTGTTTGTCTTGTTCAATTAGTTTGCTTTTACTGGATTCCAGTTCATTCATCACATTCTTCAGTTGTCTTTCTTTGTCTTTTAACTGTGTCTGATTCTCCTCTAATGTCCTATTTATTTTTACCAGTTCTTCTTTCACCTCTCTGAACTGTAGTTGTATGTATTTTGTCAGAAGTTTGTCTTTCTCCATCAGATTATTTGTCTTGTCCCACAATTGTCTTTCTTTGTCCTTTAACTGTGTCTTATTCTCTTCTAACATTGTATTTGCTTTTGCTAATTCTTCTTTCACCTTCTTGAGCTGTGTGTCCTTCTCTTCCAGTGTTTTATTCTTCATCTGAAGTGCTTCATTACTTTCATCTGGTTCTGCATCTTTATTCTCTATTTGTCTTTTATAATCCTCCAGCCGTTGGTCTTTATGCTTCAGTGATTTAGACATGCTGTCCAGTTTCAGCTTAGTGTTTTTTAGCTTCTCTTCAGTTTCTTCTAACTTTCCGATATTCTGATATTTCAAACCATAATTGTTATACTCTAAAATAATTGAAATTGAAAATTAATTAAAATAATGTGTAGACAGAAAATGTCCTAAACAAATCAGGGTAAGAGATGAAAACAGCATTATCAACAACAAAAGCAGCTTTTAAACATGAACATCCAACCACCTGCCACACAAACAAACATTTTGAAGTCAGGGTATGAAAAAAAAGAAAAGAAAAAAAGAACACCCTCAAATGTATTAACATATTGTACCTTTGACAGCCACAATTACTTAAAGTCAGTGTTTTCTGTAAGATTTTATCAGTTTTACATTA
This sequence comes from Clarias gariepinus, assembly GCF_024256425.1. Classification (NCBI taxonomy): domain Eukaryota; kingdom Metazoa; phylum Chordata; class Actinopteri; order Siluriformes; family Clariidae; genus Clarias; species Clarias gariepinus. Next base: position 19,911,336 of record NC_071123.1, read on the forward strand.
TTTTAGAGAAAATTACAATCTTGCCACACCATCTCAGTAGGCTTCTAGTCTGGACTTTTCATCTTATTCTTTTCTTTCTCAGCCACTTTTATGTTGATTTGCTTGTCTGCAATGTATCCAGCTCCATGACCCAATGTCAACTCAGCTTAAGTTGCAAACTTGACTTTTGTCTTAATTACTTTATTTTTCATCGGCAAGTAAAATGACCAGCCACTGATGCTGCCTCACACTTTACCCAATACCCTACCAGCCAGTATAGTGCAATACTTAATTCATTATAGAAAACATGTTGCGTAAACCATTGCATCACAGTTCAATCAAATTGAAGGCTTTCTCAGTGTACCATCATGGCACAGGCAGCATGGGTGAAAATGATTTTACATCTCTTTAGCTTTTAAAGCCGTATTTTTAATTCTGTAATAAAAACAGGAAGCTTCCTAGAGTTTTTCGGTGAGAAATACGGATATATGCTTGCTTTTCCCGATTCTTTTTTTCACCTTCTCCATGACTCGTTCTCTGCTACAGTACATCTGTCTGATGATACTGCACAAAATCTGGTCTTATGCTGACAGTATAGAGGCCCTGCTTTTTGCCCCTGCTGTTTGAAGGACATTCAAGGCAATTAATGGAATGTCCCTCAGGACCTGAAGTGATTTTTGTCTGTTTGTTGAAGTTGGTGAAAATATAACACAAGAAACACATATATATATAATCACTGGGAAACGAACTTGCAAAATATTTGGGAAATGACTGCATCCTAGACAAAAGTTTTATTCAGTTGTTTACTTTGGACACTCCCTTTCTTAACACTAGAAGCGCCGAGCAGCGGTCATTTGCCCGCAACGGGGGAAAAAATAAATACTTCACACTCAAAATTCCAGGACCCTCTTTTCATAACTTTTCCTATCTGTGAGCTTAATCACCCTGCATGCTTACATTTTCAAAATCGCACCAGTAAAAGCCAGTATAAAGCTATTTTGCTTTTATTTACGTGAAAATGCTGACAGCTGCGCGCCGGTCATGCCGTTTCCTGCCTTTTCCAACCTGCGATTCTCATTTCTCTCAGCAGATGGCGCGAGGGATATATATATATATATATATATATATATATATATATAGTGGCGTGGGCGAGGCGGCGGCTGACGACCAGCATGCCTTGCGGGAATGTTGGTGTGTTCACCATGTTGGGAAAGGGTGTTTGGGTTAGTGGCTTCGGCCCTGTTTGTGTGGAATGTGCTCTGGTTTTTGCTTGGGCTGAATTGGAGGTAGGCTTTGTGTAAATGTGCTGCTTATGCTTTCGTATGACTGCGCGTATAAAATAAAGTATTCTCAGCCATTGCATTGGGCAGCAAGTAAGCTCATTCGTCTCTCCAACATCCTTCTTGGCGGTAAACTGCTTCAATATATAAACCAACCCCTTGTAAACCAAATTTAATTTTCTCATAGGAAATGATGGAAACTCAAAATATTCGTTCTACAGCCCAAAAAAATAAATACATAAAAAATTATTAACACAAAATATAAAGTAAAAATAAAACAAATTAACCTGCACTTTACCTTTAAAAACCCTGTAAAAATAAATCCCGACAGATAAGTGTTTCTTTTTATGCATGCAGGTGCTGTGTGTGTGTGTGTAATGTGTGCAACATTAACGGAGAGACCGTTTTTAAAACCATTTAAAAATTAGCAAGGAACATCCTAGTCACATTTGCGTGAGCGCATACTAATGGAATTACGTAGAATGCTGCCATTTGTGCGGGCAAAAAAACAAAGGGTAAGAAAGCCCTTTAATAATATGTTGTAGTTATTTTAATAGCGTACTTTGTTTTATAGTGTACTTTGACATTTTGATTTTGTTGTATATCTGTCTGATTACTGTCTGTACAGCGTTCTGAAAAAGAGAAGTCGCCTCAAAGCACAAAAAAAATTGTGAACACCCGGGTCGTAAAACAGAAAACGGTATGTATTTTTCTTGCAACAACATTAAAAAATCTGTACATGTCCATGGTGTGCTAAAGGTATTAAATGATATGTATGTTGGCTTTTACAGGCTACTCTACACTGATCAACGGTCGGTGCCCCGCTGTCACCAGCAGATCAAAGAAGCAGATATCGGCTATGACACATAACCTCCTGAGTTTGGGCCAGGGTTCGTTGGTTGTAAGCATGTTTGAAGGAGAAGATAACGTCACAAACTCACACAAACTCTCCGTGCAGCCACTAACCCAAACACCCCTCCTCAACTGCACAACTATGCAGGAGGCTCTAAATATTTTTTTATCATATGTCTGTGGTTCCCACGGCAGAGGAGGATATGCAGTTGGTTAAAAACAGCAAGACCTACCTTGACAGGTGCATCCTACAATTTAAAGACACAAATGTTGAGCAACATGAACCACCAAAAGAAGATAAAGGGAACAAGGAGAGCAACGTAAAGACCATTGTGGAAAAGTCCCCCTTTACAAAAGCATTTCAAGGCAGACGAGATCAGAATGCGATATCCTGTCAGAGGCCGCAGTTGGGGTCAAAAATCAGTTCTTCTGCCCTGGAATCATAGACATCCTACTTGAAAGCTACATGGGAATCTTCCCATTGTGGATTGGCTTGTTGCTGGGGGATCTCAAAAGGCACAGAAACATTGTAATCTGTGGAAAAGAAACCAAAGGAAAGACAAGGGAGACAAACTCTTATGTGGAACATTGGTTTGGTTTAGTGAAGCACTACTGTACATTCTATTGAAGAAAAAATACCTTAGACCAGCAGAGTTTATTTTAAAAATATATGCTTTGATACAAGGACGATATGTGGAGCATATTGTGCAACATAATCTCCCAATGGAAATTCTTGAAAAAAAAAAGACAGCTTATACCAGCACAGCTGATGATCAGCAGGAACAGGGGCCAAACGAAAGATCTCTAGCTATTCAAAGACCAAATCAAAATATTTCAACCTCCCAAAAGAGATGCCAACACCCAGACTAAGACATGCCAAAAAAACAGAAGCAGGAAAAAAATGGATCTTCATGAAAAAGATGTACAGGTACATTAATTCCTTTTTGTGTTAAAAAATGACCCAGTGGGAAAGTGCCCTGATTGTTCTGCTTTTTAAAAAGTAAAATGCCTTATTTTATGGGAACACAGTTAATTATATGGCTTACTGACTTGATTAATCCTATTTTGCAGTTTACGTTGTTGTGGGAAAAAAAGGATACAAAGGTGGTTGTTCCTGTTCTTCCACTACAGACCAAGGGCCGCAGCATTCTAATTCACCACAGTGAGCTATGCTCACTTCGTCCAAACCAGTGGTTAACAGGCAAAGTATGCTAGTCATTATTTTGAGCAACTAAATTGAGACTATGATGTGTATTTTATGTACTATTTTAATTACATTTAAAATTACAACTAGAAAATGTTGTCATGTTTTTTTTAGATTATTAAAGGCCTGTTTCATATTGCTGCCCATAAATTCAATGTGGTTAACCACATCTATATCCTAAATCATTACACGGCATGTGAAATCTTGTTTGGTGACAGAACACGGTTATCTTACCACAGTTTACCGAAGGTAATATGTTTGTGTGCATACAGTATATATACACTGCCCATCCAAAAAAAATTGCACACTAATACTTCATTGGACTTATGCTTTCATTATGGTAGTGACATTGATTCAATAATCTTATGCAATGCCATAACAATTCTGTCACATTAATTTCTCTCCAAGATTTGTATTAATGATCACTGAAAACTATTGTTTAACTGTTTAGTCACAGTTTAGTCACAAAAACTAAGATGATATAGGCCAATAAAACCTAACCATATAGTAATAATAAGTTAATAAATACACAACATGTGTATAAAAATATGACCCTAATGCATCAGTCATTTTCAGTGTGAAAGTTACTTCAATTAGTGAATCCTTTGAGTTCCTCACAGCCTCAGGGAAAAAGCTGCACCTCAGTCTTGTTGCCTTAGCTCTAAGCCTTCTACCTAAGTGAAATGCTCTTACTTTAACTATAGCCATAAGTTCTACTGTAGTTTTTATGATTTCATTTCACCCAACAGTCAGGTGATCATAGATGATGGGTCACCACTGTCCTTCTAGGTTTTAATAATGCTTTTTACAGTTCTTAACACCATTTTAGTAGTTTCAGCAATCTCTTTAGTTGTTTTCTTTGCTTGATGCAGGACAATAATTTGACCCTTCTAAAACAGAGTAACATCCTTGCCACGCCCACAGGATGCGTCTTCTGACATGGTTGTTTAGGAAATTAGAAGCTCCTCACTGCATCAGTTATCCCTTATTTATAATTAATTAAATCCTTGTGGTTCCTGACAGATTACAGCCTTGTGTTACTATGGATGGAATACTGAATGGGCTTTCTGGGCACAGTGCTACACTTGCAAACTATCTCAGAAACAAAACAACACAAATAACCAAAATAAGGCATTAAACAACCACAGACGATACAAAGCATCTTATAAGAGCTGTGAAGTATGCACAAAGATATGGCAGTGATGAGAGACACAAAAATTAGGTGCACAATGATGCACACATCGAATTATCAGAGATCCAAAGAATAGCCACAGATTATTTTATTTGGTATAATATTTTCAGGCGGTGTCTATGTTCAGGACAGTGCCAACTGTATAGTCAACCCATGTTTGGTTCTCTTAATGCCCCCACTTTCTTTAAATAAAATGATAATAATTGGCACTGTGTTTTAAAAGAGGTGTAACCTCATTTTTTTAATTCTTTTAACTTGCATGTTGCAGGTAAACCTTAACAACTATTAGGCTGTACTGTCATTTTTACTGGTCAACAACAACCACTGGAAGATGCTAGTAAGTTGTTACTAAATATTAATCATGTTTAAGGCACATGCATTTGACAATGCTTTAACTATTAACAGAGCTTTTAATTTTTTAATTTTTACAGTACATTAATGCAGTGACTAGCATGGTGTTTTTGATGGATCCAGCTCCTTCATCATCTGAGCTTCAGGACTCGATTGCTGCTGCTAAGAAAATACAGTACATAAACATATGCTGTGTCAGCAACATCTAATAATTTAGTCAGCCCAATATAAAATAACTAATTCATGCACAAGTAAAAATCGACAACTTAGTCAATAGAATTCCACAGTATTTTTATTTGATATGTGTGTTATTTGATAAGTTCATCTTGAAGTGGCTGATTTTCCTAGGCACTAATGACAGTAACTTGTCACAGTGGGAAGTACATCTGAATAAATATATTAGTGGAGTTATCAGTTTATTTGTCAGATGATTTAACTTTTAAAACTTTAAAAGTAATGTTACACAAATTTATGCATCCATTGTACTTAGGGAGTTTTTGAAAATGAGGAGGACACGCCATGGAAAAACAGACTGGGTGGACATAAAATGGAAAGGTGGAGTTATGAGCCACCCTGTTTAACAGGATGGACATAGCTGTGGTGTGGTTGTTGTCAAGATAATCTCATAATTACACTTGAATTTTAACTTATCACCTTGTGGTTTTTTTTTTTTTTTTTTTTTGCAAATTTTGTGAGATAGATAAATAATTTGATCACAAATTGCAGTTCAACAAATTTTGGCAATGAAACATAATTTGTTAAGACAAATCAAAGGCTGAAAATAGCTGTGACAATATGATTGTTTAGTATGTAACAAAACTAATCTTGTAATGTTTTAATGTTTGTTTGGATGGCAAAAGCAGTGATGGAGTCCTTCCCACAAATCCCAGAAATGACTTTTGGGACTTAAAAAAAAAAAAAGAGAAAGGAGAGGCGAAACCTGGCTCTTGAAGTTCTGGCGGCATCAGGTACAGTATATGTTTATTCCCTTTGCACTGTTGATAGTTGATGATAGTGATATGATTGATACTGTAGGTGGCTTAAAAGAAGGTTTCTGATGTCCAAAGACCTAAATTCCAATGAGACATTGGTGTACCTCAAAATAATATTAAAAAGAAAATAATTTTTAATAAAAAAAAAAATATTTTTTTTTGTTGCAGTCTTTGATGAGCACACCAACTGTTTAATGTGTGCAGCTTCAAAACCTCCAGTATCAGGACCTGCTATTACAAATTGGGTAAGTTGTTGATACAGATACATTAAAATATCTTTTAGGATTTCTTGTTTATGTTTATCAGTTTTGGTTATGACTATTTGCTAGGTTGGACACGCTATTGTGTGGGTCATAAAGTCATCTACATTTATCTACATTGTCCAATCATCTTGCATCTGAAATAAAGGCCATTTTGGGTATAAAATAAATTATACATGACAATATATATGATTTCATATAACAAAAACTCCTGTGGATCCAGTCATTTGAACCATTCTGTATGTTGGCTGGCCTGGAATACACTATGTTCATGAGCCCTTTCGTACTCTTTCTTCTTTTTTAAGTAGTAGCAATGAACCTTCTCATAGTGCTGTGCCAACACTTGAACCTCCCTGGTGGTTGCTACTGAAACCTTTACTAGTATTTCGTCCTAATGAAAATATTTACCAGGGTTTGGTGACAAACAGGACAAGACCTCAAGGATATGAGGGGCCTATTGAATCCATTAGCATAAGTAACAATAGCCACAAGTACAGATGCTCAAAGTATTTTTAGCATTATTATTTTAATATAATATTTTTTTGTCCTAGATTGTGTTGCCTAGTTTGTTGGTCTAAATGAGGTGGAACAAAAGTGTACTGCCATACACTATAAATATCCTAAACATAGTCCTGACTTAAACAGTCATCTGCCCTTAAATAAGGTGAAATAGAAGGAAACTTATTGTGTTTGAGGGCTGTTAAGATATTTACTATGCACATTATATAATATCAAGTCCTTCATAAAGGAATAAAGTCCTTCCCATGTTAAAAGAAACCTTATCTTAATACTTTGCTTCATTGCAACATTCATGTTTCTATAAAAAAAAAAAAAAAAAAACTCAAGTTTTTTTTTTCTTTTAACAGGTCCAGTGTGATGACTGTCAGCGATGGTTTCATGTCCAATGTCTGGGTATGAAACTTGCACAGTTTGAGATCGCCAAACAAGAAATTTGGAAATGCCCATTATGTAAATAAGTGATTATATAATTGTACTGTACATAATGTGGAAAAAAATTATTAAACTATAATTGAAGTTGAGTGGAAGGTACCAAATACCCAGAAGGCCTTAGTTCAAGAGGCCTTAATCCTCGCAGCCTGCACAACAAATTGAGGAAGTGAGAAAAACATGCAGGCAGAAGGCAGGAGTTAGATAATAGAGCAATAAGATAAGAAAACTAACATCAGGAAAAATAATAACCTGTAATCTTTAATAATAATACTAATAATATTTACTACGTTTACGCTTAAGATGATTAACGATGGTTGGGTAATGTAAATTAAAGAAAATGTGCAAAGTGTGACCCAAGAACAACCCGTACACACAGAGTGCAAGAAGTTGTGCAACTTTAATGGAATGGAAAATTCAGAAAGTGCAGGCAGTGATCCAAAATATAAAAATAAACTTTCAGTTCAATTGGGACAAAGTGCAAAAAAAAGAGCCAGACTTCTGCTTTGAAAAACAGATAAACAAGATCAGATTTATCAAATTGTTAAGAAAAATATAAGTAGTATATCAGGTAAATTGTTGAAGTAAATCACTGATCTTCAGCTGTATCATCATCCTTGCTCATCAGAGCTCGAATCAGACGCAAATTGTGACGATTTGGGTAAGGGAAGGTGGAGCCACCTGCTCCCAGAAGGAATCTTAGACGAGAAGATGTACGAGAAGAGCGCTGCCTGCGAACTAGAACAATAAATATTTTAGAACAATAAATAATAAAAAAATATATATATATTAAATAAATATATGAAACAAATGCAATTTGCACATATTAAAAAACAATATAACAAAACAAAGCATACTGCAACATGCACAACTAAAAAATTAATTATCTCTTTACCAACCAGTAACCAAATTAATCTAATATTGTAATATACATATATGTATACATGTAATCATGTAATCTTGATTTTAGTAGTGTAAGTTCAAAACTGGCAAATAATCATGCAATGATCAGAGTAATGTGATTGTTTAAATTAACCTTATATTCCCACATAATATGGGAATAATAAGTACGTAAACAAAAATTAAATACTAACAAACATGATCAATTGATTGAATTAATCTGATTAAAGTCATTTCAATACTTTAATCAGATTTAAGCGGATTAAATATACCTTAATGCTTATCTCAGTTAAAATATAAGGGAAAAAATCATTAAAATAATCTGTTAAATTAATTAGTTATAAGCATAATCTAAATGAATAACCAGAACATATGTTCTGTTTGTATGTTCTGTTTAAACATATGTTCTCTAAAATAGCTAAAATCTCTAAAATATATAATGGACAGTTAAAAAACAAATAAGACAAAGTATACTGTGATGAGAATAATAAAAAATTTAATATAATTATGAAAATAGAACACTTACACATCTTGATGAGGAAATTTTAGAAAAATTGATTGCGGCTTCAACAAAACCTCAAGTCACCAGCGGTGGTCAATGGTCTGGTCAAGAAAAAGGAACAAACCAAATTTTCTCCAAAAAAGGGAAAGCATAAGACTTCTTAGGCCAAGACTTAAATAAATATGAGATGAAAAAAAAGGAAAAGGGAGATTACGCAATTGGGAGGCGCTACATCAACCTAACCTAGGCAAAATTGGCTTACATCTAATAAATATTAAGTGATTTCTTGACTTAAGGAGGAGCAAACAATGATGTAAGTGTTAAATGAAGGTATATAAACCATGTAAAATTAGGGAAGTGGGAGGAGGTGAGAGATAGACAGCTTCACAGTTTGTCTGTTTGTCTTTTGTCTGGCTGGCCCAGTGCTGTCCATTTACTTTTGGCTGCAATAAACTCTTTTGCTATTTCAGTGCTTGAGTAGTTATTGATTTTGTTTTGGAAATTTGGCATAGTACACAACAAATTTGCCACGACATATTGGCGTTGTCGGCATAGGATACCCCGGCTGGTCGTTGCAGCCCCTCGGGGGTCGGCGACCCTACGCAGTCAGCGGAACTGCCGGCAATAGGAACAAGGTAAGCAGAAACCTGTTATTCAAATTCTGCTATAGTTTTTCTGCTGTCTGTGGGGGTCGGGTGATTCTTGGGGGACGGCTGGCTGGCCCCGGGAACCAAATTATGTGGAAATTGAGTAATGTAATGTAATGTGTAATAAAGTAATGTTAAATGGAATCTGAAAAATAGCAAAACAGTATGCGCTTATAAATTGATGTTAATTAATGCTTTTGTGCTTGCTGAGCTGATCTTGTTGGTTGTTATTTGTATTGTGTAATTCTGTTGTGATTGTCTTGAAGTCGTGAATTGTAACATTTTACAAGTAGGGCTGCCTTCAATTAACAAGTAGTGTTGATTGGAAGAGTGGATAGAAGAAATACTGGTAGGTAGGGTGTGTGCGTGCATGCGTTGGCATGGAACAAGTAACCGTGTACTACAATATACCTAGGTACCGTGGTAATATGTAGTATACAACTACGGTGTGAAAGGAAATCTCGTGGATACCGCTATCATCATGATACCATAGTACGTCCAGGTATGATGATTGGCATGATAGATAGGGCTGAACGGGCGAGTGGAAAAATTCCAGCAGAAAATTCCTGTATAACCGCTGCTCTAGGGACTGGAAAATTCCTTTAGCAGGGCTAAGGTGACAGGTGGAAAAGTCCTGATCAGGTGGCTGGTGGGAATGCATGATTAGAAAATTAGAATAGATAGGTTTGATTTGTGGTTGTAATTCTGTGATTTTATGATGTTGCAATTGGTATAATGTCTTGAATTGTGAAACGTGTGGCAAGTGAAGAAAGAACCGGATAAAAATAGAATTTCTGAATATGTGGTAGCAGGAGATGGTTATTGGTTAAATGGATTAAGTACACTCATATAGTGCTATAAAAATATATGTAATAAATTTAATGTCAACATATTCATACTGTACTTATTAGTTCCACACATACAAATATACATATATAGTGTATTAGCACATACATGAATAGAAATAGGAGTAATATTAGTAAAATAAGTAACATAAGTAACATAAGTAGAATAACTTTCTGTCTGTGGTGGCAAGTGCGGCTATACCACTCCTGGAACATCCCTTAAGTGGGATCTGGTAGAGTTGGATAGACGTGCTTGCGCACGAAGACAGAAGTTACATGAGCTCCGGAGAAATAATCCGGAGACATAGATAGAATAGCTTCCCGTCTGTGGTGACAAATACAGCTATACCACTCCTGGAACATCTCTTAAGTGGGATCTGGTAGAGTTGGATAGAAGTATTTGCGCACGAGGGCAGAGGCTGCATGAGCTCTGGAGAGATAATCCGGAGACATAGCAAAACACATTAGTATATTATATGAGCTCTGGAGAGATAATCCAGAGACAAGTAGAGTAATGGAGGACAATAGAGCACACAATAATCTGAGAAGGAGGAGACGAGGAACACAGTCACCAAGCGCCAACCCTGTACACACACATGCCAATTTTTTGATTCCATATTATTACCAAATGGTTCCCTCACAAGCGCCTATGTCCAACCAACACTTACTCAGAATATCACGAGGCACGGAGCGAATGATGGAAGAACAATTATTTAGGAACGCACCATTTCCAGAACGTTTAATAGCTCTTGCATTAACTGTTATGAACGTAGATTTGATATGCTTGCCAATGCAGATAGTATTTTCAATCCCACATACTCGGGGGGGACACATGTTTGTGAGGCGATATTATTTGGGTAGAGAAAGAAGGCTGCAAAAGAAAACGTATATATTAAGTGTTGGTAGATGAACTGAACTGTTTAATTAAACAACCATATAGAAATGAGAAACTGAACTGAATATGTGTATTAATTAGAATAATAATAATAATAAAATGCTCATATTATGCAATACATAACTGATATAAAAGAAAATAATCTAATTAAAGTTACAACCGTTATCCATTGCATTGTGTTTGAGTTGAAGCAGACGTGGCTGTGGGTGAATCAGGAAACGGCACACCGCAGCGCACACGACTCACATGCACCACGAACATTGAGAGAAGAAAATCTCCAGTGACAAACAAGGGGAGTAATTTGGCCGGCCAACTTGGACGCCTGGTTGCTGAGGGAGAAGACTTCACATAGTAACATAAAAATTGGTTTATATGCATATATAAATAATGTAGGACGACGACTGCTACTGATAGACTTATTACTGAAATATAAATCTGTAATTGTTCACGAATATATGTTAAAGTCAACCAGCTAAGAAAAAGCGGAACAAACCGCTCACAAGCTTCTGTGAAAATGTGTGTTAGATCTTAATTTAGAAACATCTAAGAGGCGGAGTAGAGGAAACACGTGGAGAAACTGCAATGGAGCGCCATTGATGTAGTCTTTACTGCTATGTTATAATTTTCTATGGCGCCATCTAGTGTACCATAGAAAGAATTGGAAATCATTGTTGAATTTACAAGGGGACTTGCTTGGATGGTGTGGATAACAGAGGATACTGTTACTAACAAAAGAATAAATACATTTTTTCCATTTTCTAATAAAAATTAAATAATAAATAACGATTTATATACATAATAATAAAAATAAAAAAAATTCAGTAAACTTCAGTAACAAGAGTAATAATTAAATAATAAAATCCCAGAATGGAAAAACCAGTAGAAATCATAGTTGAGCAACACCGTCTACTCGAAAAAGAGATCAGAAAATATATGAAAAAATGGCATGATAAAACAAAAGGATATTCAGACCAATGGCCTACTGATGGGTCATTTAACATAGAAACATGTACCCAATTGAGGCAAATAAGATCATAAGCTGGGGAGCGGGAAAAAAGAAAAAAGAAATGGAAGAAAAACTCAAACTTAAGTTAATGATAATAGATTATTTTAAGGAAGAAGGACAACGTAGGCAGAAAAGGCAACAAGAAAAAACTGAACAACAAATGATGAACATGATATTAAAAAGAGAAAAGGAAATCAAGGAAAATGAACAAAAGAACAGAGCCAAACAGGAAGAAACTACAGAAAGGCAAGATGGACAGGAAGAAACATTTCCGCCACCACCAGAGATGTGCATGAGGCCACCACCCTATAACACTGAACAGCCCCAGGAGAATAAAGTGTATCCTACTATCCCTATGATGGGAGTAACAACAATTGAAGATGAATGGACAAACGTAGAATTACAAGTCAATGGTACACTGAAAGGATTAGCACGGTCAAAGGAGCAGGAATAAAATCTATGGTCGGCTGGCAGAGGAGCTGGAAGAAGAGCTCAATCTTCAACCCCAGGTTCAAAAAATATTGCAGAAAAAAAGGTTACCAAGTGAAGAAATCTCAATTTTCCCTGAAGAGCAGTCATGGAAAAACATGATGAATAAAAATGCTCAGACATACTGGAATGAATACCCGAGCACTAGTTCACCACGAGGGCAAGGAACCGAAGATATCACTAAAATGAAACCTCGATGGGTCTCATGTCCTGGTGAAAGTTCATGCCTGAAAAAAGAACTACCTATTCCTCAGCAAGGTGAAGCAAGCACAAGACCAAAGAGTTTTGCCCATACTCGTTCCGAGATGGAAGAAAGAAAGAATATGAAAGAAAACAATCAGGGAAAATTAGTCAAGCTAGAAGGGGAAGTGAAGATAACTCCATTAGAAGAGGAAGATAAGTTACTTCATGGACTCTTTGAAGATCTTAATGGAAGAAACACTACCGACTTAACAAGACAAATAGGACTGATAGAGAAACAAAAAGAAACCCTTAAAGAAAGTCAAAGCCTAGTAAAAGTTTTAAATGAAATGGCAGACAGTATTAAAAATATAACTTGACTAAATGCAACACAAGAACATAGCTGGACTGCAACCAAGGAAGTATCAGAGTCTAACAACAGAGAATATGCAACTGAAGACCTACAAGGAAGAGAAAAACTTCCACATAGCTTAAAGGCACAAAATCATGACTCAAATGTAACAAGTCTCATAGAGGTAGATATGGAGGTGGAAGGGGAAAAAGCCATTCAAACTACTAGAGCACTGAGAGACAGATCCACTCTGAGACAACCGGATCGATACAGCAGCACAACACTTGCTTGCTTTCAACACGAAAGGTGCCGAAGAGAAGAGGAAAGGAAAAGACAAGTGGATGAAGATGTACCTACAGCCTCCTCATCCCAGTGTCCACTAATAGTAAAAGGAACAGCACTACACTATGTGCCATGGAGCTTTATGGATGTGACTGGACTCATAGGTAGACTTCCAGACCTATGCGAGGGAGCACAGAGATGGATTACCCAATTTGAAGAAAAAACAATGGGCCACCAACTGGCCCTTGGAGACATCAAGGCCATATTAGGTCAAACTATTGGGAAAAATAAAACCACTGAAGTTTTGCAAGAAGCTGGAATGCCACCTGAGGCCGAAGATGCTAGATATGATCATTACCCACTGGGACCCAACAGAAATGCAATCTGGGGAGCCCTAAGGAAAATGTACCCAACAAAAATGGATCCAGGACGATTAGAAACTATCAAACTGGCTGAAGAAGAAAATGTAGTTAAGTTCATACAAAATTTCCAAGATGCTTGGAGAGATGAAACTGGTGGTCATTGGGATGAAAATGATACAAGTAGAGGCCTGTTTAGAATGATGTTGAAGAAAACTTTGCCACTCTCAGTGCAGGAAAAATTGGATGGAGTGATTGGCCTCAACACCATGGCCTGGAAAACCTTCCAAGCCCACATAATTCATTTTGTCAATCAATATCGAAAGGCAAAACTTGAAGCGAAAGAAATGTCAAACAATTTGATGACACAATTGTGTAAATCGCAACTGGGAGAAATAGTTAGAAACAAACAAGAAGAAAAAGAAAAGAAGAAAGAAAAAGAAGCGGCTACCAAGCAGGCTGCACTTATGGTAAATCCCCAACCAACTTCCCCACCCGTGACTCAACCATATCAAAACAACCCCCCAATGCAAACAATGACTTCATTTACGCCAAGATATCGAATGACGAGACCACCCCAATATGGCAGAGGCAGAGGAAGAGGATGTTGGGCCTGTGGTGATTTACGCCACTTTAGAAGAGACTGTCCTCATGTTCAATTCCTATGGGGAGACAGAGTGGAAAGGGCCGAACAACAAGGTCAAACATTGGGACCCCGAGGACCCCGAGGACCACAGACAACCACCCAAATGTCCCCGCCATTGCCAGCTACACAACAATCTGGCTGGTCAGATACATGGAAGGGACAAAACCAACCAAACCAAAGACATGATCAACTACCTCCACCAATTCAAAGTGGACAATGGGAAGGCCCCTCAGAAGGCCAAAACCCCAATTATTGAAGATGCCCAGAGAAGCCTAATAAGGGGGAACTTATGCAGTTTGTCACCACTTTGTATCCGGCCCAAGAACCAACGGTGACAGTGAAAATAGGACAATATCTAGAGGCACCATTTATGATTGACACCGGAGCTACGTACTCAAGCATTGGACAAGCAGGCTCTAGACTCCCCCTGACCCGTAAAGCAATACAAACAGTGGGCTTCTCGGGAAAAACTCAGACTTTACGGTTTACTGAACCTCAAGAACTAACATTAGACGGAGTAACTATCAATGCTCCACTGCTGTATTCCCCACATGCACCTATGAATCTCTTGGGGAGAGACGCATTATGTAAATTAGGAGCAAAAATACACTGTGGACCAACAGGACTCTGGGTGACTTTTCCAGAAACCTTAGTAACACAATGCCTACTCATTCATAACCCAGATATAACACCGAAAGAAGTTAATGTGGTATACTGGCTAGAATACAACGAACCATCTGGCCTTTGGAATACTTATCAATAATGGAAACCATGGATTAAGCACTTACGTCCAGATTGTCAAGAAACAGACTTGCCCCTACATTGCACCATAAAGTATGACTCAAAACATGAGGAGGAATTTGCTACATTGTGGGAAGACTTAATAGAAGGCCGTGAAATGGACATGAAAACCATGGAGATTATAATCGGCCCACAAGGAGTGGCAGCCATTGCACTACTGCCCGAGAAAATTCAAGAATGGTACCAAGTTGAACATGCAGCGCCACATGTCTCTCTGATGATTGCGGAAAACTTTGAACAAAAAGATTTAGGTAAGATGGTAGAGGAAGCCAAACAAATAAACGATAGGGAACCAACATTAAATCCATGCATACATTTATCACCTGATAAAAAGTTCATGTATATATCACAAGAAAACATAGGCAGAGTTGTTGCCACCCATGTAGACATAGAATTGCAAGATAAAGACATAGCAATTTCACAGATGTCAGTGATTAAAGAGGAAGAAAAAGAAACAGAAGATAAAATACTTCAAGCAGTTCCAGAAATACTATGGTCAAAGCATCATACAGATGTAGGACTAGTCAAATCAGCAGGTTAAACCCAATGTCCGGCTCCCATACATAAAACAGTATCCGCTGTCGTCCAGGGCAATTGAAGGCATCAGACCCACAATTTTAGGATTAGTGGAAGCTGGAGTACTTATTCCTACTTCAAGTCCTTGCAATACCCCTATTTTTCCACTTCAAAAGGAAAATTCACAAAAGTGGAGATTAGTTCACGATCTCAGAGCTATTAACAATATAGTCATTGCAGACACTCCCGTAGTTCCTAATCCACACACAATATTGTCAAATATCCCTGAGGGAACTAAGTGGTACTCAGTTATTGATTTATGCTCTGCCTTTTTTAGCATTCCTCTACATCCTGACTCGCAGTACTTATTCGCATTCACTTACGAAGGGCAACAATATACGTACAAATCCATACCACAAGGATATGTGGAGTCTCCTTCCCTCTTTAACCAGGTGTTAGCACGCGATTTAGCGACACTCTCGATACCAAGTCGTCTGTTAATATATGTTGATGACATTTTGATTTGCAGTCCAACAAAAGAACAATGTCAAAAGGACACAATAAAAGTATTGACTATGCTGGCAGAAAATGGACATAAGGTAAGCAAAGACAAGCTACAATTCTGTAAACAAACAGTCGAATATTTAGGTCGAGTGTTAGAAGGAACGAACAAAAAAATTTCACCAACCCACATTGAAGTCATCCTAAAGGCACCTCAACCCCAAACAGTAAAACAAATGTTATCGTTTCTGGGGATGGCAGGGTTTAGCCGACCCTGGATATGCGATTTTGCATCTCAAGTACAACCATTAAGAGATCTAATTAAAGCTGCTGATCGAACTAAACCTAACTCCCTTCTTAACTGGACACCTGAAGCATTAGCTTCATTTAACTGTATCAAGACAGCATTCGCCACAGCGCCAGCTTTAGCCAGTCCTGATTATACCAAACCGTTTCAATTATACGTGTCAGAACGACAAGGATTTGCGTCTGCTGTACTAACCCAAGCTCAACACGGAATGGGCAAACAGCCCATAGCATATTATAGTGCCGCACTCGATAATATTGAAAAAGGTATGCCCCCCTGTTACCGTGGTCTTGCAGCAGCTGCATTTGCGTATGAAAAAGCATCAAGTATTACCATGGGGCATCCAACCACACTATATACTACTCATGCAATACGCGCGTTACTAACTAGTCAAATGTTTGTAATAACTAATGCTAGACGCTCAGCATATGATGTAATTTTATCCGCGTCTGAATTAACCATTGAACGATGTAAGACGGTAAATCCGGCTAGCTTAATGGTGCTGCCAATAGACGGAACCCCTCACGATTGCTCAGAAGAGTCTAATAAATTTGTTAAAGCCCGACCTGACTTAGAAAACCAACCACTAAAAGAAGCAGAGCAGGTATTCTTTGTAGACGGATCATGTTTCCGAGACCAATGTGTAAATAAAGCTGGATACGCTGTAGTGTCCCTATCTGCAGACAATAAAGCGTATCAGGTCGTTTCCTCTGCTTTCATCCCTCAGCCATGCTCTGCTCAACTAGCAGAAATTAAAGCATTAACAGCCGCTTGTAACCTCGGCGCAGGAAAAAGGTGCACCATATATACTGATTCATCATACGGATATGGGGTAATACATGTTTTCGGAACAATATGGGCGCAGAGAGGATTTTTGCGTACTGACGGGTCGCCAATTTCCCATGGACAAGCAATAGCTGACCTCTTACATGCTATGACACTCCCATCAAAATTAGCTGTTGTAAAATGCCGTGCCCACAAGTCAGACGGGTCATTTGTTTCACAAGGCAATGCTGCAGCAGATGAAGCTGCAAAGAAAGCAGCCTTAGGACCTACTTGCAGTATGGTCCCAGTAATTGCAGAAGACGTAGAACCGTGTGACACAGAATTAACTTTAAAAACCATTGCAGAAATGCAAAACTCAGCCCCTGCATATGAAAAAGCAATTTGTATAAGGCGTGGAGCAAAATTTGACCAAGATACTAATATTTGGCGTAATTGCAAAGGACTTTTTGTAGCACCTGCGTCATACCTTCCCATGTTAATAAAGTCCGCGCACGGAATTGATCACTGCGCCAGGGGGAAAATCCTGCGAACAATACGCTCAGAATGGTGGTCTCCTTATCTTGCTAGCCAGGTCGATAACTATCTATCAACATGTGAAATCTGTGGTCAATATAACATAAGAAAAGCATCAACAACACCTCTAGGACATATTCCTCAACCTATGGGCCCATTTAGACACTTAATAATGGATTTTGTAGACATGATAGAGCGCAAAAGTGGAAAAAGATACATTTTAGTAGTGGAAGACCGATTTAGTCGATGGGTAGAAGCTGCTCCAACTGCTAAAGCAGATGCAAAAACCGTAGCAAAATTTCTAGTCAGAGAAATAATCCCAAGATTTGGAATCCCAGATATATTAAGTTCGAATAATGGATCCCACTTTGTAAATGACATTATAAAACGTATCACAGAGGCTCTATGCATCACGCACAAATTACGATGCGTTTATCACCCTCAATCACAAGAAATGGTAGAACGTGCTAATGGAGTATTAAAAACCAAAATTGCCAAGATTTGTGCAAGCTCTAAATTATCTTGGATTGATGCGCTACCCCTAGCACTAATGAAGATGCGGTCTCAGACCAATCGCATGACACACTTAACTCCACATGAAATGCTTACCGGACGACCAATGTCTGTCCCCCACATTCGCACACCATATGATGGACCTGCTCTTGAACAACTTGAAAATGAAATGGAGAGTTACATCAAACACTTAACGGATATTCATAAAGTTCTATTTTCACAGACTAACGCAGCAACTCACGAAGGAACAATTAACAAGAAAGAACTTCAATCAGCAGAAATAGGAGACTGGGTATATATCAAAGTATTTAAAAGAAAACACTGGGCACAAGGTCGCAGAGAAGGACCATACAAGGTGGTACTTGCTACTCCAACAGCCATCAAAGTAGAAGGTAAAGAGCACTGGTATCACTTAAATTACTGTTGCAAGGCAAAAGGTCCTAGAGACCTCCAAGCTCCACCAAAGGACATAGAAATCCCGTCGAGAGAAAACAATTATTTCAACGACGATGACAGTGAAAATGAAGAACATGGTCCAGCACACCGTACCCGAGCACGAGTAAAAGCCACACAACCAACAGCTTTATAAAGAAAGTGGAAAAATTCCACAACTCTGTCAAATTAGGATCTAAACAGCTACTAGAAATTATTTGGACATTTGTAACCATACACAACATACACAACCACACAGTAAAACACAGTAAATCCACCACAATGCGACAGCAAAGCAGACTAAATCATGCTAACATACATGCATTAACATTAGCAATGGGTTTTATGTTTGGAACTGTCATCATGATAAGAATATTGTATATAGTACTAACAAACCCAGAACCCTTAAACCCGACCCGCAATGACTATCTACCAAACATGAGTTATCGATATAAGCGTGCCGCTAATATGACTCGCAACCGCATTACCATTCCATACACCATCAAAAAGAGCATAAACACCCGCAACAACATAGTTATTAATTTGGATTCTAGAAAATTGATCCACCTAAAGGAAACACTCCATCAACATGTAGAATGTGGAATGGCTATGCTAGTCCTAGGAAATGGAAAAACCATGGTGTCACCTTACAAAACACTAGTTGCTACATACCAAGCCCAAAGGTACAATCACTATATATCATTGTCATTAGAAACTAATTTCTTTATTATGACTGGTAAACCTAAAGACAAACGATGTCTAGGTTGGAAAAATGATATAGACGGCCAGATTTACACCTTAATAAATTCCAATACCTTAACTGCAGAAAAAGGAATTAAAGACTCAATAACCATTCAATTCAATTTTCAATGCATCAAAGTCGGATGTTGGCCTTTCGCTGAAACCAGCAACAACAACTCTAAGAATATACCACCCGCACACTATGCCTTTACTGTATTCAGGCTAACAGCATATCAACTGGTAACCGATGTCATCACATCTCCAAAAGCGCATAATGCACACACTTACCAACAGGAGAGTCTATATAAACAATGGCTAACATACAGTGCCCTTAGTGTAACTAATGAAACATGCATTGTATGTCACGAAAGAAACAATCGTCCTTTACTAGTTAAACCCACTAGAGGGCTAGATGAATGCTCTCAACCTCCCTACAACACAAAATTTCTATGCCCAATCGCTTGTCTGCTCGGAGCAGCGGCCAAACCAGCTGGTGCTGAATGGATGCGAAATTTAAGTACTAGCTGCACTTACTCACCATTGGACACTTTAGAAGAAGCACATCCTACTGTATACATAAAAGGCACAACGTCTTTACCATTGTGCCTATGTTCCAATGGGCTAATTCCAGTGGGAAATGCGTCTAAGCAGTGTGAATCTGTAATGGACACCCGTAACACCCTAATTGCGACTAGCACTATATGTAATAGGAAATTAGACTACTCATGCACGGAATCAAGTAAAGCCTTTTTAATAATACCAAGCTTACACAGGGGTACCCGACCGCTAGCTGATATCTTTTGGTATTGTGGAGAAAACCAGATGCATCAAACATTACCAGATGGATGGTATGGTTGTTGTGCACCTGTTTTGTTAGAAGGTAAAGTGCAAATAATACAGTTTGACTGGTCCAGACTACGACACAAACGCGACACTGATGATTGGACGCAATACTTACTTACAGACAATACTAGCGTCTTACAAATTCAAAAATGGGCACCTGATCCAAATGTTAAAATCGATTGGTCTGGAACTCCAGTAGGGATTCCAGAGGAACACATCATAATGGATATGACAGGAACAGGACTCACAACTGGCATATTTCCCTGGTTTCAAATTGTACGTAATACTAAATGGATTAATTATGTATGGTACAATCAACAACGATTTATCAATTATACTATCTCTGCTTTAGACTTGGTTAAAGGACAATTGCATGCTACCACACTCATGGCAGTACAAAATCGATTTGCCATAGACATGATGAGAGCCCCAAATGAAGGAGTATGCGAGTTAATAGGAACCTCATGCTGTACACAAATCCCCCTACACACTGGCCCACATGGAGCTCTAACGTTAGTTATCGAAAGAATGAAAGCCCTACGAGATGAACATGTAAAAAATACTATTGAAACACATACAACATGGACACCATGGTTCTTCTCAACTGACTGGAAAGCATACTTAATCAGAATAGGTACCATGATAGGAATAATCCTATTAGCCACATTACTAATAATCTGTTGTGTTATACCCTTAATAAGGAGGTTAATTAGTAAACTCGGAAGTACTTTACTAGGACAATACGTAATGTCAATACATGAAACGGAAACGCATGAATTACATGAATCACCTATTGAACATAGCTATGAAACCATACCTAGTGGGAGGACTAGCATGGTCATGGAAAGAGTAGAGGAGAGCACACTGTAAACAAATAACCATGTAAATATACATATAAAAGAATTTTCACACATATAGACAAAATATTGATGGAACTATAAACCTGATGAAATGTAAACTCTTGATTGAACTTGTGAACTTTTATTATGAAATTGTTTAGTATTTATGTAGTTTAGTGTGTGCAGGACCAGAACTTTATCATGGCGACAGGAGGCAGAGACTGCCATCTCACTGTTGACATGTTCATACATGAGTTGATCCACAAAGAATGCCAAAATGTGGGAGGAGATGCCATATGCTACGTCTGCCAACAAGCAAGACTACATCGCTCTGACACAAGTTTTGCACCTTGGAGAGGACAATACACACCGGATCGTAGCCTTACAGAGTTGAAACAATGGACTACGGTGCATGAGCTCCTTCGGCCTACTGAACTCCTACTTGACTTTGTAAATCTAATATTGAATCGAGACACGTGGGTAAACCGTAAGACTGTAACAAGATACTTCATAAAGACCACTCCTGAACTATGCCTTACCACAACTCAATGGTACTGCGTACGAACAGTATCTGTCTCTAAATATAATGAGACAGAAAATTATCAAGTATACTTAATCTCGGAAGACATTCGTCAATACTGGACATTTAACGTTGTCTCTTTCTCAATCAACGATTTTGAGCTATGGAACTCTAACCCAAAGCAACAAGCCTGGTTGGCAAACCTGCCAACAACCTCCCCAAATAGAACATTCACACGGGATAACTCTGATCTGTACTATACCAATAAAAACAAAGCGGACTATGGATGCATAAAAAACATTTGGTCAACGCACGTAAGCAACTTGCCAACCTGGATGCATAAACGCTATCGTCGCTACCAACAATATCGTACTCGGCAGGAACCATGCCGACTTTAGAAACCATAAACTCCTGGTCCATAAAAAAATTTCATATAAATGTAAATTCACTGTAATCAAGTCAGGTATTAATGATTTTACTTTATAATCATTTTTTGATTTTTGTCTTAATGTTTTATTTTGAATATTTGATATCTGATATTTCGGTGGTTTACAACTGGTTATGTGCTATAATGATCTGTGTTCATTACTATTGAGTCCTCTGACCAGATGCCAATGCATTGTCGAGTGCTAAGCCACTGGCAGGGTAGGAATTTTTCCTCAAATTTAGTCCATGAGGTTTTTTCGCCTACCCCTGAGCAGAGAACCTAAAATTAGCTATAATTTCTCCTGATTACAAGGTAGAGACCACAAGGTCTATCCGAGAAAGGCAAGAAAAAGTAGCAATTGTTAAAAGTATCAATGCTATCATAAATGTGTTAATAATCTAGAACTTGTTACTAGAGCTCCTCCTTAATCATGGAATAGGCGGGAATAGGCGGGAATGTGAAAAAAATTGAGTAAAGCCATATTCATGGCTTTCAGGGGGGAATGTGGAAAAAAATTATTAAACTATAATTGAAGTTGAGTGGAAGGTACCAAATACCCAGAAGGCCTTAGTTCAAGAGGCCTTAATCCTCGCAGCCTGCACAACAAATTGAGGAAGTGAGAAAAACATGCAGGCAGAAGGCAGGAGTTAGATAATAGAGCAATAAGATAAGAAAACTAACATCAGGAAAAATAATAACCTGTAATCTTTAATAATAATACTAATAATATTTACTACGTTTACGCTTAAGATGATTAACGATGGTTGGGTAATGTAAATTAAAGAAAATGTGCAAAGTGTGACCCAAGAACAACCCGTACACACAGAGTGCAAGAAGTTGTGCAACTTTAATGGAATGGAAAATTCAGAAAGTGCAGGCAGTGATCCAAAATATAAAAATAAACTTTCAGTTCAATTGGGACAAAGTGCAAAAAAAAGAGCCAGACTTCTGCTTTGAAAAACAGATAAACAAGATCAGATTTATCAAATTGTTAAGAAAAATATAAGTAGTATATCAGGTAAATTGTTGAAGTAAATCACTGATCTTCAGCTGTATCATCATCCTCGCTCATCAGAGCTCGAATCAGACGCAAATTGTGACGATTTGGGTAAGGGAAGGTGGAGCCACCTGCTCCCAGAAGGAATCTTAGACGAGAAGATGTACGAGAAGAGCGCTGCCTGCGAACTAGAACAATAAATATTTTAGAACAATAAATAATAAAAAAATATATATATATTAAATAAATATATGAAACAAATGCAATTTGCACATATTAAAAAACAATATAACAAAACAAAGCATACTGCAACATGCACAACTAAAAAATTAATTATCTCTTTACCAACCAGTAACCAAATTAATCTAATATTGTAATATACATATATGTATACATGTAATCATGTAATCTTGATTTTAGTAGTGTAAGTTCAAAACTGGCAAATAATCATGCAATGATCAGAGTAATGTGATTGTTTAAATTAACCTTATATTCCCACATAATATGGGAATAATAAGTACGTAAACAAAAATTAAATACTAACAAACATGATCAATTGATTGAATTAATCTGATTAAAGTCATTTCAATACTTTAATCAGATTTAAGCGGATTAAATATACCTTAATGCTTATCTCAGTTAAAATATAAGGGAAAAAATCATTAAAATAATCTGTTAAATTAATTAGTTATAAGCATAATCTAAATGAATAACCAGAACATATGTTCTGTTTGTATGTTCTGTTTAAACATATGTTCTCTAAAATAGCTAAAATCTCTAAAATATATAATGGACAGTTAAAAAACAAATAAGACAAAGTATACTGTGATGAGAATAATAAAAAATTTAATATAATTATGAAAATAGAACACTTACACATCTTGATGAGGAAATTTTAGAAAAATTGATTGCGGCTTCAACAAAACCTCAAGTCACCAGCGGTGGTCAATGGTCTGGTCAAGAAAAAGGAACAAACCAAATTTTCTCCAAAAAAGGGAAAGCATAAGACTTCTTAGGCCAAGACTTAAATAAATATGAGATGAAAAAAAAGGAAAAGGGAGATTACGCAATTGGGAGGCGCTACATCAACCTAACCTAGGCAAAATTGGCTTACATCTAATAAATATTAAGTGATTTCTTGACTTAAGGAGGAGCAAACAATGATGTAAGTGTTAAATGAAGGTATATAAACCATGTAAAATTAGGGAAGTGGGAGGAGGTGAGAGATAGACAGCTTCACAGTTTGTCTGTTTGTCTTTTGTCTGGCTGGCCCAGTGCTGTCCATTTACTTTTGGCTGCAATAAACTCTTTTGCTATTTCAGTGCTTGAGTAGTTATTGATTTTGTTTTGGAAATTTGGCATAGTACACAACAAATTTGCCACGACAATAATGACGTGAAGTAGGGGAGGTAGTTGAGTTTTTTTTGTAGAATATATGTATATTCAAATGTGTGTAAAAAGTAAAATAATGCAAATGTTTATTCAGTTGTATAGTGCTACAATTTTATGCTACTGTTATGTAAATTATTTTCTGATATTAAATAAGTTTCAAATTTCAAGTTTATTACCATACGAACATAGTCAAGAAACACATTTTCCCTGTACAGTGACATTCTTTGCTGTTCACAATGGATGCCACAAAAAAAAAAAAAAAATCATATAGGTAAAGACCAGGATGGGTGAAGCTGGATTAAGGGGAGAAGAGAAAAAAGTATATATGTAATATAACAACAGAATAAAAATATAAAAAAAAACAGTTTGAAAAACAGCATATGAAAATATTTATTTAAAACAGTCTACGATGAGTGTGCAAACAATCCACAAATGAAGAACATATACTATAAACAGTTTACAAAACTGATATTGTGCCTATATAGTATTGTGTATTTAATTGTTCAATTACTGCATATATTTCAATTACTGAATATTTTTCCAAAGAAAATGTGTGTTGCAGGAATTCATTCAAAGTAAAACGATGGAAAGAAGTAAAATCAACAACAACAAATATTGCTTATAATCACTGACACATAAAAATATGACACATAAATATGCAAAGTGATTTTTTAATTAACAAAAAGTTGTGCCCTCTGCTGGACATGTGGACACACATTTTAGAATGGGTTTTGAGGCAATAGGTCACATGACCTGGAAGGTATTGAAGTAAAATCAATAAAAATTCTATAAAAAATGATTAATAAATAATGAAAGTTATAATATTGAATAAAAAAGTTTGTGCCCTCTGCAGGCAGGTGGACACACATTTGAGAATAGATTTTGAGTCAATAGGTCACCTGACCTGAAAGCTATTGAAGTAAAATGCAGAATGATTGAATATTAATTGCTAATAAATATGGAAAGTGATAATATTGACAAAAAAAGTTTGTGCCCTCTGCAGGACAAGTAGACACACATTTTAAAATAGATTTTGAGGCAATAGGTCACATGACCTAAAAGGGTATTGAAGTAAAATGCAGAATTATTGAATATTAATTATTAATAAAAATTTAAAGTGATAATATTAAATAAAAAAGTTTGTATCCTCTGCAGGACAGGTGGACACACCTTTTAGAATCGATTTTGAGGCAATAGGTCACATGAACTGGATGGTATTGAAATAAAATGCAGAATTATTACATATTAATTATTAATCAAAATGAAAAGTGATAATATTGACAAAAAAAGTTTGTGCCCTCTGCAGGACAAGTGGACACACATTTTAGAATAGATTTTGAAGCAATAATTCGTTTATTTATTTTAAATATCAGTGTTTATAATATTAATTTTATCCGTATTTCAGTCGGACAGTAATTTGCAGACGGTCCCTAACGCGCGCAGTAGACGACGTGCTTTCTCCAGACTCTGTTAGCGAATCTCCACTACAAATCTGGTCGCCGGAGCTCAAATATCCAACGTCCAACCTCAAACCAACTTTACCGCGGTACCTCACGTTGATTGCAGGGATATCAAATGCACATTTGAACTTTATACAGCACCTCAATTAGTAAAATCACTCACACTACGAAATGCCACTGAATAAACCACAGATCATTTTTAACACTGTGAATATTTACTGTACTGTACAATTTTACATGCATAATTAATTCTTCTGTCCTGTGTGAAATCAATAAGAATAATATATTACCAGTCTACACACACCAGTAAATGGAAAATGGTTTAGTCTTGACCCTTACTTGGGAGTGTGAAATGTCCAGATGCTTAATGAATTAAAATAAATATATAAATAAAAAGGTCAAAGTGATTAGGTACCAAGTGTACAAAAAGGAAAGTAAGAAATAGAGAAAGGATAAAGGTACGCAGCTGTTATCTCTGTAAGAGTTTAATATTAAGGGGAGTTTGGAGTCAGGGTGCCGTACACACTACAGACACTGTTAGAACATTCAGAGCAAAAATTACAGCAAAAGTCAAATCCTGTAAATGTCTGTAATCAGACAAATCAATCTGTAATTATTGATAGATACACTGTGATTAGTGATTATATTTACTGCAGAATGTTAGGGAATCCAAATAAATATCAATTGATATTTACTATTTTATTCATATGAACACATGCAAACAGCTCATGTACTGTACATATACTGTAATATAGAATGACAATATAAAACACGAGGGACGTTCAAGTCAATATGGGTTAAAAACTTCTCATGAAATTTCAAATAAAGGTGTAAAATTAAGTTACAACAAAATAAAAAACAACCTCCTTCCGTCCTTTGTCCTGTATTTCAGTTATTTGGCAACCCTGTGTGACAATCAGCTCTCCTAGAACCCTGCCTAAGCAATCAGATTAGCGGAAAGTAAAAAAAAAACTGTGTTAAGGAAACTGGTATTGTATAACCACATGAATGTCATACACAAAAATCTGCATGCTAAATAAATGTTTATATATATACTTATGCATAAGACTGTAGATAAGATAACTTAAAATTTTAAAACTTTAAAGTCATAAAAATTGCAGTAAAAATGTTTGGTCTTTAGTACAGATTGTTTTCTCAGATATTTATTAAACTGCATTATTTTTTATAATAGACTGAGGGAGAGTGAGAGAGGGAGAGAGAGAGAGAGAGAGAGAAAGAGAGAGAGAGAGAGAGATTGGTGAAGGAACCCTCTGGAAAGCTCTTGAAACCTAAATACTGTAGATATCAATATATGCTCAAGTACATTATTTAATGAATAAATACCTCAAATCATTATGAAATCGCATAAAGACTGCACGGTGGTGTAGTGGTTAGCACTGTCTCCTTGCACCTCCAGGGTCCGTGTTCGATTCCCGTCTCTGTGTGGACGGAGTTTGCATGTTCTCCCCGTGCTTGGTGGGTTCTCTCTGGGTATTCCGGTTTCTTCCTGCAATCCAAAGACATGCAGATTAGGCTAATTGGTGTTCCCAAATTGCCCATAGTGTGTGAAAGAGTGTATGGCTGAGTGTATCTGTGCCCTGCGAGGGATTAGCACCCTGTACAGGGTGTACCCCATCTCATGCCCTAAATCTCCTGGGATAGGCTCCAGACCCCCGCGACCATGAATACAGGAAAAAGCGGTATCGATGATGAGTGAGTGAGTGAGTGGAAATGTGAAAATGTTCAATAATCAGATTTATGCAGTAGGCGTGGTCACTGAAACACTCTTATCCTGTACAGCTCATCCTCTCTCTGTTCTTGCTGCTCCACACTGCAGTGGAGCAACACTGCACTGTCATTTTATAGAAATATGTAACTGGAATGAGAAATCACCCAAACGCTGCAATGCATCAGGACCAGCTATAGTGGCTTAGTGGTTAGAACGGTCACCTTGCACCTCCATTGTCCGAGTTTGATTCCCGCCACGGGGTTTATGTGCATGAAGTTAACATGTTCCTCCCGTGCTTGGTGGGTTTCCTCTGGGTGCTCCAGTTTCCCACAGTATAAAGACATTTAGATTAGGTTAAATGTAATTCCCAAATTCCCTGTAATGTTTAAATGTGAGTGTGTACATGTACAGTAAGTGTACACTCCATGCCCTGTGATGGATTAACACCGCGTGCAGGGTGTACCCTGCCCTATGGCCTAACCCTAAGTCTTCAAGGATAGGCTCCAGGCCACCCACAACCCTGTACACAGTATAAAGCGGTATACAGTAGATGATTGAGTGAGTGAGTTTATTTCTCCCCACTGTAGACAGATTTGAGGTTAAACTAACAACAGCAATATACTGTATATTAGGTTTAAGATAAACATTAATGATACACAGTTCATGTTTGGTACAGAGTTACAGTCTCAACTTTGAGCTTTAATCTGATAGTAATAGTGACAAAAGGACATAGTGTTAGCTAATTATTAAATATTTAAGTGAACTATGAACGAGGGCAGGGCTCTCAGATTGTAAGGGAAGGAAGGATCTCTCAGTGATTGTAATGATAGTGAAAGTTCTTGACTCTGACCAACAGGCATTAATGAACCATCAGACTGGATACAGACGGTTTAGTTTGTTTGTGAGCCGCTGTGAAATGTGGTCACACTTTAGCTAAAGCAGCAGATATGTTTATATGAGGAACAGAAAAGGTAAGAGGAGTTAGCATCATGCTAAAGTACATGTTAGTCACCAACGACTCAATAACCTGTTAAACTAATCCTCCAAATACACCGTGGAATTGTGCTTTCTAACAGTGTGTTTGTGTGAGTTAAGTTGTTTAAAAGGATGACTCTCTCTTTCTGTGTGTGTTTAGGATTTTATTAGTTTGAACCTACAGAAAGAGATAAAGATGGCGACTGCGAGCAGTAAGTTACGTTTACAGAGATATACAGTATGTATCAATATTATTTATTGCACATTGAACCAACAATGTGTGTGTGTGTGTTTCCTACACAGATGAGTTTAAACTCGTTGATCCTAGTGGTACAGAGGAGTATAATCACTCTGCTGTGACTCTCTCGTGTCGTCTGTCTCCTGAAATCAGTGCTGTTAACATGGAGATCCGGTGGTTTAAGGAGACAGACTGTGTTTGTGTCTATAAGAACAATCAGGTGACAGAGGGGAGACGTTACGAGGGCAGAGTGAGTCTGTTCACTCAGGAGCTGGAGAGAGGAAACGTCTCCTTACAGTTGAGAGACTGTACAGAGTCAGATGAAGGACATTACCTGTGTCAGGTCACTGATGGAGACAGAACAGAGGAGATTACAGTGGAGATGATAAGTGGTAAGTGTTCCTGAACTTCACACTGTATAAACTCAACATCATCATCTGTGTTTCTCATCTCAGTACATGAAACACACACTCAGTATTCAGTATGAGGTTCAGTATACAGGGTGCTAATGTAGAGTGGAGTTTATTTTAGTCCAATAAGAATTGGTTCAATCCACCATTTAAAAAAATTATATGATATACCTCAGTGCTTTTGCACTTACCCAGCTGTTGCAGACGATAGTTCACTGGCCTGACTCGTTCCAGTTGAGGGTTAAGGGTCCTTGACAACGGGCCAGGGAGGTGAATGTAGCACTGGGGAGAAGCAGTAGTACGCGATTGCCGACCTTAAATACGGTGACACAGGTAAATCTACTTTATTGACATCAGTGAGACACATACGTACGCAGACACACTAGGGGGAGACAAAGTGGCGGCTCAGTAGTCCAGAGAGCCAGATCTTTTTCCCTGAAGCCGAGGTAGCACAGGAACCTTGGATTACGAACATAATTAATTCCAGAAGCACATTAGTATTTCAAAACACTTATAAATCAAAGTGAATTTCCCTATAAGAAATAATGGAAACTTAAATTATTCGGTCCACAACCCAAAAAAATAAATAGGCTACATAAAAATAATTAATACAAAATATAAAGTAAAAATGAAACAAATTTACCTGCACTTTACCTTTAAAAAGAATAATGAGAAAGCAGTACGTGTGTTTGTGTAGTTCTATGTATACCTGTATAGTGGAAAATTCTTGACTTAGGAAAAACTTGGAAAAATAAAGATGTAAAATTGCGTCAGAGACAGAAGCGTTGTTACATGAAATTGTCAGAGTGGAAGTTCTTTAGTCTTTTAAGGGGTCATATTATGCCATTTTAAAGGTTGCTAATATTGCTTATTGAGTCTCTAAAAACAGATTTACATGTATGCAAGGTCAGAAAACACTTTAGTTTTCTCCAAAAATAGATTTAATTTTACCCCATTTCTAAATGATAGTCATTTCGAAGTCATCAAATGATTTGGCAGTTCAAATATTCAGTCTGTCTAAACCCCTCCTTTCCGTAAAAACGAAACGGCCATTACCATAACTGAAAAACGGCTCTTGAGACCCGTCAATACATAGAAAAGATGGCGCGGTTTTACTGTGTAACAACCAGCTATTTTAATATTAAGTGTGGCTACAAAAATCGAGAGGTCTTTTATTTTTTATGTCGGTGTTGCGTTAAAAGGCCGGTGAGCAAAAAGGACAAACACAAACGAGTAGATAAAGCAAACTTGTATTATACAAAACTAAATAAAGTAACCAAAAAGGTGCACAACAACCAAACAAAAACATAAACACTATTTACAAACTATATATATTACAAACGGTACGTGAATGTGTGCGAGTGAGTGGAAAATGTTTAAAGTCCGTGTTTATTGAATGTGTGTTATCCAAATATGGTTCGGTCTCACCGGGGTTAATGAAGTCCGAGAGGCCAATGGCGGAGGGTGAGAAGCCCGGGGAATATGTCCAGTCAAAGATAATCAGGTTAAAAAATCTTCGAAAGAAAATGATCCACAGCAATCTCTCCTTCTCTCGTCCAAACAAATAACGCCAACGCTGGTCAGCCATTACTACTCCTCACCGCCCCGCTCTTTTCCGGCTGTTCCTTTGAAGGCAGATCTATGTCCCGAACAACTTGCCTGCCATCTTACAATTGATGTTACCACACTTTTGTTTATGTGACCAAGCATTCATGCCGGGATTGCTTAAACACTTTGTAATATAAAAACAAAAAAACAATTAAAAACAAGAGCACACGAAACCCCTTCGCATGCGCACTTCGCGTATGTGGATGAATTTTTTTCCCTTGGGGCTTGCCGTAGGATGCTATGGCAAGCCCAGAGGGAAAAATGCATCCAGACACATGAACTGCGCATGCGCCTTGCCACTTTGCAAGTGTTAAGTTCAGTT
Organism: Clarias gariepinus; assembly: GCF_024256425.1. NCBI lineage: Eukaryota > Metazoa > Chordata > Actinopteri > Siluriformes > Clariidae > Clarias > Clarias gariepinus. Next base: position 19,942,367 of record NC_071123.1, read on the forward strand.
TTGGTGAATAGTGGAGAGTAAACAGTTAAAAAGGATTTTGTGTGCTCTCGTTTTTTATTGTTTTTTTTATATTACAAAGTGTTTAGGCGAACCCAGCATGAATGCTCGATCACATTAACAAGAGTGCGGTAACATTAATTGTAAGATGGCAGGCAAGTTGTTCGTGACGTAGAATGTGGGTGGACATTATGCAAATATGTTACGGAGTGACGTGGATCCGTAACAGAGTAAAAATAGATTTGCTAACGACTTGTTTAGGCAAATGTGAGCCGACTCTTTTTTTTAATAGACAAAAACTTCATTTATCGTGCACTGTCAGTCACAGATAGTGCAGATAGTTTATGTTCACATACAGCTACATGGCACACTGCATGAAAGATCATATTTAAAAAAGCATAATGGGGGCTGTTTAATAGTCTGGTCTGAGCTTTAGGCAGAGATCATTCATGTAAGTAAAGTACTGCACATAGCATTCTTACTGGACTTTTTTTAACAATCATTTTCTCTGCATATCTAATGGCAGCTAAATGAACTGCTTATTCAGAGTTAATGCTGTTAATATTTTTTTTATTATTAATGCTGTAACTTATACAAATTTTTCCTGATACAGATAGAAATGTGAATGAACGTGGTGATGCTCAGCATTTTCATTCGATATGAAGTGTCTTATTCACCAGTTGATCACAGATGTGTGTTACTGCACCCAGTATTTCATTGTTTAATTAGAAATTATGAATTATTCACTATGTTGTTATTTTAATATAAATATTAAACTTTTAGCTGAACATCTTTGAATTAAAAGCAAAGAATGAAGCTATTCTGTCTGTAAATCATAAGTTTTTCTCATTATATTTTATCATTAACATTACATTTCGCTTTGTTGTTTCACACTACACCTTCAGCACGGGTAAGTAAATAACTCGACTTCACACTAATGATAAACACTGATATTTTATAAACTTATCACATGTATTAGATTTTAATTCAGGAATTAAATAGAAACATATAAAACTATTTTCAGATGATGTTTATGTGAAGGACTCTGATCAGTAAGTGAGATTCCACTTCCATCAGTCAGCTTCTTTCCCACAATGCACCTGTGTGTAACCCCACTGCACTGCAATAATGTAGACAGAGACGTTTACCATGTCGAGTAAAAGACACAACAAACATGTAACATATAACACACACCACTGCCAGACTCCATCAGAATCTCATACAGAATCATATAAGAATAAAATTATAACATTTCCCAGGATTCCTCTGGATGGAACAGTTGTCTATTCTTCAAGTGTCCAAGTAACATATCGGTATTTTTGGATTATTTTAATAAGCTGTGACTCATAATTGAGTTCTTACTGAAACACAGAGTGACATGACATTTCCTGACACTTCACAATAAACATAAATCAGAGCTTTAACAGTGTTCAGTGCTTGTAGACAGAATAATTGCCATCACTCGCTCTGCATAACAATCACACCATATTGTGAAAAAGCATTGAAGAGTTGACTCGGCCTAGCGTTTAGTCTCTTTAAGCTAACAGTAGTAAGTCATGTTAATGCACACAGCATAAAGACAACCTGACTGAACTGAGAACAGAAGTCCTTCACTTCATTTATAAAACTTCTATAATAGGAGAGAGGGATTTAGGAGTGAAAGAGAGAAAAACAGAACGAGATCACACATCTTCCCAAGTCTACTGCGACATATCATATGCTGTCGTAACCAATATATAGACGAGGCAGTAGCAAAGCACACCATTCTGTTATCTGTTCAGTTTTATACATTGATAAATGTCTGTGTTTTTAATTAAAGGAAGTGGGAATCTGATATTCTGTATATTCCTTTATGTACTACAATAGCACATAGATATATTACAGAATATTTAACTATAGATTTAAAATACACAGGGGGAAATGCACATATACTGACATACTGTATATTGGTAAATACATGCAGATATCAGAAAATAGTATTTTCCAATAAATCACAAGATATTTCTGTTCCTTAAGGGGAACTAGCGGTATATTAGCACAATGCTACATTATACAGATTTACTGTGTGTGATGACTGATTGTTGTCTAGTTTTCCTCTTTTTTATTAAGACACACATCAGTTGTGTTTTAACCAGAGTAACAGTTACTTTCACATTTTCACATGGAACAATTCACATTTGTAATCATGCATTAAATCTTCACTCTCTATTATTTACTTTCACAGTTTTCTTTAGGTGAGTATAAAGTCTTTTCTCTGATAGTAATGTGTTGATGCTGCATGAATAATATATTTATTGTGCAGATGAAATAGATTGGACTGTGCTGTGTGTTCAAAGTGCAATAGCACATAGATATATGAGCATCTACACACACACACACACACACATCTGACCTACATACAAGGTTTTTGTTTGATTGTAATTTTATAGTAATAACTCCTTTATAAAGTTACTGAGACTGACTACAGTAATATTACTGTAGTGTTCACTGCCCGGCCTCCCAGAAAGTCACACACACTAATATTTCATTTGATTACAAGTTTTGTTTATGGTTCCTCATGCCTACAGAGCCCAGCGTATGTCCAGGACATCTGGGAAGAATAATGATGTATTGATGTAATAACCTGGTCATTCAGTACATTTAATTAGATTATTTTTGGTCTGATTAGCCTCATTAACAATTGGTTTTCTGATAGTCACACAGCTGTTTAGTCCCAATCCTGTGAGCTCTGTGATTTCTGATGTAATATTTCTGAGGATGATTTTTTTTTAATGATTTAACTTTTCCAAGTGTTTGATATCTGATCACGTTTGTTTATGATTTTTTCAGTTCATTTTTTTTTCATGAAGTTTACTGTTTTTTCTTTTTTGTCCAGGTAGTGTACGGTATATAACTTTAGTGAGAGAAGTGAGTTAGAGAGTCCACGCTAGATAATAGTGCATGAAAGAGATTATAACAGAATGTGAGTGAGTGATTCAGTAAATTTGTTTCTTACAGAGTTAATATGATAAAGCTAAAGCCATTTCTTTACCAAAATCAGCAGAGAAACAGAAGAGAGACAAACTAATGCAGGACAAAACGTATTTACTAAGAACAGCCACAGAATGTTTATATCTAATACTATTCCATATAATACAGAGACATTTACAAAAATTACCAAAGTATTTTTAGGAATCTTAAACTTTATTTTGTATTTTTGTCAGATCATCAAGTAAAAGACATCTGGGTTATTGAGGTGAGTAAACTGTACTAAACTATTAATGTTCATAAATCTGATACTTACAGGTTAAAACAAATCTTAAATTTTTGTAATAAGTCTATTACCCAGTGATGGGTTACCATATATACAGCTCGCACTGATGATCAGAAACACAACTGACACATTGAATAGAAACATGGACATTAAAGGTCCCACACATCCCATTTTTCATTAAATGTTAATATGATCTTTGGGGTCCTAATGAAAAGTTTGTAATATACTTTAATTAAAAATTCTCAATGGTTGTGTAAAAAAAACACTACTTTTACCTGGTAAAAACTAGCTCTCTTCTCAGCAACCTGTTTCAGTACATGCTCCTTTAAATGCTTATGATCTCTGCTAAGCCCACTCCCCCAGTTCTGTGGGGCGTGTCTTCACAACACACGTGGGGTATAGGCACGGGAGTGTAGTCCAGTGCGGGCAATGCTTTGGACTGCATTACCCACAAAGCATTGCGCACAACGCAGTGCTTTGTGGGTAATGCAGTCCAAACTGGAAAACGCTGGAATATAGAGCCTGCTTTCTTAAATAGTTTTTGGTTTGATTTAAATACTGAACCCACCCTGAAGTTTGTAATATCGCCTGACAACGCAGAAATTAAAAGAATGGACCTGTCATCGACAACAAAAGCGGAGAAGCTTACTGAGGGAGATATGGACGTGATGTGTTTACTGATGTGTTTACATGACTTCTTAATCTTTGACAGACATTGTTATAAACCATCTAACGTTAATTAGATTTAGGTAACCATAATATAGTTTTCCGACTACGTACACAGTTTGCTACTAGACAATCACCTTAACCCATTGTTTATTATAAACAGGTGATTAGGAATTATATAGAGACGGATGTACATAGAGAGGACGACATAACCATGTTCTATGAGAGTGTAAGTTAACTTACACTCCGCATTCATCGTGATTATTAGAAAAGGCGATCTGCAAAGATTCATAGAAAAAGAAATTACACTCACCGAGCCTGGTGAAGATGAAGCAGGAACATGAAGCGTTAGTACAGATCCATTTTTTAGGAGCTGCTTCCTAGTGAAACCGGCTTTATATTGACCTGCGTTTATAAAGCAGTCTGGTGAAAAATGATTAGCGCAAACATGAACGCATTTAGGTAGATCGGCGGGGACGTTAGCTTTAAAATCTAAATTCAGCCACTGCATCCTCAGCAGCTCAAATGTCAGTAGTGAATGACGACTGCTATGTTCGCTATTACACCCAACAACTGTACACCACACTTGCTTAGGCAATAGCCGACAGCTTCTTCTCATTCGGGGCGGGTCTTTGCTAAAACACCAGTGTCAATCAACTATAGTAGGAGCGGCCTCATGCGGTGTGGTGTCACATCGACAGGCATTTGAGATTTGCCTGATTTCAGAAGGGGCATGTTGTTTTAATAAATGGAAAGAAAATCACTGGGCGGCTCTTTATCATTGTTGAGTGGTTGTACAGCTTGAAAAAGTTCATGTAGGCCCGTATGACCCCTTTAAGCTGTTTGTTAATGACATTTAACAGACAGGATGCAAGTTCAGATTAATATGTTAAATAAAAAGGTTTTTCCTTTATACAATAAACACATGTGAACTATGACTGTGGCTCGGCTACAAACTAAAGGCTAATGCTAATGATCGTGTTAATGCTAAAGCTAATACAAGCAAACAAAACAAAATACATTAGGATTCTAAACAGAAGACTTTGAAACACGACTTTAAATAGACAAACTAATTAAACTAAATAAGGTGCAGGTGATCACAATTAACATCATGTGACTAAGATGTGAGGTGCAATGCATACTGGGAACTGAAGTCTGGAACAAACATGAACATGAAAGTCCTACAGAACACACACAACAGGAACACACAGGGAAAACATGACAGGTAACAATTTACTGTGATTACTGATGTCATAATTATTGCTATTATTGTAAACAATTTGTTCAAACATAAACGAAATAAATCATAAAGCAAGAAAAACAAGCTAAATAAATTATTATCTTCACGCATATTGAAGTCCATCTGCAAAATTTGTCTTAATTTAACATGAGGATCTGTGTAGAGACCCAACACCAGGAACAACATAAATTTACTTAAAACCATTTTATTAAAATCTGTAGGGCAAATTTAAGCCCAATCCCAATTCTATTTTCTACCCCTTCCCCTACCCCTCGCCCCTTTCCCTTGTCCCTTGAAACGAAGTGGAAAGAGAAGAGTTAAAATATTTCCCCTAAGAAATGGGACACCACTACAACACTGTTATACGTCATCATACGTATCCGTTCATTTACATGTACACATACAGTATGGCCGTAAGCAAAACAAACAATGCGTTATCAAAAGCTCGGCAAACTGCCGTGCTACTGAAATTTGTAGCATGCAGTAAAGTGTATATGACATAAAAATATATTTTTGTAATATTGCGCAATCGGTGCTATCCGCTAGCAAACTTTAGCAGTTTTTTTGAAAACGTTTTTTTACAAAACATCACCATAAACACAAACACAAGACTAAAATTAATATACATATAATGAAAACTTGTCATAAAAATCCTTATTAATCGCAAAAATCGTTAAATTTACGGGTCTGCTTGCTCGAGTGAGCGGCCATCTTGAAAATTTCGTTAGCCCTTCGTTTGAAGTGAGGTCCCGAAAAATCTTCGTTTGGAGGGCTATCTGGCCCTTCCCCTTACCCCTACCCCTCCAACCAAAAGAGAAATGAGACACCCCTACCCCTTCACGTGAACGCGCCAAACGGAGGGATAGGGCTAAGTGTAGGGGTAAGGGGTAGAATTGGGATTGGGCTTTAATGTCACTTCAGAGAACAAATCCATGACAAACTCTCAGTGTTTGAATTGTGTTGTGTGTTTTAATCATGACTGACTGATGTCCATAAAAAACACATTAAACACAATCAGTGTCTTCACAAAAAATTAAAAAAAATCTGGGACAGTTGATTTTGTTAATAACAGTTAATAATATATTGTGTTATTTTGTGATGCTAAAAAGAAAAAAAATAGACATTTGATTCTTCTGTAGAGGGTTGTTTATCTCTCCTGTACGTGTTTCATGTTTAGTGATTGTGCTTTTCAGTTGCATTAAAACTTAGTGTGTTACTAAATACAATATCAGTTTAAATCTTAATCAGCTCAGTGTGTAGTGTTAGTAATATTACCTCTCGGTGACACACACACACACACACACACACTCTTTATGTTTATTTAACACTTTATTTACATACAGTATGGAGTCAGGTATAAAACCTTCACACTGATTTATTCTCTTTTACAGAGTGACAGAAAATGGACAGAAGATGAGAGAATAAAAATGAAGATCTCGGCTCTACAGACTGGTGAGTGTGGAAGGAGCTACAAAAGTAAACACACCTGATCATGTTTTGTACAGTAAAGTGTTTAATAGTGAGATCTCCACACTCTCTATTATTATAGGAGGGCAGGAGTAGCTCAGTGGTTAAGGCATTGGACTACGGTTCGGAAGATCCCAGGTTCAAACCCCACAACCACCAAGTTGCCACTGTTGGGCCCTTGAGCACGGCCCTTAACCCTCAACTGCTCAGATGTATAATGAGATAAAAATGTAAGTCGCTCTGGATAAGAGCGTCTGCCAAATGCCTAAATGTAAATATTCCCTTTTATAAACATTATTTAAATATTATAGAGAAAGCACACAGAAAGTGTTTATGGAGGAGTAAAAACTTAGTGATATTCACTATGCACACTTAACTTTTAATATCTGTAACTATGAATTAATCTAAGTCACACGTTTTAAACACAAGGCGCTGGGTCCAAACACACCTTAAATTAGATTCAGTGATTGATGCCAAATCCTGAAACACATCTGAAACACATCACCCAGTGTACAGAGCAATAAATACAGTCTGCTGGGGAAAAGAAAAGATGAGAGAGAGACAGGAGACTAAGTACATGTCAGTTCCTAACAGAGACAGTCCTGTGTGAGTTCTCCATGAATCTCCTAATGTTAGATATTTTTGAAGTTTTGGAAAACAAAAAAAAACAAAAACAAAAACAGCATCAGTATAACTAATGTTATCACTTGATATTTCAAACAGTTGTTTACTTTTTTCTTCTTTTTTAAGACTCGATCCTACATTCAATGCCTAGTGTAATATACAGTATCTTATTTACCAGAAAATATATTTTTAAATAAATACTTTTAGTTCATGAACTGTTAAACAATATTTACATTTATTGGGTGTGATTTGAGTTTGACATCCTGCTCTAAAGCTGGCGTTCTCAACCAGTGGGGCGTGGCTGTTGTACTGTTACATTAGAATATCAGAGTGTCTTAGTTTACTAACGTTAGCGACGCTGCTTTATTGTTAGTTTTTGTTAGATTTCACATGGACAGTGATTTGCATAAAGATTTTTTTTTTGTGAAGAGCTTTACAAAAGAACAGTGGCTTACAGATAATTTTATGAATTGAATTGATCATTTCTTCACTAAAAAGGGCTTGATTGGAAATACTGTAATGGTGTTTGCACAGACAATAAGCTAAGATGATGACAGGGATACATCGTGGTGTTGTAAAACAGATCCAAGATAGAACCCCTGACACCAAGTGGACACACTGTCTCTTACTGTACATAGGGAAAGTCTAGCCATAAAGCAGATGTCACCAAAACTGCATATAGTCATGAACGTGTCTTTGGAAATGGTGAACTATATCTATAAAAATGCACTGAACTCAAGGTGTTGTGCAGCTCTGTGTGAAAGACTAGATGCAGATCATCTGCAGTTCTTGTAACACTGAAATATAATGGCTTTCAAGAGGACGTGTGCTTAATCACCTTTTAGAATTAAGAGAAGTTATTCTTTGCAACAGAAGAGTCAGGGACGATTTGTCATGTTTTCACTCCTAAGTGAAAGTCTGGAAGCCTCACCTCATGTCAACATATCCAGTATGACCCAACATTAGACTCTGTTGTCACAAAAGTTTGCAGTTTTACTTCTTAATGGACAGACAACAAAGAATTGTTTGGTTTTTGGACCCTTTATCTGTGGATTCTGCTTCAGAAGACATGATTCTGTCCACTGTGTTGGAAGATGAACTGATGGATGAATCAGCAGACAGCAGGCTGAAGCTTCAGTTCAAACAAGTTGACCTTGATTCATTCTGAATACAACCTGACAGTCAGTGTCCATCCAAGTCAAAATGGACAATCACATTTCTGTTGCCTTTTACAACCACCTGTTTATATCAGTCAGAGTTTCCACTGTGACTGTCAGGAAATCAAAAGCACAAAACAAACTGAATACAACATTGAGTGCTACTCTGCATATCAGCCTCTCACCCGTCCCACCTAGGCTTGATCTCCTTATTTCCAAGCAAGTCCAGGTGTCTCACTAGTGGGAAATGGAATATTTATTTTAGTCGTTACAGCTGACGGTGACAAAACACATTACAATCTATTTTTTTTTTTCATGTTATGCTTTTTCTTTATTGTGGGCATTAAATTTCAAAAGGTTGTGAACCCCTGCTCTAAAGCATGTATTATACAGATATTAAAATTATAATATTATAATAAGTAAGTGTGTGAAGTACATCCCTGGTTTTACTATAATAAAAGTCAATGTTTCTAATTAATTAAATTGCTCACTTTAGTTTTTCTAATAAATAATTAAATCTTTAATCATAACAAGCTGTAGTTCTGTAACTGATGACTGATTTTGATCACATTAATCATTCAGTTCACTCTCTTGCGTAATATTTTAAAGAACTGAAGGGAGCATTAAAATCACTGGAACATAAAGACCAACAGCTGGAGGATTATAAAAGACAAATAGAGAATAAAGATACAGAACTGAGAAACAGAGAGAAAACCAGTAAAAACAAACAGGAGACACTGGGACAGGAGCTGGAGGATGAGAAGAGACAATTACAGGAGATGATGATCGTACTGGAGCAACAGAAAACTGAGTTAGCAGAAAAAAACAAACAGCTTGAAGAGACAGAGAGACATCTAACTGAGAGAGAGACACAGCTAATGGAGAGAGACAAACAGCTTCAGGAGAAAGACAGACTTCTAGAGGAGAAAACAAAGCAGCTGCAGGAACAGACAGATCCAGAATCATCAGCCCCCATCAGGAGAAGAAACAGCAAGGACGTGTTATCTCCATATAGTGAGTAATTTGTTACAGTAAGCACTTTAAAGCTTTTCAAAATGTACTTAAAATATTAATCTACACCTAATAAATCATATGTAAGGACATGAAATATACTGTAATTATACTTAATGATGCAACTCTTCAGCTACTGTAAGGAAGTGTAATTTAAACAGTGAAAGTGATTAATTATAGAAGAATGTCTCTCTCATTCTGACTGGTTCTAATGTTTACTATTGAGTGGAGAGACTCAGGACTCAGCAGCACCAATCAGGAGAAGAAACAGTATGGGGGGAATTTGTCCTGATTGTAAGTGATTAATGTTAGTTGTTGAGTGTGTAACTCAACACTAGTTTAGGGGGAAAAGAGACGACTATAAAGAGACACAGCAGGCAGATGTAGACATTTACATTTATAATTAGATTACAGTAAAAAGATCAATATTGTGTAAAACTGACATAAAATATTATCATTCACAAAAAAAAAAAACATGTAATAGATAAGAGAGAAATATCTGTAAATATCCAGGGATCCTGAACAGAGTAACAGAATAGGATTTGCCCGTTTTGTTTGTGTGAAATGGAATTGTAGCTGTTAAAGGGGAAAGATCACTAGTGGGAGGGACTAAGAAATCACCAAATTAGGACAAAGTGGGTAAAATAATTATTCATCAGCTAGGAATATACATGAACAAATGTTTTATTTTCTCCTAAACACATATGTTGCTGTTAAAACAAAGTCAGACCTAACCTTCTTGGAGACTCCTAACTGTTTTGTGAGGTTTATGAACTACCCAGCTAGGATAGCATGTGAGAGAGACGTGCACTGAAACTTAATTGTTACTGCTGACATTAAACTGGACAATACTCATTTACTAGACTGCTGTTCCTACAATTCACTCTCATGGAGTTATTTTTTTTTTCTTTTTCGGTTCTTAGAGGATGATTATGCTTCATTCTCTTAAAGTATGTCCCCTAACGGTCACTTTTACATAAGGGGAAGCAGGGTCTACTGAGCTCACAATTAGGACTTTTTTAAATTGACTTTAAAAACATAATTTATGTACAGTAAGTCCCTGAATTAGGACATTTGATATGCAGATACACAGATATGATACGTATATATGAATGGACCACGGTTCTAGGAACATTCCTAAATGCGAACAATTCACAGAAATAGCTTACGTGTATTGTACAAAAATAGACACTGCAGTGGACCGGATACCAATATTTACAATATACAATATTTGCAATGTGTAAGTAAATGTATAAAATATCTAAAGCCTGGTATATTGTATGTGTGTGTGCAGTAGAATTGAGTCGGACTCACCAGTTTCAATGAATCAATCCTGGAGCATCATGATAGAAAATGTCTGTCTTGTAAAGCTGTCCTGATGCTGAATAATCTGAAATTTTTTTAAAAACCCTCAACAAAACAGAGTTTACAGTCCAATACAGTGGGAAACAGGAGACAAAATTGCGTCCTTTCGAGCGCAGTAAACACCATGTGTGTTGTCCCTCCCTCCCAGGTTGAATTTTATCGAGGTCAGCTGACTCGTTAGACATTTAAAAAGACTTACATGCAGATACGGTTTATGGCCACATAATGGCAGTGTGGGGGACAGATGCAACACTCAGATTTACTCAAGTGGATTGTTATGCTTTACATTGTAAATTCGTGTCAAAGGTGTATAAAGCCATGTTTGAGTTTGAGAATTTTTGCATTTGCAATGTATGCATTCGGACGGGACTAACATTTCCGTGTTCATTAAGGAGGTAGGAGTGTCTGTGTTTTACATGTGGGCGTTGCACAAGACCATATCTCCAGGATGCGTGGATTGCGTTGGTGCGCAAACTTGAATACCGGCGTGCTAGAGATAACACGGTAGTTCATGTTGACCAAAACACAAAAGAAAATGATTTTGGAAACAACATTTTCGCCAATCACAGACATTTGCAGTCGGACAGGATTAGATTTCTCAGAGGACCGCCGAGTTTGCTGAAAAACAGTAGGTAATTTGCTCTGGAATTCCGTGTGAGAGAAAGACAAACATAGAAAATCACAAAGTACGTCTGTGAAACTTAAATTTCTCTAACAACCCCCTGTAAAACTAGTCCTGTCCGAATAGGGCTTTTTCGGACTTCTGAACGTGCTACCGGAATAGAACTCATTTGCAAGTCGGGGACTTTTATTTAACAGTTTTAACTGTGATTTTTTCGAGCCAAAACAAACACAAAGCAAAGCTGTAGTCGAGAAATTAAAGTATAAGTTCAAGGCCGTTAAATTCGAGTGTAGTGATAAATCCAAAACGTAAGGACGAGAGGCGAAAAAACGTCTCGGGTTACTTTGCTGTAACCCTGTTTCCTGAAAAGGTGGGAACGAGATGCTGCATGAAAACGCTATGGGAACATTGCCGGTTGAGTGTTGCCGGTTGTGAAGCATGTGTGTATCAAACACGCCAAATTTTGGCATATATAACCTCAGTCAGGTGACGTCATTTGATGAAGCGCACCTGCAGGTTATAAATAGGAGTGAACCGGAAACATTCCTCAAATCAGTTTTGTCTGAAAGGACGTCCAGTCATGCAGGCAGTGTGGCATTGGAGCGCAGCATCTCATTTCCGCCTTTTCAGGGAACAGGGTTACAGCAAAGTAACCCGGGACGTTCCCTTTCAAAGGCTACATTAGATGCTGTGTGAAAACGCTATGGGAACGAGAACACCAAAGCCGCTGCACTGCAAGTGTCTGGACCCCAACGTTGTGTAGCGTGTGCCGAGGAGGCCGAGGAGGTCTCAGAACTATCTCTGGGAGGCTGACTCGAGGGCCCGTGAGCCCGGAGTAGCATGAACATCCAGACTATAGAATCTATAGGAAGCTCTGACTAGCCCAGGGACAAAGTCTAGGCTGGACGGGAAGCCTGCAGATCTCCAAAAGTAATTATAAGAAAAACCATCTTGAGGGTCAGAAGCCAGACAGGCGCTGACTCTAGTGGTTTGGAAAGGGTGTCAGCCAGACCCCATCAGTCAGAACATGACAAGCCGAAATAGCGGCTATGTACATTCTGAGGGTACTAGGGCATAAGCCTAAGGAAACTTCTTGCAGAACTCCAGCAATGAAACAATTTGGCAGTGGACTGGGTCTACAGGTTTCGCCATGCACCACTTTCAAGTACCCTCTCCTTGAGGGCATAAGTTCTTCTAGTGGGTAAAGGTTCCAGGGCTCCAACTCCATGTGCCCTGGAGTGTAAATCGCCTTGAGGGACAGGGACTCACCCTGTGCCCAAAGCAGAACCTGGTGCGCTAGCTTATTCAAGCGGCGCGAGCACAGTTCGCCCCGGCGATGATGTACGAAGCTACCCTAGTGTTGTCCACTCTCACTAGGGCATGGTAGCCTCTCAACTGCTAGAGGAGGTGTTTAAGGGCCAATATAAAGTTATCAGTTTGGGGCAATTGATGTGCCAGGCAAGAAGATGGCCTCTCCAGCTTCTTTGGGCTGGACGGCCATCTAAGACCGCACCCCAGCCCGTGAGGGAAACGTCTGTCATTAGCGACGACAAAACGCATGCAGAGTGGGACCCAAAGTCAATAATTGGGGTCTGAACCACATAGAAAGGGTATAAAGCCACCTTGCACGTAACCCGTATTTGCCTCCGGGGATTGGCCCTTGAGTAATCCCCCTGGCTTTAGCTATAATGTACATCGCCCTGTGGGACAGGAACTTATCCTGTGCCCCAAGGAGAACCGGTTGCGCTAGCTATTCAAGCGGCACGAGCACAGTCCACCCTGGCAATATGTATGAGACTACCATAATGTTGTCCACCTGCACTAGGACATGGTAGCCTCAACTGCTGGAGTAGGTGTTTCAGGGCAAAATAAAGCCATTATTCGGGGCAATTGATTTGCCACGCAAGAAGTTGGCCTCTCCAGCTCCCTTGTGCTAGACGATCTTCCAAGACCGCAACCCAGCCCGTGAGGGAAGCGTCTGTCGTTAGCGTCTGCGCTGACAAAAGACGCACGTAGGGTGGGACCCAAAGTCAAAAACCGGGGTCTGAACCACATAGAAAGGGTACGAAGCCCTTGGCGCTTAACCCTTATTTGCCTCTGGGGGTATGGCCTTGAGTACAATCCCCTTGCTTTTAACCCCAACTGAAACGATCTCATGTGCAGAGGCCCAAAGGTATTACCGTAGACACAGCTGCCATGAGACCTAAAAATCTCTAAAAGTGATAAACAGTCACTTTCTGGCCTAGCTTGGTTTCCTTCAGGGTGTTGGAAATAGATTCGACACGCGCAGGAGACCCCTGTGCCCGCATTGCGATCAAATCCTATGTGACACCCAAATATGTTGTGTTCTGAGCAGGAAAGAGAACGCTTTACGGCATTGAGTCTTAATCCTAGGAACGGAGATGAGCTAGGACGACATTCTGATGTCGTAGAGCTAGCTCCTGAGACTGAGCCAGCATCAGCTAGTCATCTAATGTGCGGGTTAGCTAGACGAAATGGAAGGACCCGATACTGGTAAGCTTCGCCCCAAAAGCGAACTTCAGGAACTTTCTGTGTTGTGGCAATATTTCCATGAAAATATCCAGATTGATTGTCACAAATCAATCCCTTGGTTGGATTTGAGAGCAATCACTTTGCCAGTCAATATTTTGAACCTGTCTTCTTTTGGATAGGGGTTTAGCCCGTGAAGATCCAAAATCAGACGCAGCCCCCCGTTTCTCTTGGGAACCAAGAAAAACCGACTGTAGTAGCCTGACTCTCTGCCTGGTAGAGGAACATGTTTTATGGCCCCTATTCCCAGGAAAGTCTTGTAACTCAGCAGATGCGCCCTTTCCAGTTTGAAGTGGAGACCACGCTGTTGAAACGCGGAGGGCGATGTGAGAACTGGATTCTTGCAAGATATACTTGCCAGTAGCTTCCACGCTGCCAGTTTCTTGAAAGGGGCAGGGTTTTTGCGGTTAGATGGGGGGGTGTTAGCTGTTCTGCATCCTGAACATGGCAGGAGAAAACCGAAAAACTAACATTTCTTGCAGACCGGTGTTGTCCGAAACACCACTGGTGGCGGAGCAAGAACACCGACCTCCTGGGGGTGCCAGGGAGAACACTTCATCCTTAAAAGGGATTCTACGTGCCTCTCCCCGGGGGAACACCCCCACGGTCCTGGACGAATGAGCCTCAGGACTTCTTCTTTGTGAAGAAGACAGTATGTAGGTCTGACTTCTTCGAGGCAGATTGCAAAGCGTGACGTCTTACGAGGGGGTGCCCGGCTCATAACGCTCTATGGCTGTGCTTCACGCTTCGCGAGAGTCAGACCCGGTCAGGGCTGGGTGGCCGACAGTCCCAAACCTTGAGCGCGGCGGGCAAGGACTTTCCCGAAGGCTTATTTGTATGATTTCGCCTCCCGAACCTAGTGGCGACGTTCGCAGCATCGCCAAACAGGCCAGAGGGCGAGATGGGGGCATCAAGGAGGAATGCACAATCCTTACCCTTGATTCCCACGTGAGATTTAGCCACAGGTAACTCTCTAGGAACACCATCGCAGCCATAAAACAGCCAATAGCACGGACCGTCTGCTTTGTTGCACGAAGAGACAGGTCTGTGGCTCAGCATAATTCCAGGAATGACATTATATAGCCCCGCCAAGTCTTTCTGCAGGTCAGCCTGCTAAGCCTGCAAAGAGCACCAGCCTGATCAGCTGCCTGAAAGCAGGGAAGATGTCAGTCTACACGGCTTGGTGGGAAGTGTATGCTTTTTCAGGAAGGATGATGTCCTAGGAGAGATATCCCCAAGCATCTCTATATCTGGGACATCATCATATAACCGCGCCTTGCATCAACAATATTTGAATAAATCGAAGTTGATGGCATGAAAACATGGGATGAATAAGGCTATTCCATGAAAGAGTTAATTCGTCATGAAGGTTGCCAAGAAGGAAGGGAGAGAGAGAGCGAAGTTTATCCGAGGTTTCTCCCCCCGGCCACCCGACAAAAACCTGTCGTCTTTTTTTTTTTATTTGATACGCACATCCGGCAACACAGAAAGATGTTCCCATACCGTTTTCATGGAGTATCGGATGTAGCCTTTGAAGGGGAATGAGAAACAAGGCAAGGTCGGTAACATGAAAAATCATGAAGTAAAACGCCAGAAAACACTTAGCGGACAGTTTACCTTTACCCCCTCCTCTTGAGTTGGAAACAGTGGTGGTTGGTAGCCTAAACTGCACTGGAATGGAGACGAAAAACATTAAGGGTTAACTGCTTAGCAGTTTCCTTGGCGGAGGGAAGCTTGGGAAGTGGAACCAGGTGGACGGACTTGGAGAAACGGTCAGCGATGGTCATGATACAGGTGTTCCCATCGAATGAGAGTAGGCCTGTTACGAAGTCCAGCAAGATGTGCGAGGCCAGCCCATGGGCGGTTGTTGGGTTTGTAGCGGGTGCAGATGATGCAGGCTGCCACAAAGCTGAAAACGTCCCTCTCCATCGTGGGCCACCAGAAGCGCTGTTGGAGGATAAAGAGTGTCAGGGCAGAGCCTGGGTGACAGGACAGCTTGGATCCATAACCCTATTCCATGACCTGTGAGCGTAGACAGAGGGGGACGAAAAGACGATTTGGAGGGACATTGCTTGGGCCGGGTTCCTGAGTCAATGCCTGCTTAACTTTCACCTCAATGTCCCGTTCCATGGCTGCTACCAGACAACGTGAGGGCAGGATAGTGTTGCACGGCGTAGAGTCATGGGGAAATGAGAACTGGCGTGAGAGTGTTGAACTGGGAGAAGAATAGGGACCAGCGAGCCTGTCGGGCATTGAGCTTCTTGGCTTTATGCAGGTATTCGAGATTCCTGTGATCAGTCCATACTAGAAATGAGAGCTCAGTTCCCTCCAGCCAGTGCCTCCACTCCTCTAGCGCTAGCTTGATGGATAGTAGCTCTCAATTGCCCACTTCGTAGTTCCTCTCAACCGGGGACAGACGATGGGAAAAAAAGGAACAGCGGTGCAGCTTGTTATCCTGTGGCGACCTTTGGGACAGGATCCCTCCGGCGCCGGTGTTGGATGCATCCACCTCCACTACGAACTGGCAGGAAGGGTAGGGGATGATTAGTATAGGAGCTGAGGTGAACCGTTTCTTGAGCTTAACGAAGGCTCTCTCTGCCTCCTCGTTCCAACAAAAGCGCGTCTTGGAGGAAGTCAGAAAGATTAATGGGGCGGCGACAGAGTTGTACCCTTGAATGAACTGACGGTAGAAATTGGCAAAGGCCAGGAATCGTTGGAGATCTCGTCGCGAGGCTGGAGTTGGCCAGTTGGAGACTGAACCTTGGCCGGTTCCATCTCCAGCTGCGAGGGGGAGATGACAAACCCTAGTAAGGTGGTAGTCGTCGTGTGAAACTCACACTTCTCTGCCTTGACATACAAGTTGTTTTCTAGGAGTCTCTGTAATACTTGGCGAACGTGGTGCCGCTGCTCCTCCAGGTCGTGAGAAAAGATTAAGTTGTTATCTAAATAGACATGAAGGTTCAAGAAGTCTCTGAGTACATCATTGATCAGGCTCTGGAAGACGGCGGGGGCATTGGTGACCATTCTGAGGAGAAGGTGGAGGCTTGTAGCTCGAAAATCAGTGAGCACTGGGCGAAAAAGCATCTGCATGTACCTGGCTCTTCTCCACAGGTAGGCCGAGGTAGGCGTGGTTTGCGCGCGATTTCAGGGTTAGTGAATCGAGCTGAGTATAACCGGAGTTGTTGCATCTCTGTGGTGATGCTGGCGAGAGTTTGCCTGGTGGTGAAGTGCTCTTGCTGCTGCTTCTTGAGGAGAGCGCCCTGGCTCTCCAGGGCCACTCTCATCCTGTCGTACTCTGCTGGATCCATAAAGTGGTTTGATTATTCTATCAGAAGGGACAAAACGAACAGGCAGAGGGATGGATCCAGGTGCAGAAAAGCAGGTGGTTTTGTGAGGCATTGGGCAAGCTCTGTTACGAGAAGAAGAGCCGTAGTCAAAGGACGAAAGGAGGAGTTCAAAGCCGTGCGATCCGTCAGCGTGGGCGTCGAGCCAAAACAGGGGCGAAGCAGAGTCATAGTCGAGGGACAAGAGTGGGAGTTCAAAGCCATGTAATTTGTCAGTGAGGGTTTCGAGCCAAAAAAAAAACACGAAGCAGAGCCATAGTCGAGAAACGAAAGTGAAAGTTCAAACCCGTTAAATCCGAGTGTAATGATAAATCCAAAATGTGAGACAAGAGGCGAATATAGGAGAAACAAAGCGAGGTCGGTAACGTAAAAAAATCATGAACTGAAACGGGAGAAAACTGCGGCAAAAACACACAATAATCCAGCGGCGAGATCGCGCGCTGCGCCTTCTTATAAACTGGAAGAAATCAGCGCCAGATAAGACACCGGTGAGCCGGCGGGGCGGTCCGGGGCATGTAAAAAGAGATGACAGCGTGGGAAAACACGCCAGCGTGGTGAAGAACATGAGAAAATATAGAAATCCAAATAGTTTTTCTTCTATTTATTGCTTATAAAACATTTGTAAATTTTTATGCTGTAACATAAAATGGCAATTAGTCCCTCACTCACTCATTGTCTATACCGCTTTATCCTGTATTCAGGGTCACGGGGGGCCTGGAGCCTATCCCAGGAGGGTTAGGAAACTAGGCGGGGTACATCCTGGACAGGGTGCCAATCCATCGCAAGGCACACACACATACATACAGTTACTCAAACACACAATTTGGAAACGCCAGTTAGACTAATCTGCAGGTCTGTGGAAGGAAACCAAAGGATTCAGAGGAAACCCACCAAGCACGGGGAGAACATACAAACTCCATGCACATGACAATTAAGAGTTTAATGATTTAATCAAATTGTCGAATAAAACTTTCAATTTAAAATTATTTTAAATAATAAGTCAACAACAACAGCACTAATATTAATAATGAGAATAATAATAAGAATGATAATATGGCTGGTAATACAAATGTATGTCACTTTTATTTCCAAACAAAGTTTCTGCATATATAATAAAGCTACAGTATCAGTTTTAGTCCTTATATTATTCAGCTTTTTTATCTGAGTGGGGAGGGTTTCTGCAATATCTGACAACCTACGCACTATTACATTTATTGGGAAAGCCACAATGCAATGGCAAGAGCAAGCGCAGCTCAGTGAGTGTAAATACAGTACAGTCTCGATTAAAAGTTTAAGACCACTTGAAAAATGGCAACAAATCATATTTTGCATGGTTTGGTCTTAACAAGGTTCCAAGTAGAGCTTCAACATGCAACAAGAAGAAATGGGAGTGAGACAAAAAAAATTTTAAACATTCAATTAATTAAAAATAACAAATAAACTGAAACAGGCTGTTTTACTGCTGATCAAAATTTTAGGACCACATGCCTTTAAAAGGTCAAATCTGTGCAAAGATGTGGACTCATTGTCATTTTCTGTCAGGTAGTCACACGTTCTGATGGTAAAGGCAAAAAAATTCTCCCTTTTTGAACATGGTCGGATTGTTGAACTGCATACTGTAAGCAGAGTCTCTTACAGCGCGCCATCGCTGCTGAGGTGGGACGCAGTAAGACAGTCATTTAGAATTTCTTAAATGATCCTGAGGGTTATGGAACAAAAAAGTCAAGTGGAAGACCAAAAAAAATTTACCAGCACTGAGACGGAGGATCCAATTGGCTGTCCGTCAAGACAGTGGACGATCCTTGATCCAAATTAAGGTCGTTATAATTTTTTGCCATCTTTCAAGTTCCAACTTAAACTTATGATCGGGACTGTACAAATTATGAGAGCATGAGAAAGAGCAAAATTATGTAATATTTTAAAAGTGGAAGGCCAGGCTTTGCAAAAATCATGACACTGTCACTATAGAATTAATTTGTTAATAGTAATTAACATTTTAAAGCATCATACTTGCCAGATCGGACAAGTTCTATTTAAATAAACTTGCCCAGACATATTTTGTGGTTGTCCCGGACAATTGGACAACTGTAAATCCCCCTGGGGAGAGGCTTGTTCATGGGGTCTTACGTAACGCAGTTAGTGAGCAAATAGGAAGATCGGACTATGATTGGAATAAATTTGATAAAAGTTTTATAAAGAATGGACCATCAGTTCACCAACATACTCTAGAGAAAAACATAATCACCACAATGCAGTAAGTAAATAATTCTGTATTAAATTATTTATTCTTAATTTTCAGTGGGTGGAGAATCGTCTAGTCCACATTTTCCACTGTCGGTTCCTGTAGCAGAACTGAGGCTGGTGCTGCTGGGGAGGACGGAGTCTGGGAAGAGTGCAGCAGGAAACACCATCCTGAGCAAAGAGGAGAGGAACCAGGCTGCTACATCTACAGCTAAATCTACAGCTACATCTACATCCACTCAGCAGAGTAAGAGCACACAGGGGGAGGTGGCTGGGAGGAAGGTGACAGTGGTGGACACTCCTGACTGGTTCTCTCCTGGACTCTCTCTGGAGAGGCTGAGACATGACGTGGGACTCTGTGTGCATCTGTCTGCTCCAGGACCCCATGCATTTCTCCTGGTCATACCTGTAAAGCAGCCTACAGGAGAGGAGAGAGGGATGCTGGAGAAAATAGAGGAGATTTTTGGAGAAAGATGTTGGAGAAACACCATGATCATATTCAGTGTTACTAAAGAACTTCAGAGGAAAAACATTGAGGAGTTTATCCAATCAGGAGACCAGGAGGTCCAGAGACTAGTGGAGAAATGTGAGAACAGGTTTTACTGTCTCAACGTTAAAGAGAGTGATGATGGTTCTCAGGTCTTAGACCTGCTGGAGAAGATAGAGCAGATGGTGGGAGGAAGCAGAGAGAAATTCTACAGCAGTGAGATCTACCTGGAGACAGAATCTCAGATTAGAGCAATGGAGACTAAGATCCTGAAGGAAAGAGAATACAAAAGAATGAGAGAGGAGATGGAAGTGAAGGTAAAAATAGATAAGGAGGTGCAGGACTCTCTGAAAAAGATAGAGGGAGTGATCCAGGAGCATGAAGGAGACATCATACAACTGATTGACAGAACAACTGAACTGGAGAGAAAGGTCAAAGAAGAGAGAGATGAAGAGAAAAAGAGAGGACTTGAGAGGGAGCTGAAACGAGAGGTAGAGCAAAGGACAGAAATGGAAGAAAAGGTGAAGAAACTCAAAGAAAAGAGAGAGAGGGAGAGGAGAGAGATGGAGGAGAGGCACCAAGAGGAGATAGAGGAGATCAGGGAGGTGTATGACAAAGAGGTCAGGATGGAGACAGAGAGAAACCTCATAAAGACCATCCTGCCTGAACTCCAGAGAAACATTTTGGCCTCGAAAACAAAGATGCAGGAAGAGTTCAGCAGACAGATGGAGAAGAAGAACAGAGAGCTTAAGACTCTTAAACAGAAACTTTTAGACCTCACAGAGACTCACAGTCTGTGTAAAGAGGTTTATGGGAAAACTGTGAGCAGCTCAGAGTCAGAGAGAGCAGCTGTAACAGAAGAAGTGTCGAAGGGAATATTTCAGACATTGACCGACTTTTTTGTCACTGGATAACAGATGACATTATAACTTTATAACATTATGAAGCCACAGACACTCAACCAGTCTGAAATAAAGTCTTTCAGCCAGTGATTTTGGACATGGCTGAACTGGGATAAAAATAAATCAGCCCTGGCCTTTTTGCTCCAGGCAGCTCAACACTACAGTAGAAGAATTGGTCTAGACAGACACCACCCATGTACAGTACAAGTCAGAAAATTTGAATATCCTGAAAAAGCGTGGTTTTTGTTTCTTTGTTTTTGTGTTTGTTTGACTTACAGTCTGCTTTGAAGAGGTTTATCAGAAATCTGTGAGAAGCAGCTCTGAGCCAAAAAGAGCAGCTGTAACCGGAGAGGCATCAAAGGGAATTTCTCTGAAATTGAAAGAATTTTTTCACTGAATAACAGAGTTCATAAAGCCCCAGACACTCACCCAGTCAGAAACTGAGCATGCAATCCAGAGACAGTGGACAGAGCTGGACTGGGATAAACATCCAATTACTTTATTTAGCTGCACTGCATATAAGTTATCTTGTTTTTCAAACACACACACACACACACACACACACACACACACACACACACACACATAAGGATAGGATACCTCTCAATAAGTTCCTATTATCTTGAGGCTCCTCCCTACTGATTCAGCTCCCTCTCCTCCTGCTTCTCCTCATTCTGCCCTTCACTCCAGCCCTTATCATCGATTACAGTTCACTCCTGCTCTCCTCTATGACTCTAAACCTGCTCTTCTACACCTGTCTGATGATGCTGCACAATGAAGAGGTGACTGCAGCAGTCTCTACAGATGTCTGGAATCTTTGCACATTTGGCTGCAAACTTCTAAGCTTTTTCTCACAGAGCTTTTACAAATTACCTATTTTTATATGGGCGGAGCTAGGTACTTCATCGCTATGGTGTCACGTGATTGGTCTTATGCTGTCAGCAGACAAATCAATGGGTCCCTCAGTGGATCCCAGTCTCTCCGTGATAGGCCAAAAAAATTATCAATAAATGTAATAATAATAATAATAATAATTTGTATCAGACCTAAATCCCATTGGCCCACTGGGAAAATGCCCGTTATACCAGAGTCCCTGATGGCCCTGATGGTGGACATCACTGAGAAGAGAGATTAGCATAAGGTTAATTAATTAGCTAATAAGCCAACAAACTGTTATTTTACGTTACAAAAACTCTGCATCAAAATGCCCTAACCAGCATGTATAGGGTAGATTTTTTTATGATCTGTTCAGTTGGCTGCAAGTGTGTATAATATAATTTAGGTTAATTATTTTTGTCACAAATACATTACTGCACAGTAAAATCTTTTCCTCACATGTCCCAGCGTAACTGGGGTCAGAGTGCAGGTTCAGCCATGATACAGCGCTCCTGGACAATGACAATTTATTGGAGCTGGGACTCAAACCACTGACCTACCGATCAGTAACTCAGTGCCTTAACCCTCTGAGCCACCACTGCCCCTAAAAACATATTAAAAATATATTAACACATATAAAAATATATTAACAGTTACTTCTTCGTTCATTGGCATGCAGGGAATTAATCAGGTCTTATGAGTGGGACATTTTGGGACATTCTACAAACTGAATGTAAGGTTTTATAATATTGTAGCGTTTTTACGCCGAGAAGAATGCTGGAGAGACGAGTGAGCTTGTTTGCTACCCAATGCAATGGCTGGGAGTACTTTATTTAGCACACAGCCGGTAATGGCATGAGCAGCACCTTCACTCAGGAGCCTACCTCTAATTCAGCGTCAGCCTGAACTAGAGCACATTTCACACGTCACACAATCACAAGACACACTTCTAACTCACACACACACACCCTGGCCGAAGCCACTAATCCAACCACCTTTCCTCGACAGGGTGAACACCTAACAACCCCTCCCGCAAAGCATGATGGTTACTAGTCCCAAAACCCCGCCCACGCCACAATATTGTAAGACATTGTAATCTAATAAGAAGATCCCTGTGCCCTGAGAACAGACCCCTCACTGTGCTTCCTGATGTCTTATGTGGTAACACCTTCTATATCCTGTACCCAGACTAATATACATCCACATGGCTCTTGTCTGCTAGAACCCTTTTGTTTAATCAGGAGAATGTAAATGTATTTCCTCTCTCCTGTTGTCACTGAACACTGAAGAAATAATATTATGCCTCAATGTGTTCGATGCCTTTTATACATTAGAATTTTGAAAAAATAATATGTGAATATAGAAGCACATTATATCCATTTATATTTACAGTTCATGTTGTCGTACATCCTCAAAACACTAGTTGCTTCTATAATTAGTATTATAACATCTAGGAGCACAATCACCAGACTGTTAGGTCATGGGCGGTTATACAACCATTTCACTGCATATCATACTGTGTATGACTGTTTATGAGTGTATGTGACGAATAAAATTTGTACTGAATTTGAATTCAAACAAAGAATAAAGTGTCAGAGAACCTACTGATTCTTACTGTAAGTGCAGATGTGTTGATGGTTTTACAGATGTTTTCTGTCCATTATTTGTTTGTTTGCTTGTTTTGTGTTGGAATGTTTTCATTAAAACCTTAAAAATATATTGTGGTGGGATGCTCTGAGCAAATCCATATTTGAAATAACTTGAAAGTATTTTTCCATTACTGTGGAGTGTAAGTAGTGCTTCTTTTGTCCAAATCTAGCTTCTGTTCATTTAAGATTCTTATTTCATGTCACAAATGTGTTTTAGCAGTTTGTGGAATAATCAGTAGTGTTACATCCAATTACAGATTAATCATGTAACAATCAAACACAATAATGTATCTGATAAGGGAACTCACAGGCCACATGGCAAGAATGAGCCTGAAACCAGAGACAAAGCACAAAAGACACATTACAAGGTGCTGAGTTCAGAAATAGAGGGAAAAAACAAAACCTCAGCCTACTTGATTTCTGTTTTCTTTTTATGAATAAAATTATTGAGAGATAGATTTCTATAATCACATAATGATAAAAAAATAAGGGCATATGAAATATATGTTTTTCTTAAGCATTTAAAAATAAAAAATATACTTTCATATTGCTCCATGTGGCCCCCTGCTGGTGAGGTCTTAGATTGCAACATATGTAGCCTGTGTGTCTAAGACTTCACCGCGTTACACCCCAGCACACAGCATAGTGTTATGTAATACTATAATATGTATCATATTAAAAAAAAAAAAAACATTCTAAGGAAATCTTCAAATTGATATTTTTCCATACAGTACGCCCAACTGAAAGTAACATTTTTTTAAAATCGGGTTTATAAGTGTCAATCTAAAAAAAACTGTAATCCAACTCATGAATTCGTTACAAAAATCTATAGGATACATGTTTATTTCTGCAGTTTTAATACAAATTTTAATACAAACTTTTAAAGAAAATACGTTATTTTGAAAATAAATAATAATAATCAGTTGCCCTACAGGATTATGTTTAAGACCAGGCCTGAAATGTTGCAACACTTTGCCACACTGGAACCCTTTTGGGGGTCTCTAGAAACCCTTTAAACATACCAGTTCAATGTTTTTTGTCTCTCTTACCACGTTAGAATTTAAAAGATATAAAACATTTGTCATAATAATAATAAATACAGGAAGGAGCTTAACGTTAAAAAAAAAAAAAAAAACTCTTGAAATCCCAAAATGTGTGTAAGAATACTAATGTACGCTTTATGGCAATGCTCACCCAGGTACTAGAGGACATGCATCAACATCATCATCATCATAATAATAAATGCACAATATTTTACAGATTGCTCTATGAAAATAACTAACAGATAATTGAAGAAACAACCTTTTTTTCAATTAAACCCATCATGACAAAAAAAAACTTGTTACTGAGATGAAATAAAGTTTTTTAGTTAATGAAATAAAAAAAATGAAAAAATAACATAATACCCATTCACGACTAGCAGAAAGCTGCTAAGAAAATGTATTATATGAAAAATTCTTTTCTTAGTTTTTTATTACATCAACACATACAGTACTTTGGGATCCTAATGGAGCAGATGGGACAAGATGAGGATCATGGCGTCCTAGAGTAGAAAAAAGAAGCGACTTTATATTACACTAGTGATCTATGGGCAAATGCATCAGCATGTCTGTGAAGCCATTTCAAACTATAAAGGCTGACAACTTAACTTTTATGAGACAAAATATTGACTGAAAATGTAATTTTGTTTTTTGAATTATGTAACATTAACCCTGCAATTTGACCTCAATTAATCATGGTGTGTTTTGTCCCTCACAGCTCTGGATAAGGGGACACTGCAGTTACCCAACAGTGTACCAACAACCTGATTCCAGTTTAGACTGTATGACTCGAGACGATCTATCAGTGTGTATGTCAGTGTGGAGACATCAGCAATATTCACTTTCCCTGCTGAGTTAATACTTATAGGAACATTGAGGATGCTGTTCATGTTCCATCTGTTGTCTCATCTGCATCTGTTTGTCCTATGAGCAGCAATGCTGTGTGTCCACATGTAGGACAAGTCTTTGTTAGATATAGACAATTTAAAGGTGACACCTGTTTGACAATTAATTGAATTAGGTTAAGTACTCACTGTTGTGAGATACAGCTGATGCACTGCTAAGAATGAACACGTGTACTTTCTGACTCGAAACATGGTTGTACCTCCGTTTTGGTGGTTGTTACATCAAGCAGGAAGGACATGTACTGGAGAGGACAAATGCTAGCCTTGTCACTAGTTTCTGACTGATGGTGAGCTACCTTTTTTCTTTTTTTTTTTTTTTAGAATTTTAATAAAAGCTTGCTAAGGGTCATTCAACCACATATTGGTTTGTGTATGTATATTTTAATAATTAAATTACAATATATATATATATAAAAAAAAAATTGGTATTAAAGATGTATGTTGTACAATTGGAAAAAAAATTAACTCACTGCAAGCTCAATATTGTCATGACATTTATACTCATGATGTCAAATGTAAATGTCTAACCATAACTGTATTGGACATCTGGGACAAGTACTTAATTATTTTACCAGAAATGTTACTGTTTGCCTGAGATCTTTTATTACTAGAGCAAATCCATAGATGTGTTTATATGGAAGTATAATAGTGCCAAAATTCCTCAAAGCAAAATAGCAGGTTGAATTACATGAACTGAAAAAAACGTGTTGCAATAAATATGTTGCAAAAAAAAGTGATTTACATGCGCAGTACATCAGATAGCCAAGGAGCAGGACAAGACGTCTTCCTTGGTTTAGATGACAGCGGGCAAAGGAGATCTATGGATGAGGAGAGAGAGGAGAGGAAAGTTTCAGTCGCAGCCTCTAGTGGTAAAGAGGAGAAGGAGTCTGAGTCTGGGAGGAATGATAGGGTGTATGAAGACACAGAGGAAGGCAAGACAGAGTGAAGGTTTTTGCGGGTAAAAGAGACATTTTGGTGGTTAGGTTTACATAGAATGGGAAGGGTTATGGTAAAAAATAGTACCTAACAACCTTTCGTCAAACTCAATCTTGACAGTTTTATTGCCCCTTTTATGACCTTTTATGACCTTTGAGTTGACCTTTGGATGACCTTTAGGATTTTTTATGACCTGGAGTTTCCGATAAAAAAGGGGGGGGGGGGGGTTGTGGTGGTAACGATGCTTATGCGCTAGACATCGTTTTATTCACTTATTTAATTTATTTATTCCATAGATTTATTTCATTTATATACGTATTTATTTATATACGTATTTATTTATTTATTTATTATAAGAATTTGTTCAGGGTGTTTTTATATGAAAAAATATGCTTGGTGCGGGGACTCGATTTCAAGGTGCTTGTGTTTAACTATTAAGACAGGGTGAATTTATTTATTACCAAAGGGTGAACAATGAAACATTTTATTAACTTTGGTAAAAAAAAACTTGATGAGTTTTGAATGACTGAAGACTGTTGAAGTTGTTAGTTTTTAAGTTACTTAAAGAGAAGAAGAATAAACGTTACCAGAGGGCGAGAGCCCCGAGTCGTTGAAGAAGAAGGAAAAAGTTGGTCTCGATGATACGCCTAAAACGTTGTTGCGAACATGCCCGCGAGTCTAAGAAAAGAGTAAAGAAGACAAGCGCGAGGTCTGCGCGTAAACGTTTTTGCAGCGTGAGCTTGTCCGATGTTAAGAGCGTGTAGCGCATGAACAGCGAGTTCGCATCTGGTACGGCCAGAGTTTGGTGAAAGGGGAATCAAACGGGTTTCCTCTCGAGCGCTGTGATTGGCCGGATCTGCGTGTGACGGAACCCCGCCTCCGCCTCTTCTGCTTAGTCGCGAAAGGTGTTTATTTTTCAGTGCTCATCTAACTCTGTTGTTCTGAACACAGTTTTTAGGTAGGACTGTGCCTGTTATGTCTTTTAAAAAGTTCTCTAACACTAGAGCTGAGGTGACCGCGTGTGTAGTGATTAGTAATAATAGAAGGAACAAAAGTTGATCCGTGAATTATCAGTGCACTTTGTGCCATGATCATTTTGTCAGGAATGGTATGATGAACTGATCCAACAGATCGGGTAAAAGTCTAGCCGGTTTTACATATGCTTATATATATATACGAGGACCATGTGTTAAAAACCTGGTACTATAGTTTTCTTGAAAAGAACAAATCTGCGTTCTGTTTGTCATAGCAGGGGTTGTAATGGCATAGAGGTGTTAGTTAACATCCATTATCAGATTAGGATGTAATAAAAGTTTAGCCAGATATTTTTTTTCATGGGGAGAGGGGGGCTAATGTTTAATAGCATTGTTTATAAAATGTTTACGCCAAGTGTGTGAGTGTGCGTATGTGTTTATGTCCATGCATGTGTAGCAGATTTTATATTTAAATTTAATTTCACTCAGAATCTGTCTTTTTATATTAATTCTTTCATATTTTGATATTTTACACTCTGGAAATGATTGTTTTATTGCTTATTTATTTTAATCTTATTGGTTTGCACTTGTGTTAAAATATTCGGATATGCTTTGTGACTGCTAAAAATGGGACACGGCCCCTTTAAGAGTTACCGCTTTTCCGGTTCCGGCTGCTCACCTTTAGTTCGCGCGCGGTAAGCGTGGCTGGAGTGAGGTGAGTTCTGATGGAGCTCTAGCGAAAAAAAAAAGAAAAGTTTAATTATAGTTGGTTTATTGCGAGTAAAATGTATTTTTGTGATAAATATGCAATTTAACTGTAAGGAAGCCAGAATAGAGATTGTTTAATGCATGTTTTCTTTGGAAGTGACAGTGTATGTATGTTTGAATTCCATGGCTAAAATGATCTATTTTGACTCGCAGGTCATTTATAAGCAAACATGAAGTTTTTTTCTATTCATTTGGTTTTTAATTTATTTAGAATAATAAAAAATATATGTTCTTTTGGAATATTTGTTGTCCGGTCTCCTTCAATTCACAACACAACGCAGAGACAAACCGGTCACACATGGGGTTGTAATAATATCTAGGTAGAGAAACATTCACACAGGGTTAGGAATCCCCCTTACAGTTTTAATTTGATGTTTCACTAGACCCTAACATATAAGTTGAGTTAGCTCTCAATGCTTTCAAAATAGCCGGTAATGGGAGTTACACAAAGTATTTTCTTCAAAAAATCTTAACAAAAACCGATCTGAAGTAAACAGATCAGTAAATGTTCTTGGCTTGTTCTTGAGGGTTTATTATTTTTTTTGTTTTCTTCCTCCTCACACTAAACCTTCACGCTCGAAAGTTCGGTTAGCTGCCATTGCTAGGTGTAAATATAATGTCATTTTAGAAACTTTTCAGAAAACTCTTAGAAAAACATCTGAGGTAAAAGTTGTTTTTCCTCTTCTTTTTCTTCCAGGTTTTGTCTTCCATTACAGTATTTCTTAACCCAAGTTAAAAGTAATTAGACTGGATTTTTAGCTACACAAATAATTGTTTGTAAAAAAAATCTAACATACTGTATCCGAGTTAGAAGTTAATACTGTTGAATGTTTACACTTGTTTCATCGGTCATTAAACTTACACATATGACATTTCTTTTAGGTTTTATTAGTAAATGTTGTGAGCAATACTTTTATTTTAGAAACTCTAAAAAAAAAATAAATAAATCTAACAAAATGTAAAAGTAGAAGTTCTTGATTGTTTAGACATGGTTCCTTTGTCACTAAACCTTCACGCAAGATCTGTTAAGCATCAAGGCTATGTGTCTAAGTATAATGTTGTTTTAGAAACTTTTCAGAAAACTCTTCTAACACATCTTAGGAAATAGTTTTTGTTCTCGAAGGTTTTGTCTTTGATTACAATATTTCTTCACCCATGAAAGTTACTACACCGGAATTAGCTGCACATTATTTTTCATAAAAATCCAACAACGTATTTGAGTTAGAAGTTGATACTGTTAAATGATTAGACTTGATTCCTCTGTGATTAAACTTACATGCATAATTTCTTTTTTAGTAATTGTTGTGAGTAATCATTTTATTTCAGAAACTTTTTTAAAAAAAAAACATCTAACAAAATTTAAAAGTAGAGGTTCTTAATTGTGACTTGTTTCATCTGTCACTAAACCTAAATGTATGAAAGATCTGTTTAATCGTCAAGGCTAAGTGTAAGTACAATGTCGTTTTAGAAACTTTTCAGAAAACTTACACATCACGGGCATTAGTTTTTGTTCTTGACGGTTTTGTCTTTGATTACAATATTTCTTCACCTAAGTTATATGTTATTTCACTGGAATTTTAGTTATGCAAATGATTTCTTCATTCATAAAAATCAAACAACGTATCTGAGAAAAAAAAAAACTGATGTCCTTCGTAATTTTGTCTTGTTTTCTAGTAGGTGTGTCTGTGTACCTGTGTTTGTGGGGATGCAACAAGAGGGTGAATAAAAAAAAAAAATAAATAAATAAAAAAAAAAATGCACAATGAGTTCTTAAACTTCTGTTACAAACCTAAGTTAAAGTCAACGTTCTTTATGGTTTTGCCCTGTGCCGCTAGGCCTTTACTTTTGAAAGTTCGGGTAACTAAATGTGAATATTAAATCTTTATATGCACTGTAATTTTTGAACATTAAACATTTTAAAAGTAAAAATTTAGCAATATACTTTATTTGAGGTAATTGTTGTTTTTTTCCCCCATGTTTCCTCTGCCACTAATGCCTGAAAGTTCTGTCAGGGGTCATAGAGGTAATAGTTAATAGAAGATAAGCCTTTAGAAGCATTTACAACGTTTGAGTGTCCTTGTGCCTGATGTAGTAAAAGCTTGGACAGACAACTGTCAAGTCAAAAGAAGATGCTAAACTTCTGTTAGAAACTTTTCTCAAAAATCTAAGGTAAAAGTCAGCAATCTTTAGGGATTTGTCTTGTTTCCCTGCATCACTATGCTTTCACCTGTGAAAGTTCTGGTAGCTAAATGTGAATATTAAACTCTATATATGCAATGCATATTTTGACTTCAAAGTCTTTTTTTCATAAACTTTTAGCAGCATACTGTATTTGAGGGAAATGTTTACGATGTCTGTCGCTAAACCTTCATGTATGAAGATCTGTTAAGCGTCATGGCTATGTGTTTTTTTTTATTTTTTTTTATAATGTTTTAGAAACTTTTCAGAAAACTCTTTTAACACATCCCGGGCAACAGTTGTTTTTGATGTTTTTCTTCCATTACAATATTTCTTTACCTATGAAAGTAAGTGCACCGGAATTTTAGCTATACAAATTATATATAAAATGATATATAAAATCAAACAACATATCTAAGGGTAAAAAAAAAAACTGATATCCTTAATAATTTTGTCTTTTTTTCTAGTAGGTGTGTCTGCGTACCTATGTTTATGGGGATGTAACAAGAGGGTAGATTAAAAATAATAGTAAATGCACAATGAGCTGTTGAACTTTTCCTAAAATCTAAGTCAACGTTCTTTATGCTTTTGCCTTGTTTTCCCTGTCACTATGCCTTCACTCGCGAAAGTCCGGGTAGCTTAATATGAATATTAAAGTTTATATGAATTGCAGTTCTGACTACACAGTCTTTTTCTTTTCATAAACATTTACCAGCATACTTTATCTGAGGGAAATGGTTGTGTTGTCTATCCCTAAACCTTCATGTATGAAAGATCTGTTAAGCGTCAAGGCTAAATGTAAGTATAAGGTAGTTTTAGAAACTTTTCAGAAAACTCTTCTAACACATCCTAGGCAACAGTTATTGTTCTTGTTGTTTTTTTGTTCTATTACCAATATTTCTTTACCTAAGTTAAAAGTAATTAGACCGGAATTTTAGCTACACAAATAATTTTTTTGTAAAAATCTAACATACTGTATCCGAGTTAGAAGTTGATACTGTTGAATGATTACACCTGATTCCTCTGTCATTAAACTTACATGTATGAAATTTCTTTTAGTTTCTTGTAGTAATTGTTGTGAGTAATAATTTTATTTCAGAAACTTAAAAAAAAACATCTAACAAAATTGTAAAAACAGAAGTTCTTGATTGTTTAGACTTGGTTCCTCAGTCACTAAACCTTCACGCTTGAAGGAGCTGTTAAGCATCAAGGCTATGTTTAAGTATAATGGGGTTTTAGAAACTTTTCAGAAAACTCTTCTAACAAATCACGGGTATTAGTTGATGTTCTTGGCGGTTTTGTCTTTTATTACAATATTTTGGTCACCTATAAATGTTGAAAGTTATAGCACCGGAATTTTAGCTAGGCAAATGATTTCTTCATTCATAAAAATCAAACAACGTATCAGAAAAAAAAAAGGTTTTGTCTTGTTTTCTTGTATATGTGTCTGCGTACGTGTGTATGTGTGTTTGTGAGGACGTAAGAAGAGGGTGGATAAAAAAAAAAAATGCACAATGAGTTGTTAAACTTCTGTTACAAACCTAAGTTAAAGTCAACGTTCTTCATGGTTTTGTCCTGCGCCGTTATTCCTTTACTTTAGACAATTTTGACTACATAGTCTTTTTTTTTTTTTTTATAAACATTTAGCAACATACTTAATTTGAGGGAATTGTTGATGTTTTTCATGTCTCCTCTGTCACTAATGCCTGAAAGTTCGGTCAGGGGTCATAGGGTGATAGTTAATAGAAGAAAAGGGTTTAGGAGCATTTACGACGGGCGAGTGTCCTTGTGCCTGATGATGTAGTAAAAGCTTGGCCAGACAACTTAAAGTTCAAAGGAGATGCTAAACTTCTGTTAGAAACTTTTCTCAAAAACCTAAAGGTAAAAGTCAAAATTCTTTTTACGGTCTTGTCTTGTTTTCCCTGCATCACTATGCCTTCACCTGTGAAAGTTAAGGTAGCTAAATGTGAATAATAAAGTTTATTTGCTTTGCAATATTGACTACACGGTCTTTTTCTTTTTTAAAAACTTTAAGCAACATACTGTATTTGAGGGACTTGTTACGGTGTCTGTCACTAAGCCTTCATGTATGAAAGATCTGTTAAGCGTCACGGCTATGTGTAAGTACGATGTCATTTTAGAAACTTTTTCAGAAAAACTAACACATCTGAGGCAACATTTGTTGTTCTTCAGTGTTTTGTCTCCCATTACAATATAATATAGTATATTATGTTTTTGACCTGTAGGGCCCATTCACTCCATCTGACAGTAAAACATAATATACTATATTATATTGTAATGGGAGACAAAACACTGAAGAACAACAAATGTTGCCTCAGATGTGTTAGTTTTTCTGAAAAAGTTTCTAAAATGACATCGTACTTACACATAGCCGTGACGCTTAACAGATCTTTCATACATGAAGGCTTAGTGACAGACACCGTAACAAGTCCCTCAAATACAGTATGTTGCTTAAAGTTTTTAAAAAAGAAAAAGACCGTGTAGTCAATATTGCAAAGCAAATAAACTTTATTATTCACATTTAGCTACCTTAACTTTCACAGGTGAAGGCATAGTGATGCAGGGAAAACAAGACAAGACCGTAAAAAGAATTTTGACTTTTACCTTTAGGTTTTTGAGAAAAGTTTCTAACAGAAGTTTAGCATCTCCTTTGAACTTTAAGTTGTCTGGCCAAGCTTTTACTACATCATCAGGCACAAGGACACTCGCCCGTCGTAAATGCTCCTAAACCCTTTTCTTCTATTAACTATCACCCTATGACCCCTGACCGAACTTTCAGGCATTAGTGACAGAGGAGACATGAAAAACATCAACAATTCCCTCAAATTAAGTATGTTGCTAAATGTTTATAAAAAAAAAAAAAAAAGACTATGTAGTCAAAATTGTCTAAAGTAAAGGAATAACGGCGCAGGACAAAACCATGAAGAACGTTGACTTTAACTTAGGTTTGTAACAGAAGTTTAACAACTCATTGTGCATTTTTTTTTTTTATCCACCCTCTTCTTACGTCCTCACAAACACACATACACACGTACGCAGACACATATACAAGAAAACAAGACAAAACCTTTTTTTTTTCTGATACGTTGTTTGATTTTTATGAATGAAGAAATCATTTGCCTAGCTAAAATTCCGGTGCTATAACTTTCAACATTTATAGGTGACCAAAATATTGTAATAAAAGACAAAACCGCCAAGAACATCAACTAATACCCGTGATTTGTTAGAAGAGTTTTCTGAAAAGTTTCTAAAACCCCATTATACTTAAACATAGCCTTGATGCTTAACAGCTCCTTCAAGCGTGAAGGTTTAGTGACTGAGGAACCAAGTCTAAACAATCAAGAACTTCTGTTTTTACAATTTTGTTAGATGTTTTTTTTTAAGTTTCTGAAATAAAATTATTACTCACAACAATTACTACAAGAAACTAAAAGAAATTTCATACATGTAAGTTTAATGACAGAGGAATCAGGTGTAATCATTCAACAGTATCAACTTCTAACTCGGATACAGTATGTTAGATTTTTACAAAAAAATTATTTGTGTAGCTAAAATTCCGGTCTAATTACTTTTAACTTAGGTAAAGAAATATTGGTAATAGAACAAAAAAACAACAAGAACAATAACTGTTGCCTAGGATGTGTTAGAAGAGTTTTCTGAAAAGTTTCTAAAACTACCTTATACTTACATTTAGCCTTGACGCTTAACAGATCTTTCATACATGAAGGTTTAGGGATAGACAACACAACCATTTCCCTCAGATAAAGTATGCTGGTAAATGTTTATGAAAAGAAAAAGACTGTGTAGTCAGAACTGCAATTCATATAAACTTTAATATTCATATTAAGCTACCCGGACTTTCGCGAGTGAAGGCATAGTGACAGGGAAAACAAGGCAAAAGCATAAAGAACGTTGACTTAGATTTTAGGAAAAGTTCAACAGCTCATTGTGCATTTACTATTATTTTTAATCTACCCTCTTGTTACATCCCCATAAACATAGGTACGCAGACACACCTACTAGAAAAAAAGACAAAATTATTAAGGATATCAGTTTTTTTTTTTACCCTTAGATATGTTGTTTGATTTTATATATCATTTTATATATAATTTGTATAGCTAAAATTCCGGTGCACTTACTTTCATAGGTAAAGAAATATTGTAATGGAAGAAAAACATCAAAAACAACTGTTGCCCGGGATGTGTTAAAAGAGTTTTCTGAAAAGTTTCTAAAACATTATAAAAAAAAATAAAAAAAAACACATAGCCATGACGCTTAACAGATCTTCATACATGAAGGTTTAGCGACAGACATCGTAAACATTTCCCTCAAATACAGTATGCTGCTAAAAGTTTATGAAAAAAAGACTTTGAAGTCAAAATATGCATTGCATATATAGAGTTTAATATTCACATTTAGCTACCAGAACTTTCACAGGTGAAAGCATAGTGATGCAGGGAAACAAGACAAATCCCTAAAGATTGCTGACTTTTACCTTAGATTTTTGAGAAAAGTTTCTAACAGAAGTTTAGCATCTTCTTTTGACTTGACAGTTGTCTGTCCAAGCTTTTACTACATCAGGCACAAGGACACTCAAACGTTGTAAATGCTTCTAAAGGCTTATCTTCTATTAACTATTACCTCTATGACCCCTGACAGAACTTTCAGGCATTAGTGGCAGAGGAAACATGGGGGAAAAAAACAACAATTACCTCAAATAAAGTATATTGCTAAATTTTTACTTTTAAAATGTTTAATGTTCAAAAATTACAGTGCATATAAAGATTTAATATTCACATTTAGTTACCCGAACTTTCAAAAGTAAAGGCCTAGCGGCACAGGGCAAAACCATAAAGAACGTTGACTTTAACTTAGGTTTGTAACAGAAGTTTAAGAACTCATTGTGCATTTTTTTTTTTATTTATTTTTTTTTTTTTTTTATTCACCCTCTTGTTGCATCCCCACAAACACAGGTACACAGACACACCTACTAGAAAACAAGACAAAATTACGAAGGACATCAGTTTTTTTTTTTCTCAGATACGTTGTTTGATTTTTATGAATGAAGAAATCATTTGCATAACTAAAATTCCAGTGAAATAACATATAACTTAGGTGAAGAAATATTGTAATCAAAGACAAAACCGTCAAGAACAAAAACTAATGCCCGTGATGTGTAAGTTTTCTGAAAAGTTTCTAAAACGACATTGTACTTACACTTAGCCTTGACGATTAAACAGATCTTTCATACATTTAGGTTTAGTGACAGATGAAACAAGTCACAATTAAGAACCTCTACTTTTAAATTTTGTTAGATGTTTTTTTTTTAAAAAAGTTTCTGAAATAAAATGATTACTCACAACAATTACTAAAAAAGAAATTATGCATGTAAGTTTAATCACAGAGGAATCAAGTCTAATCATTTAACAGTATCAACTTCTAACTCAAATACGTTGTTGGATTTTTATGAAAAATAATGTGCAGCTAATTCCGGTGTAGTAACTTTCATGGGTGAAGAAATATTGTAATCAAAGACAAAACCTTCGAGAACAAAAACTATTTCCTAAGATGTGTTAGAAGAGTTTTCTGAAAAGTTTCTAAAACAACATTATACTTAGACACATAGCCTTGATGCTTAACAGATCTTGCGTGAAGGTTTAGTGACAAAGGAACCATGTCTAAACAATCAAGAACTTCTACTTTTACATTTTGTTAGATTTATTTATTTTTTTTTTAGAGTTTCTAAAATAAAAGTATTGCTCACAACATTTACTAATAAAACCTAAAAGAAATGTCATATGTGTAAGTTTAATGACCGATGAAACAAGTGTAAACATTCAACAGTATTAACTTCTAACTCGGATACAGTATGTTAGATTTTTTTTACAAACAATTATTTGTGTAGCTAAAAATCCAGTCTAATTACTTTTAACTTGGGTTAAGAAATACTGTAATGGAAGACAAAACCTGGAAGAAAAAGAAGAGGAAAAACAACTTTTACCTCAGATGTTTTTCTAAGAGTTTTCTGAAAAGTTTCTAAAATGACATTATATTTACACCTAGCAATGGCAGCTAACCGAACTTTCGAGCGTGAAGGTTTAGTGTGAGGAGGAAGAAAACAAAAAAAATAATAAACCCTCAAGAACAAGCCAAGAACATTTACTGATCTGTTTACTTCAGATCGGTTTTTGTTAAGATTTTTTGAAGAAAATACTTTGTGTAACTCCCATTACCGGCTATTTTGAAAGCATTGAGAGCTAACTCAACTTATATGTTAGGGTCTAGTGAAACATCAAATTAAAACTGTAAGGGGGATTCCTAACCCTGTGTGAATGTTTCTCTACCTAGATATTATTACAACCCCATGTGTGACCGGTTTGTCTCTGCGTTGTGTTGTGAATTGAAGGAGACCGGACAACAAATATTCCAAAAGAACATATATTTTTTATTATTCTAAATAAATTAAAAACCAAATGAATAGAAAAAAACTTCATGTTTGCTTATAAATGACCTGCGAGTCAAAATAGATCATTTTAGCCATGGAATTCAAACATACATACACTGTCACTTCCAAAGAAAACATGCATTAAACAATCTCTATTCTGGCTTCCTTACAGTTAAATTGCATATTTATCACAAAAATACATTTTACTCGCAATAAACCAACTATAATTAAACTTTTCTTTTTTTTTTCGCTAGAGCTCCATCAGAACTCACCTCACTCCAGCCACGCTTACCGCGCGCGAACTAAAGGTGAGCAGCCGGAACCGGAAAAGCGGTAACTCTTAAAGGGGCCGTGTCCCATTTTTAGCAGTCACAAAGCATATCCGAATATTTTAACACAAGTGCAAACCAATAAGATTAAAATAAATAAGCAATAAAACAATCATTTCCAGAGTGTAAAATATCAAAATATGAAAGAATTAATATAAAAAGACAGATTCTGAGTGAAATTAAATTTAAATATAAAATCTGCTACACATGCATGGACATAAACACATACGCACACTCACACACTTGGCGTAAACATTTTATAAACAATGCTATTAAACATTAGCCCCCCTCTCCCCATGAAAAAAAATATCTGGCTAAACTTTTATTACATCCTAATCTGATAATGGATGTTAACTAACACCTCTATGCCATTACAACCCCTGCTATGACAAACAGAACGCAGATTTGTTCTTTTCAAGAAAACTATAGTACCAGGTTTTTAACACATGGTCCTCGTATATATATATAAGCATATGTAAAACCAGCTAGACTTTTACCCAAACTGTTGGATCAGTTCATCATACCATTCCTGACAAAATGATCATGGCACAAAGTGCACTGATAATTCACTTTTGTTCCTTCTATTATTACTAATCACTACACACGCGGTCACCTCAGCTCTAGTGTTAGAGAACTTTTTAAAAGACATAACAGGCACAGTCCTACCTAAAAACTGTGTTCAGAACAACAGAGTTAGATGAGCACTGAAAAATAAACACCTTTCGCGACTAAGCAGAAGAGGCGGAGGCGGGGTTCCGTCACACGCAGATCCGGCCAATCACAGCGCTCGAGAGGAAACCCGTTTGATTCCCCTTTCACCAAACTCTGGCCGTACCAGATGCGAACTCGCTGTTCATGCGCTACACGCTCTTAACATCGGACAAGCTCACGCTGCAAAAACGTTTACGCGCAGACCTCGCGCTTGTCTTCTTTACTCTTTTCTTAGACTCGCGGGCATGTTCGCAACAACGTTTTAGGCGTATCATCGAGACCAACTTTTTCCTTCTTCTTCAACGACTCGGGGCTCTCGCCCTCTGGTAACGTTTATTCTTCTTCTCTTTAAGTAACTTAAAAACTAACAACTTCAACAGTCTTCAGTCATTCAAAACTCAAGTTTTTTTTTACCAAAGTTAATAAAATGTTTCATTGTTCACCCTTTGGTAATAAATAAATTCACCCTGTCTTAATAGTTAAACACAAGCACCTTGAAATCGAGTCCCCGCACCAAGCATATTTTTTCATATAAAAACACCCTGAACAAATTCTTATAATAAATAAATAAATAAATACGTATATAAATAAATACGTATATAAATGAAATAAATCTATGGAATAAATAAATTAAATAAGTGAATAAAACGATGTCTAGCGCATAAGCATCGTTACCACCACAACCCCCCCCCCCCCTTTTTTATCGGAAACTCCAGGTCATAAAAAATCCTAAAGGTCATCCAAAGGTCAACTCAAAGGTCATAAAAGGTCATAAAAGGGGCAATAAAACTGTCAAGATTGAGTTTGACGAAAGGTTGTTAGGTACTATTTTTTATGGTGAAGGATACCAGGTAATGATCAGATTTATGAAGAGGAATAGTAGTGATATCTGTGACTGGGGAAGGGCGGCAAAAAACGAGGTCGAGAGAATTCCCTGCCTTGTGTGTGGGAGGGCAGCTGTTTAGAGTTAAAGAGAAGGAGTTAAGGAGAGGAAAAAGGAAAGAAGATTGGAGTTTATCAGATGGAAGGTTGAAATCTCCTAGAACAGTGAGAGGAGTGTTAGCAGAAGGAAAAAGACTAAGAAGTATGTCCATTTCATCTAGAAAGTTTCCTAGAGAGCCAGGAGGACGGTAAATAACTAAGATGTGGAGGTTAATTGGAGAGGTTACCTTAACTGCATGAAATTCAAATGATGAAAAACTGAGATGAGACAGGGTGATGGGTGAGAAGGACCATCTCTTGGACAACAGGAGACCCGTACCACCACCTCTGCCAGTTTCTCGTGGAGTGTGAGAGAATACATAGGCAGAGGATAGGGCAGCCAGAGTAGCTGAGTTCTGAGGAGATATCCAGGTCTCAGTTAGTGCTAGGAAGTCAAATGAGTAATGGGTAGCTAGGGCTGAGATAAAATCAACTTTCTTTACAGCAGATTGGCAGTTCCAGAGCCCACCTACCACCAGTGCAGGACAATGAGACAGTACTGGAGGGTAGATGAGGTTTCTGGGAGATCTGCCTCTGCTGTGTGAGTAAAAGCATCTTGGTCTATGAGAACTGACAGAGATAGGTTGAAGACACATGCTAGACTGAGGTAACTGTCTATAAAAACTTGTAACTTCTTGGCAAACAAGAGTTTAAGTCAATTCTCTGTGCACTACCTTTGTTGCAGGATATTCTTATTAACCGCTACAGACACAAGTGTTAAAGGAGACACCTTCAATATATGTAGCTAAGCCCTGCCCACAATTCACACCTTAAGGAAGCCTGAAACTACTCTTGATGAATTACCTGAGAACTAATTGCTTTAGATCTACTTCAATCACACTGCAATCAACACTACCAAACAGCAAAAACTAGGTACAGTATACAGTATGAACTAATTGTGTTTTCAAAAACAGTTCAAAAGTTAAAAACCTACCTTATCAGTGAAGAAGAATCCAATTTAGAAAACTAAAGCACACACATAACACAAACACACAAAACCTGGCCGAAGCCACTAACCCAAACACCTTTCCCCAACAGGGTGAACACACAACAACCCCTCCCGCAAAGCATGATGGTTGCCAGTCGAAACCCCGCCCACGCCACAATACATTATACGACGATATAAGTGTAGCCAGCATTCCAGTACGTTGTTACATTGTGGTAATATGCAGAGATT
This sequence comes from Clarias gariepinus, assembly GCF_024256425.1. Lineage (NCBI taxonomy): Eukaryota > Metazoa > Chordata > Actinopteri > Siluriformes > Clariidae > Clarias > Clarias gariepinus. Next base: position 19,982,283 of record NC_071123.1, read on the forward strand.
ACTAATTGTGTGTGTGTGTCTGTGTGTGTGTGCACACTCACTACTGATCAAATGTTTTGGATCACTTTCTAACTGTGATTAAATTAAAAGAAAAAAAAAAGAATAGAATATTTTTCTAATCTTTGCTGAAGGCGTCCAAAATATGCAATAATCTGTTATGTTGATGCTGTGTAACAGTGTATCAGGAATAATTTGGTCTGTTTCATTACTGTGCCCTGTTATCATCCACCACAGACCTCACTTCCCGAGCAAACCTGTGTGTGGAATCTTTGACTCAATAACTGGACATCACTGAAGATCTGAACTTAAGAACCTTTAAGAATATTAGAAAAATTAGAAAAGTTCAATTATGATTATTAATTAAGGATGATTCATGTGTTCAGTTATCATAAAAAAAGAAAGAAATGACTGCAGGATCAAGCATGTTTATCTCATAATACATTGATTCAATCTGAATTGAATACAATGTTGGAAAAATAGAAGGCTGACAAATGCAACAACAACATTATCATCATCACCAAAAACCCTTTTTTACTGAAGAAGAACATTAATATTTTTAAAATATTTCAACTACTTTCAAGCCTGGGTGTTAATTAGATAAAGACAAATATGACTTGTTTCCCCGACTTTTTTTAGGATTACAGATTCTCAAGATATAGAAGAGAACTCCTTCAACAGAACATCCTGACTCAGCGTGTTGAGAGAAACGTTCTTCCTCATGTTCAGACTAATGAGCGCATTAACTCCTTGAAGAACAGCATTTCCTTGGGCTGCTCTGAATAGCGCTCGAACTGGTCCAATCCATCCTGCACTGTCAGAAAAAAGGTACCGCGGTGGCTTCCTTGGGGAACAAAATATATACTAGTATCCTTAAAGGTCTGCAATTTGTCCTTATGATGCAATTTTGTACCCAAAAAGAACAATATGTCAGCTTCAGTGTGGAAAGGGACATTTTTGTACCCTTTGAATCTTTTTTTAAGTAAGCCTACGTATATGCTCAACTAGCGTCAACTAGCATCTAGATGTCAATATAATTTATGTCATATTATGACAAAATTTGTTGACATTTGAGTTATTATAATTTGTTATTTCTTTAAACACTAAATGAAATTAGGTATAAGGCAGACTGGCTTGCTTGTACAAATGTTGTTGTTGTCACTTCAAGAAAATCTCCTTCGCTTGGCCAACGAGTGATTAAGTAAAAGGACACATCACAAGCGTGACCATGTTTTAAACATTAGAGAAGATGTTTGTACGTGGGAGAGTATCTCTCTTACTTTAAATAAGATGTATTTATCCTAATAAGACACCTGAGAATATGGAGACAACATTTTATTAGTGTCCAAAATGATGGCAAGTAAATGTATGCCTCATTCATACTTGTAGCCGGAGGGCGCTCTCACACTAAAAGTGAGAAACTGATCATTAAAAGAAAAGCTGCAAAAACAATTGTTTGGTGCATGCTTCTGTTTAATGGGTAATTGAATGTAATTTCTTTATCTCTTTTTATATTATAGACAATGACGGATGGAGAAACTGTTGAAATTGGACTGACTGAATCAATGATTTCATTTCTCTTTGATGGATCATTTAAAAAGCAAGAAAAGTTCCATTGATTTGTTCAGCAGATGAAGACAGTGACATTATCACTTAAACCTGTGCCTGTAGAATGCCAGTCATCACCTGGAGCAAGGGAATAATCCTACTCTTAAGAGTCAGCAGCAGTACCACTTGCATTTTTTCTGGTAACCGTGAACAGAACTTTTAAAATGCTCATCATTTTTGATCATACACATAAGTGTGGTACATCATTTTAAATCTGTTAAGTGTCTACTTTTATTGATCCACACTCATAATATTACATCATAAAGCATGTGTTTTTGTAAAATAAAGTCGTCTTAGTCTCGGACAATATCTTTCTGAAACTAAAATGAACTGAAACTCAGTGAACACTGCACACACTGACATGAGAAATATAGCTATAGAAAGTTGTCCATAGAAAGTGTCTACTTTTAAATGAAGCAATTTAAATTAATAAAATGAAAATTCTCAGTTTAAGTAATTCGTATGAATCCAAGGAGAATCACAATCTTTCAGAACAACACTGATACTCCGACAGAAAACAAACTTGCGATTTATGTCACAAGGAGAAATAGAATGAAGGACAGACATAGTCAAGACGATGCACTTCTTTTTAAAACTTCTTTAAAAGCCAGGGTTGGTGTTGAGTACAAGTATTACAAACTAATGAATGGTATGGAGTCTTTCATGTTAAAGTGGTGTTACAATGATATTATCTGTACTGTATTTGAAGGTGAACTAATTTTTGATTTGTTATTATATTGAACTTGTTTGTACACTATGTGATACAGTGACTTTCGTTGGTTGAATATTGTTAAATAAAGTTTATTTCTAAAAATCTAAAAAAATCTCTCTCTCAGTCTATTATAAGAAATAATTCTTAAGTCTGTCACTTACCTGAGAAACCATCTGCACTAAAGACTTTTTGTTGTTGTTGTGGTAACACAGTACCAGTTTCTTTACCACAGTTTCTCACCACTGGCACTACTGTGTGTGTAACTGTTCTGTGAGTTTGATGTGAGTAACATTTCTCACACTGCCAGAAGTTGTCTTTGTTTATCGTGGCACAAAATCATACCCTGGTGAACATGTCATGTTAGGAAATATCAGACCTCTGACCTCAAGTCACAATAAAAGAGTTCTGTTACGATGTGGGATTTTTGCCAGCAACAGCAAAATCAAGCCCAAAGTCCTACATGCAGTGTGAACTAAACCTGCTGCTGGTTCTGATATATTAAACTCTCTGTGTGCATGGAGTTTGCATGTTGCTTGGTGGGTTTTCTCTGGGTACTCTGGTTGGTAGTGGTTATACATATAGTTAACTGTTTGTTCACAGTATCTGAAAATTCACTGGTCACAGATGTTTACTCAGACATATTAACTGTGTTAAAAATATATAGCGCAATGTAAATTTGTTAGTGGAAAAATAATGTGATGTAATTAACATAAATATTCTGTTTTCAGAGTTGGGGGATGTTACATTTTAAAGTAACTAATTACATTACAAAATTACTGTCTTTAAAAAGTCATCAGTTACATTACAGCATTACTTTCTGATAAAAGTAACTAGTTCTAGTACTTTTCTATTGCAGAAAATGAAAACTCCTTTGTGATTCCTCATTCGCGGTTTACCCCAGTGACTAATTTGTGAGGAAACCCTGCCTGTGTTTAAACACTCGACAGTTCATTAGCATCTGATCTGAGGACTGTAGTATAGTTGTATAACCGTATAACATGAATTGTTATGTATAATTTCATAAAATAAACACAACAAAAATAAAAAGACAGTTTTGTGTAGTTTTGGGAAGGTCGATGTCAGACTCTTCAGCTCTGCTTGTTGTGTTAGGTTCGAGTTCCACGATTCAAAGTCATTGACTGAGATAGTGACAAAGTTAAATGTCCGATACTGAAGTAAATCTTCCGAGATTAAGTTTCATGATAACTGACTGACTCACAGCATTCATTCAATTATTATAATTATTTCTCCTTATTTAAAAGACTGATAATTAATTTTTTATTTATAAAATAATCCTATTCTTCTTTAATTATAATTTGATTATGAACCTATATGATTTTAAGCACTGATGTTTAATAATATTCATATACATTATGGATTAGTAATTATAGTTATATTAATTTAATAAATAATTAATATTTAAACCTTCATTGATTAATTTTGGTTATGTAGTATAATATAGAGTGTAGTAAGGGAAATGGATTTGATTAATAACTATTGATCCCTTTGTTTCTTAGCTTTAAAACGGGAAGTCTGGCCATCTGTGCTCTGTGTCCAGAGAATCTTTAGCTAACAATCGGTTCTCTGCTCAGGGGTAGGACAAAAAAACCCCAGTGACTAATTTTTTTTAGTTTAAACACTCGACAATGCATTAGCATCTGATCAGAGGACTGTATTATAGTTGTATAACAGTATAACATGTATTGTCATATATAATTTCAAAAAATAAACACAACAAAAATAAAAAGACAAAAACGTCCAACAATGTTGAAGTCTATGGTCTTGATAAACTGAGTTGTGTAGTTTTGGGAAGGTCGATGTCAGACTCTTCAGCTCTGCTTGTTGTGTTAGGTTCGAGTTCCACGATTTAAAGTCATTGACTGAGATTGTGACAAAGTTAAAATGTCCGATACTGAAGTACATCTTCCGGGATTAAGTTGCATGATAACTGCCTGACTCACAGCATTCATAGACAGATAGTGTTCGCATGCAGTAGTACCGAGATGTAGTCAAAGTTCTGGAGTCGTATCCATGATGTATTTTGTTATGGTCTTGTGCTGTAGCTATGTGTCTTGATTCAGTATTACATTTGCATGGGCTAACAGATGTTCAGTTGGTCGAAGTAGTTCTTCCACAGTGTTCCATTGTTTCACATCTATGTGGTTAAGGTTTGTGAAGCATTGTCCTTTACTTGGGGCTGGGCTTGATTCTGAACAGCACAGCTTAACCTGCTCACATACGTAGATACAGTAGTACCTCTTCCTCCCTCTCTTAGGCCTTCTTTGTGAAATAGTCCAGGCACCAGTATGTCGACAGGGAGATGATGTTCCTCGCCTCTTGCTGCCATGTTAATGACTCGGGTCCTGCACACACTAAGCTGAACACATACTAACATACCATTACAGAGGCTCGGATTAGATTTTATCTAACAATGTGGTTAATTCTGTTATTTCCATTAAACTTGTAAAGTGTTAGTTATAGGTTGTTAGTAATTGTATGTGTACTTGCTATTACATTTACATTACTTTATCATTTCATTTAACTTGTAACATATTTATAAATTTACATAGAGTTAACACATTTATTATTATCTATTTATTTATTAAGTATTTTTCACTTCTAGGTCTGTAAATGTAGTTGTTTGTAGGTTGGGTACATTATATTCAGGTTCTATGGGAGGTATATTTCATTCTAATTCTGCTTCTTGTACCATCCTGCCGACATTTTATATCGCCCAAATAGTATCTCTATGGCTTTATCTATAAGTCCTCTCACTATGGGTATGACGCAGGAGATATTAGTGACATGGCAAGCAGTATAATTCCTATCATGGCACCAATTCTAGTGAGAGAAACTATCCGGTTGGTTGAACCCAAAACTTCACACATTGATAGAAAGTAGTCTACTAAGTTAGCAAGATATGTTAGCATTATTCTGAGCGAATAACATGCAGAATCTCCCTCCGGTGCAGTGATCAATACTATGTGTACTATGTGTCACGGATGAGTCCTTCACAACTACGCCAAACATTATTACCTGGTTCAGGCTTTGTCTATCCATATTGCTTTTCATATGCAGGAGCTATTTTTAGTAGTTACAGGCTAGTTGAGCAGAGCACAGCTGGGCGATAGAAGTGGAGAAGACGACATAATATGTTTCTTTTCATAGTTGGGGACATTATGGCATAGCCAGCTTTTTTCTCATTATGGTTACCAAAACATGTATTTTATCTACGAAGAAATCCTTGATCGGTGTTTTCCAGTGGTTGTTTTTTTAAACTGAGTTGGGCTTTAAGCAATTTATCTGACTCTTTTAAACAGTCTTGAGGAGAGAACCATTATGTCGGCTGGATTAACAGTTTTGCAAAATTCAATATTTAATTCGAAAGCAGATTAAAAAAAACATCAGATCCCAAATGACGTGCATTTGTGATTACAAACTTCTGACACTTTAGTAATGCATGTAAGGGCCATATTGCATTCTTGTGATTTATTGTTATGTTTATCTCATTTCAGTTTATTAGTTAAGCATTAAGCATTAAGAATCATAATTATAATTTGTATTGTGACATCATTTCATGAGTTGTTCTGTGACATCATCCCACAGTTATGCAGTTCCATGTCTATCACGCACGTTAGTTGTTAGTTGTTGTTAAGACACGGAAGGATACAGAAAGGTTTGGAGCACACAACCTTTTGACCGTGAGACAGTAAGCTAAAAGGAATACAGTAAAATAAGTTGTTGTAACTGTAATCTATCGAAGCTACAGAACACAGCAAGCGACTTGTCGTGACTACAGTGGATTTATGCAAGAAACTGTAACAACCGTTGTTTTTGATGTTGAAAATAAACAAGAGACAAAGAAATCAACGAAAGTCTGAAGTCGTCAGTGAAACTGTGTAACAAAGACACGCGTCAGAACTTGTAAATAACATGCACCTACAATGCATGTAACGGATGTGTTGTGTATAAAGTAACTAGGTGTACCATTGTAATGGTCGATGCTTTTTCATGTGAGAATTCTGCTACGGCTAGGCTTTAGTAACATGGGGGCATTTTCCATATTATCGAGAGCGGTACTGTAATATGCTTTTGGATGTTTGTCCCTTCTGTCCTGTTTATGGGTTAGCACAGCAGAGGCAAATCCTCGTCTTTCTGGTACGTATAACTGGAAAGGTTTAGTATAATCGGGACAAGCTAATGCAGGTGCCATTGCATAATGACATTTTGATAAGTTCGAATGCTGCTAGTGTTTCCGGTGTGAGTGGCGAACTAGGTCTGGTCTGATCAGCAGTTTATATTAGATCTCTTAATCTATTAATGGTTGCACTTGTAGGGCAAAGTCACATATCCAGGGTTGGCTAAACCCGGCTATTCTTAAAAATGATAGCATTTTCTGTACAGTTTGGGGTTGAGGTGCTTTTTAAATGGCTTCGACAATTACTCGCGACTCTAACATATGTCCTAAATATTCATCTCTTTGTTTACAAAGTATCTTTTTATTTATTTTTTTATTTTTTTTTTATTTTGCTTTCTTCATGACCACTTTCAGCTAGCATGTTTTAGTACCTTCACCAAGTCCTTATTATTCTTTTATTGGCCTGCAGATCAAAGTCAATAACCTACATAAGAGGAGCCGATTTGGCATAAACAGTCAGTGATGTCAGTATCCCGCTGGAGTCTTGGCTTGGTCAGTGTTTTAGGTTGGTGGGCTGTCTCGCCTCTTCATGCAGCATTTGGTGGCGGCGTGATTCTTCTATTCTTCTCCCTCTTATCTTTTATTCCTTTACTTTAGTAACTGTTCTATTAGTTGCTCCTGACTCCTGATTCACTGTTCCTTTTCCCTACAATACTCCCGACCTTCCTGTTTAAAATAATCTATTATCCTTATTTTTTCCCCTTCCTTTTGTTAATGCACATAGGGGTTCTTTAAAAATATATAGAGTTTTTCTTTTTCTCCATTAATGTGACATTGTGTCTACTGGTTTTTCTATTGTTCCTGCTACTTTCTAAATATCTATGTAGCCTGTTCCTTTCTCCAACCAGGTACCAGTCCGTCTCTTTGTTGTTGTATATTGTAAGAGTCTTATTGCTACTTATTGTTTTTGAAAATTGTCTAATGCTGATCAGACCATGCCCCATACCACACCACCTGTAGGAGTCCCACAGCTACAAAACAACCAAGACCTTAGTGAGAAAACCATACACACTTATACACCATACACAATACAAAGATATGAACAAGGCGTTTTTTTTTTTACATGGTCTAATTTTCCTCTCAATAATAATGACCAAATCAGAATTCATACAGAGTCCTAAAACTTTTTTTTTTCATTTTGTGTCCAATTGTAGTGACTGTTCTCTAGCAACAGCCTCAATGAAGAAAAAAAGTAAAAAAAAAAGTCTGTAGCAGTGCAGAAGATGAATCTGATTAACAACAATGCAACTTCAAATTTCTACGAAACAGTCATTAGTGAGGTTCATTGTTAAAGATTCCAGTTTTCAGACAGAGACTCTATCAGAGAGCAGTGATTCCATTAGTGTGTGTGTGTGTGTGTGTGTAACATCAAGCTTCATCCAGTATTTATTATTAATCTGACAATCGATGTTTTGTATATTTTTAATTCTTAAAGTAATAGAAGAGCAATACAAAATTAACAATTTATTCATTTATTCACTCTGAACTGTATTTGTTTCGGTGTTATATTTTTGTAGTAGTAGTAGTACAGTAGGTGCAGCAGCAGCAATAATGGGTTCCTTGAGGAACCTCAGATGGTAGGGAAATTGTGTTTTAGCACCCAAAATACTGTAGATTCAGACCAAGATGGGAAATGTTCTTCAAGGACCCTGATAAACCAACTCAAGTTTCTCAGAGAACTGATATGTTTACAGGCTTCCACCAGTGAGGCAAACTGTACCATTTTAGGCCTACATGCCCATGTAGCAAAAAAAAAAATATTTTTATTTGAAATAATGTATTTCCTTTAACAATTTGTATTATTTTTTATATGAATTCATGAATTGCATTAAAGTTTTGTTTAAATTTTGACACTTATAAACCCGATTAAAAAAAGTCACTTGCACTTGAGCATACTGTATGAAAAATATACATTTTTTACTTTCTTCATTATGTTTTATAAAAATAATTATTATTCTTATTATAGAATTACACAACACTATGTTGTGTGCTGGGTGTAACACAGTGGTGTCAGACACACAGGCTACATATGTTGCTGCCTAAGACCTCACCAGCAGGGGGCCTCATGGAGCAACATGAATGTATATTATTATTTTCATTTTTAAATGCTTAAAAAAATCCCATATCTTTTATATGCTTTTCTTTTTGTAATCATTACGTGATGGTACAAATCTATTTATAAAACAGAAATCAAGTTCGCTAAGGATTTTTTTTCTTTCTATTTTTGAAACCATAGAGATGATCCAGCACCTTGTAATGTGTCTTTTGTGCTTTGTCTCTGGTTTCAGGCTCATTCTTGCCATGTGGCCTGTGAGTTCCCTTATCAGATACATTATTGTGCTTAATTGATACAAATACATGATTAATCTGTACCTGGAAATAACACTGATGCTGAGGAAAGGCATTTTTCTACAAACTGCATGTGTTACATGAATAAATGATTCCTGAGGAGTGCTGTGCTACTTTTTATTACTGATCCTTTTCTTTGAAGATTCAGTACCCAATATGACACACTGATTTATTACCATAAGAAACACCAGAACATCATATTACTACAGAGATAAAGACACAATTATTTTACTCTGTTGTTAATCAGTAACAGTACAGTCTCAATAAAGGTCTCAAAATCTAATAGACACAAATCCAGCCATGAAGTACTGTAATGTAGAACTCAGTGTCCAATTCCGCTCTCTGTTTCTTCTTTAGCAGATCACTTTAAATTTATATATTTAATCTTCCTTAGTGTTCTTTCATGATGGCTAAAAGTAATTTGTGAATCAAGAATATTATATGAAGCTACATTTGGAGAATAAAAGCACCATACTTACAGTAATTATAAGAGATAAAAAACAGTTTTGAAAACAATGATCATGTAAAAATGAAGGTTGATTTCATAAAGAAATGGTACAAAATATGAAAAAAATGCCTAATTTTATTGAGATCATAGCACATGAAAGCCATAAATGGCTACAATATGGCAGTGTTGATCAGTGATGTGAAATACATTCAAATTATGTCGAATATGGATTTGCAGAACTGCTCAGACCGTCCCAGCAAAATGTATTTTCATGGTTTTAATGAAAACTTTGCAACACAACACAGGCAAACAAACAAACAAATAATGGACAGAAAACATCTGTAAAACCATCAAGCGATCTGAACTTACAGTAAAAATCGGTTCTCTGACACTTTTTGCTTTGTTTGAAATCAAATTTAATACAAATTTTATTTGTCACGTACATTCATACACAGTCATACACAGTATGATATGCAGTGAAATGCTTGTATGACCGGCCATGACCTAAAATAAAATAAAATAAAAATTGTTCAAGTCTGGTGATTGTGCTTATAGCAGCAACTAGTGTTTTGAGGATGTAGCACAACATGAACTGTTAATATAAATAGATAAAATGTTCATCTATATTTACATAGTATTTTGTCAAAATTCTATAGTATAAAAGGCATTGATTACATTGAGGTGTAATAAGATTTCTACACTTTGTAAAATGTTTAAAATGCCCCACTCACAACACTCGCTGGGATACGTAAAGAAGAATCTTACTGTACAGTCATGTATATGTGACAAATAAGGACTTTTATATATACACATTATTATATCATACACATTTATAGCCAATTAAACATAAAAAAATAAACTCTATTCATACACTATACATGCTGGTTAAGGCATTTCCTTGCAGAGTTTTTGTAATGTAAAAAGAACAGTTTGTTAGCTTATTAGCTCCTTTCATTAACCTTATGCTAATCTCTCTTCTCATTACGTCAACCATCAGGGCCAGATTGGGACTCTGATATACCGGGTATTTTCCCAGTGGGCTAATGCAATTAGGGGCTGATACAAATTATTATTTTTCTTCACCTTCTTTTTCTTCTTCTTATTATTATTGTTATTAATTATTACATTTATTGATTAATTTAAAAAATAACAGGTAAACAGGGAACCATTTATTCGTCTGCTGACAGCATAAGAGACTGCTGCAGTCACCTCCTCTTCATTGTGCAGCATCATCAGACAGGTGTAGAAGAGCAGGTTTAGAGTCATAGAGGAGAGCAGGAGTGAACTGTAATCGAGGATGAGGGCCGGAGTGAAGGGCAGAATGAGGAGGAGCAGGAGGAGAGGGAGCTGAATCAGTAGGGAGGAGCTTCAAGATAACAGGAACTCATTGAGAGGTAGCCTGTCCTAGTGTGTGTGTGTGTGTGTGTGTGTGTGTGTGTTTGAAAATTAACATTAGTTATATACTGTCCATCTAAAACAAAGAAAAATAGATTTTTCCCCAGTCCAGCTCTGTCCACTGTCTCTGGATTGCACACTTATGTACTATTCACACGGGATTAGTATTATTTGGGAACCTCATGTGATTTAGAAATTACCCCCCACATCTACATTTCATGTGGCACATTCGCACTGGATAAACGAAGACTGCGATTTAACTCAAATTTACTGACTTATCTCTTGAATATACTGGAAAATATCCTAAAAAATGTGTGTGTGTGCATGTGTGTATGTCCATGCATATGCAGACTGTGTGTGAGACAGAGAGAGAATTTATGAATGTGCGGTTAGATGGATAAAAAAAAAGAAGAAACAAATATAGTTATCGTGCCCTGTGTCATTGACATTTCATCGGGTTAAAATCGAATGACTGGAGCATTATGACGTCAACCTCCTCGCTTAATTATGCACTACTTTGAATCAACTATTGTTTGGAAATATTATTACAGGTCTACATTTACATTTAGGCATTTGGCAGACGCTCTTATCCAGAGCCTGGGAACCTGCGATCGTCTGAACCATAGTCCAATACCTTAACCACTGAGCTACACCAGGTCTGACTGTATGATATATGAGTGTTTATTGCATCCTGGGCACTGGTAGCTCAGTGGTAGGTGTTTCGCTTGCCATGCGGAAGGCCCGGGTTCGATCCCCAGCCACTGGATGTAGTGCCGGTCCCAAGCCCGGATAAAATGGGAGGGTTTCATCACGAAGGGCATCCGGCGTGAAAGCTGTGCTAAGTTGTTGTGCGGACTGGTTATTCTGCTGTGGCGAACCTTTTGCCGAGAGCAGCCGAAAGACCAACAACAACAGTGTTTACTGCATCCTGCTAAACATCTCATCAATCACTTTCTAATCAATATGCTTTTGCTCTTCTGATGGTTTTCTACTTTCTCCTACTGCACATTGTATTGTTGTATGGTATATAGTAATATGACAAAATACTCTTAAAACACTCTAACGAATTCTTCACGGAAGATTAATAAAAAGGCACGCAGAAAAAAAAAACCTTAAAAAATTTATATATAACTTCACCAAATCCTGGTCAAATCACAGACATGCTGATTTACACAGGACTAATATTATCACAGGACCTCAGTGTTCGCTGAAATATGGTAGTTCATTTGCGGAGGAATTTTTACTTTACAAATTACAGACATGGCCGATTCACAAAGGATTAAGATCACAGACAACCTCGAGGTCCCCAGGTAATACTAGTCCCGTGAGAATAGGACATTCGTCTCTGACTGGGTGAGTGTCTGTGGCTTTATGAACTCTGTTATTTAGTGAAAGAATTCTTTAAATTTCTGAGAAATTCCCTTCGATGCCTTTCCTGTTACAGCTGCTCTCTCTGACTCTGAGCTGCTTCTCACAGTTTTCTCATAAACCTCTTCAAGCACATTGTGAGTCTCTGTGAGATCTGAAAGTTTCTCTTTAAGAGTCTCCAGCTCTCTGTTCTTCTTCTCCATCTGACTGCTGAACTCTTCCTGCATCTTTGTTTTTGAGGCCAAAATGTTTCTCTGGAGTTCAGGCAGGATGATCTTCATGAAGTTTCTCTCTGTCTCCATCCTGACCTTTCCTTCATACACCTCCCTGATCTCCTCCATCTCCTGTTGGTGCTTTTTTTCCATTTCTGTCCTTCGCTCTACCTCACGTTTTAACTCCCTCTCAAGTTCTCTTTTTTTCTCTTCATCTCTCTCTTCTTTCATCTTTCTCTCCAGTTCAGTTGTTCGGTCATTCAGTTGTCTGATGTCTCCTTCGTGCTCCTGTATTATTCCTTCCATTTTTCTCAAAGAGTCCTGCACCTCCTTATCTTTTTTTCCCTTCACTTCCATCTCCTCTTTCATTCTTTTCTCTTCTCTTTCTTTTAGGATCTTAGTTTCCATCGCTCTAATCTGAGATTCTGTCTCCAGGTAGATCTCACTGCTGTAGAATTTCTCCCTGCTTCCTTCCACCATCTTCTCTATATTCTCCAGCAGCTCTGAGACCTGAGAACCATCTCCACTCTCCTTAATGTTGAGACAGTGAAACCTGTTCCCACATTTCTCCACTAGTCTCTGGACCTCCTGGTCTCCTGATTGAATAAACTCCTCAATGTTCTTCTTCTGAAGTTCTTCAGTAACACTGAATATGATCATGGTGTTTCTCCAACATCTCTCTCCAAAAATCTCCTCCATTTTCTCCAGCATCCCCCTCCCCTCCCCTGTAGACTGCTTAGCAGGTATTACCAAGAGGAAGGCGTGGGGTCCTGGAGCAGACAGATGAACACAGAGTCCCACGTCCTGTCTCAGCTTCTCCAGAGAGAGTCCAGGAGAAAACCAGTCAGGAGTGTCCACCACAGTCACCTTTCTCCCAGCCACCTCCCCCTGTGTGCTCTCACTCTGCTGGGTGGATGTAGATGTAGCTGTAGATGTAGCAGCCTGGTTCCTTTCCTCTCTGCTCAGGATGGTGTTTCTTGCTGCACTCTTCCCAGACCCCGTCCTCCCCAGCAGCACCAGCCTCAGTTCTGCTACAGGAACCGACACTGGAGAATGTGGACTAGACGATTCTCCACCCACTGAAAATGAACAAGAATAAGTCATTTAATACAGAATCACTTACTGCATTGTGGTGATTATGTTGTTCTCTGGAGTATGTTGGTGGACTGATGGTCCATTCTTTAGGTAACTTGTATCAAATTTATCATAGTCAGCTCTTTCTATATGCTCACAAATTGTGTTACATAAGTAACACAAATGTTACATTTTGTGTTTTATTTTCACAAAATGAACAAGTCTCTCCCTAGGAGGATTTACAGTTGTCCAATTGACTGGGACAACCTCAAAATATAACTGGGCAAGTTTATTTCAAAAGTATGTGTCCGACCTGACAAATATTATGCTGTAAAATGTACTACAGTGAAACCTCGGATTGCTAGTAACGTCGTTTGCGAGTGTTCCGCAAGACGAGCAATTTTTTTAAATAAATTTTGACTTGGAAAACCAACAAGTCCTGATTCACGAGCACCAAGTATCATGTATCACGCATGCGCTTCTTGTTTTGACGCCGAGCGTCACGTGATCACAACTGAGCCATCATTTTTTCTCTCGCGGAATTGTGGGTAATTGTCTCTCCTGCTGGGTCTTAGTGCTTGTCTCTTACTGGTATAATTAACATCCGTGCACGCGTGTACTGTTTACTATAACACTGTCACCACGTGTGTTTGTAAAACATATTTTATTTTGTGTCTGTATGCGTGTGTACAGCCCTTGTGTAAAGCAAAAGCAAGTCTCATTAGAAAGGTTAAAAATACATTTTCTCTCTCTGCTCAAGGTTTAGCCTGATCTTTGCCTGCTCTGTGTGTCTGTGTGTGTGCGCGCGTCATTTGACACCGTGCCAGGCACACACACACATACACACCTCCTACTTTTCGCCTTCACAGACACACACACACTCTTTCTCGCTGCTCTACACTGAAACACTGCTCTGTCGCGATTCTTTTCAAATGTAAAGTGCTGGTTAATTTGTTTTATTTTTACTTTACAGCAGTGATTCCGTTAGTGTGTCGCTCAATCAAGTGTCATTAGAGAGATTTCTTGTTTATTTTCCGATAAAACAGTGTTTCTCTTGTGTGAGTGAAAAGAGTGGAGGAAGGGTAAACTGTAAGACGAGAAGAGGGAGAGGGGAGATTACTTTAGATTTACACACACATACATACACAGTGCCTGCGCACACAAATGGAAACACTTTTTTTTAAGCTAAAGTGAAGGTTAATTTGTTTTATTTTTACTTTATATTTTGTATTTAATAATTTTTATGTATTTTTGGGGGGGCTGTGGAACAAATAATTAGATTTTCCATTATTTCTTATGGGTTCCCACTTCCGGAATGAATTATGCTTGTAATTCAAGGTTCCACTGTATATAAAAAATAATTTTATATAATTTTTGCAAAGCCTGGTATCCCACTTTTAAAATAATTAATTATTTTGCTCATTCCTATGGGCGCATAACTTGCATTTACACTCACTGAGTTGCACTCACTCTTAGTGTGTAGGTTGTCAGGTGAAACATTCCGAACTCAGATAAAAAAAGTCAAATAATATTAATACTAAAACTGATACAGTAGCTTAATTATATACTCAGCAAAAAAAGAAACGGCCCCTTTTTCAGGACTGTGTATTTCAACAATAATGTCGTAAAAATCCAAATAACTTTACAGATCTTCATTGTAAAGGGTTTAAACAATGTTTTCCATGCATGTTTAATTAACCGTAATCAATTAATTAACATGCACCTGTGGAATGGTCGTCAAGACCTTAACAGCTTACAGAAAGTAGGCATTTAAGGTCACAGTTCTAAAAACGCAGAACACTAAAGAGACTTGTCTACCGACTGTGAAAAACACCCAAAGAAAGATGCCCAGGGTCCCTGCTCATCTGCGTGAACGTGCATTAGGCATGCTGCAGGGAGGCATGAGGACTGCTGATGTGGCTAGGGCGATAAATCGCCATGTCCGCACTGTGAGACGCCTAAGACGGCGCTACAGGGAGACAGGAAGGACAGCTAATCATCCTCGCAGTGGACGACCACGTGTAACAACACCTGCACAGGATCGGTACATCCGAATATCACACCTGCGTGACAGGTACAGGATGGCCACAACAACTGGCCGAGTCACACCAGGAACACACAATCCCTCCATCAGTGCTCAGACTGTCCGCAATAGGCAGTCCATGAGGAGGAGATGCACTGCAGTACTTCAAGCAGCTGGTGGCCACACCAGATACTGACTGGTACTTTTGATTTTAAGCCTTCCTTCATTCAGGGACACATTGTGAAACATTTTTTAGTTTAGGTCTTATGGTGTTGACTCTTTTAGTGTTCATACAAATATTTACACATTACTTAAAGTAAAAACAGTTGAAAGTCAGAGGACGTTGCTGAGTGTATATGCAAAAACTTTGTTTGGAAATAAAATTGACCTACATTTTTATTACCTCCAATATTATTACTACTATTATTATTATTATTATTATTATTGTTGTTGTTGTTGACTACTATTTAAAGTAAAAGGTCAGTGTCGCAACACTAATAATTGCATCTTGAAAGTTTATTTGACGGTTTGATTAAATTATTGAACATTTGATTGTCATTTTATGTTACAGCAAGTTGAATTTAAAACTAATTTTATCTCTGCACAAATGTTCTATAAGGAATAAATGAAAATAAAATTATTTGGCTCTGACAAAATGAGTCTCATTCATCTTCGACACAAATATACAATGTAAAGCATAACAATCCACTTGGGTAAATCTGAGTGGTGCATCTGTCCCCTTTCCCCACACGGCCATCATGTGGCCATAAACAGTACCTGCCTGTAAGTCTTTTTAAACATGTCTGACGAGTCAGCTGACCTCAATTAAATTCAACCCTGGAGCGACAACACACATGGTGTTTACTGCGCTTGAACGGACGCCATTTTGTCTCAGAGCTGTTTTCCACTGTATTGGACTGTGAACTCTGTTTTGTTGAGGATTTTCTGAATTTAAGATTATTCACCATCAGGACAGCTTTACAGGACAGTCATTTTCTATCATCGTGCTCCCGAACTGATTCATTGAAACCGGTGAGGCTGACTTATTTCTACCGCACACACACACACACACATACAATATACTGGACTTAAGATATTTCATACATTCATTTACACCCTGAAAATATTGTATATATTGTATGACAATAAAGCAATTGTTCATGTATATTCCTAGCTGATGAATAATTATTTTACCCACTTTGTCCTAATTTGGTCATTTCTAAGTCCCTCCCACTAGTGATCTTTCTCCTTTAACAGCTACAATTCCATTTCACACAAACAAAAAGGGCAAATCCTATTCTGTTACTCTGTTCAGGATCCCTGGATATTTACAGATATTTCTCTCTTATCTATTAGATGTTTTTTATTTGTAAATGATAATATTTTATGTCAGTTTTACACAATATTGATCTTTTTACTGTAATCTAATTATAAATGTAAATGTCTACATCTGCCTGCTCTGTCTCTTTATAGTCGTCTCTTTTACCCCTAAACTAGTGTTGAGTTACACACTGAACAACTAACATTAATCACTTACAATCAGGACGACGTCCCTCCATACTGTTTCTTCTCCTGATTGGTGCTGCTGAGTCCTGAGTCTCTCCACTCACTAGGAAACATCAGAACCAGTCAGTATGAGAGAGACGTTCTTCTATAATTAATCACTTTCACTGTTTAAATTACACTTCCTTACAGTAGCTGAAGAGTTGCATCATTAAGTATCATTACAGTATATTTCATGTCCTTACATATGATTTATTAGGTGTAGATTAATATTTCAAGTACATTTTGAAAAGCTTTCAACTGCTTACTGTAAAAAATTACTCACTAGTTGGAGGTAACTCCTTGCTGTTTCTTCTCCTGATGGGGGCTGATGATTCTGGATCTGTCTGTTCCTGCAGCTGCTTAGTTTTCTCCTCTAATAACAATAGTGTCCTATTTATTTTTCCCAGTTCTTCTTTCACCACTCTGAGCACTGTGTCCTTCTCTTCCAGTGTTTTATTATTCATCTCCTGTATCTGTGTGTCTTTCAGTTTCAGTTGTTGATCTCTCTCATGTAGAGCTCTGTCTCTCTCCTCTAGCTCTTTACTCGTCTTCTCTAGTGTTGTATTTGTATCTCTGAGTTGTGCGTCTTTCTCCTTGATGATTTTCTCTCTGTTTCTCAGTTCTGTATCTTTATTCTTTATTTGTCTTTTATAACCCTCCAGCTGTTGGTCTTTATGTTCCAGTGATTTTAATGCTCCCTTCAGTTCTTTAAAATATTAAGCAGGAGAGTGAACTGAATGATTAATGTGATCATAATCAGTCATCAGTTACAGAAGTACAGCTTGTTATGACTGAAGCCAAATTTACAATATGTAATTATTTATTAGATAAAGTGAGCAATTTAATTAATTAGGAACATTGACTGATTGATTTTATTATAGTAAAACCAGGAAGGTACTTAAGGGATTTAATTTTAACGTCTGTATAATACATGCTTTAGAGCAGGGGTTCTCAACCTTTTAAAATTTAAGGCCCACAATAAAGAAAAAGCATAACATGAAAAAAAAAAAAAAAGTAGACAGTAATGTGTTTTGCCACCGTCAGCTGTAACGACTAAAATAAATATTCCATTTACCACTAGTGAGACACCTGGACTTGCTTGAAAATAAGGAGATCAAGCCTAGGTGGGACGAGTGAGAGGCTGACATGCAGAGTAGCACTTAATGTTGTATTAAGTTTGTTTTGTGCTTTTGATTTCCTGACAGTCACAGTGGAAACTCTGACTGATATAAACAGGTGGTTGTAAAAGGGAACAGAAATGTGATTGTCCATTTTGACATGGATGAACACTGACTGTCTGGTTGTATTCAGAATGAATCAAGGTCAACTTGTTTAAACTGAAGCTTCAGCCTGCTGTCTGCTGATTCATCCATCAGTTCATCTTCCAACACAGTGGACAGAATCATGTCTTCTGAAGCAGAATCCACAGATAAAGGGTCCAAAAACTAAACAATTCTTTGTCCACTGCGAAGTAAAACTGCAAACTTTTGTGACAACAGAGTCTAATGCTGGGTTATACTGGATATGTTGACATGAGGTGAGGCTTCCAGACTTTGACTTAGGAGTGAAAACATGA
Organism: Clarias gariepinus; assembly: GCF_024256425.1. Lineage (NCBI taxonomy): Eukaryota > Metazoa > Chordata > Actinopteri > Siluriformes > Clariidae > Clarias > Clarias gariepinus. The sequence continues at coordinate 20,000,788 of NC_071123.1, forward strand.
CAAATCGTCCCTCCTTGACTATTCTGTTGCAAAGAATAACTTCTCTTAGTTCTCTAAGGTGATCAAAAGGTAAGCACACGTCCTCTTCAAATTCAGTATATTCCAGTGTTATAAGAACTGCAGATGATCTGCATCTAGTCTTTCACACAGAGCTGCACAACACATTAAGTTCGGTGCATTTTTATAGATATAGTTCACCATTTCCAAAGACACGTTCATGACTTCATGCAGTTCTGGTGACATCTGCTTTATGGCTAGACTTTCCCTATGTACAGTAAGAGACAGTGTGTCCACTTGGTTTCAGGGGTTCTATCTTGGATCTGTTTTACAACGCCACGATGTATCCCTGTCATCAACTTAGCATTGTCTGTGCAAACACCATTACAGTATTTCCAATCAAGTCCTTTTTTAAGTAAAGAAATCATCAACGTAACTCATAACATTATCTGTAAGCCACTGTTCTTGTGTAAAGCTCTTTGCAAAAATAAAAATCTTCATGCAAATTACTGTCCATGTGGAATCTAACAAAAACTAACAATAAAGCAGCGTTGCTAACGTTAGTGAACTTGTCCCCCTCTATGGCAAATTATCGGCGTGTCTTTATTCTTTCCACAAGTTGACATTCAATGTCATCACTCATGAGAACAATTCTTCTGCTCATGGTGTCAGTAGACAGTGGTATGGACTGAATTGTGTTTGCAGTGGGTTCCCCATTAACTCGCTGCACAAATCTTAACCGTTATACAAAACAAGCTCCATCTATATGAGCAGAAACCAAATAACTATCTTTCAACAACACTTCTGACTGCACTGTTAATATTGTGATGACCTTCTGTTGTGCCAGAAACACGACCCTTTTCATTAGAAAATATTCTTTTGGCTTCCCAACACATCTTGGGTGCTTTGTGTTTAAGTGTCTCTGAGCTTTGATGTTTTTTTAGCTTCATTTGACATGATTTCAGAACATTCAACACACTGCCTGCCACTATAAATACACAATTAATGTATTTAACGTCACTGAATACATTACAGCACATGTCTTGGAGCATTCACTAGCACAGGTTTATCTCCCACATCATAGTTTTATTTCAAAAAGTTCTCCATTTTGTAACTGTGTCCAAATATTAGCTAGCTGGTGGCAAAACATTTGTCTCTATCTGATGATGTGTCCATCGGCACTCTGATATTCTAATGTAACAGTACAACAGCCACGCCCCACTGGGTGAGAACGCCAGCTTTAGAGCAGGATGTCAAACTCAAATCACACCCAGTACATGTAAACATTATTTAACATTATTTAACAGCCCATAAAATACAACTATTTATTTTTAAATATATTTTTCTGTTAATTAACATCTATTAAACTAGGCATTGAAAGTACGATCGAGTCTTAAAAAAGAAAAACAAAGTAAACAAGTGTTTGAAATATCAAGTAATAACTTTGCAGTTTTTTTTTTATTTTATTTATTTTTATTGTTTTTTTCCAAACTTAAAAATATCTAACATTAGGAGATTCATGGAGAACTCACACAGGACTGTCTCTGTTAGGACCTGACATGTACTTAGTCTCCTGTCTCTCTCTCATCTTTTCTTTTCCCCAGCAGACTGTATTTATTGCTCTGTACACTGGGTGATGTGTTTCAGATGTGTTTCAGGATTTGGCATCAATCACTGAATCCCATTTAAGGTGTGTTTGGACCCAGCGCCTTGAGTTTAAAACGTGTGACTTAGATTAATTCATAGTTACAGATATTAAAAGTTAAGTGTGCATAGTGAATATCACTAAGTTTTTACTCCTCCATAAACACTTTCTGTGTGCTTTCTCTATAATATTTAAATAATGTTTATAATAGAGAATATAATAATAGAGAGTGTGGAAAAAAAGTTGTGAGTTTGAGATGCTTACTGGAGATCTCACTATTGAACACTTTACTGTACAACACATGATCAGGTGTGTTTACTTTTGTAGCTCCTTCCACACTCACCTGTCTGTAGAGCCGAGTTCTTCATTTTCATTCTCTCATCTTCTGTCCATTTTTTGTTACTCTGTGAAAGAGAATAAATCAGTGTGAAGGTTTTATACCTGACTCCATACTGTATGTAAATAAAGTGGTAAATAAACATGAAGTGTTTCTCTGTTCACATCAGTGTGTGTGTATGTGTGTGTGTGTGTGTGTGTGTGTGTGTGTGTGTGTGTGTGTGTGTGTGTGTGTGGGACAGGTGATATGACTAACATTATACACTAACCTGAATAATATACGTATACGACACTGATTGTGTTTGTTGTAATTGTGACAATAAATATTTTATTTTTAATGTTTGTTATACTTTCATGACCATCAGTCAGCCGTGATTAAAACACACAACACAATTCAGACACTGAGAGTTTATCATGGATTTGTTCTCTGAAGTGACATTAAATTTGCCCTACAGATTTTAATAAAATGGTTTTAAGTAAATTAAAATTAAGTAATGTATTTTGTTTTGTTTGCTTGTATTAGCTTTAGCATTAGCACGATCATTAGCATTAGCCTTTAGTTTGTAGCCGAGCCACAGCCAAAGTTCACACGTGTTTAATGCATAAAAGAAAATCTTTTTTATTTAACATATTAATCTGTACTTGCATCCTGCCTGTTAAATGTCATTAACAAACAGCTCAATGTCCATGTTTCTATTCAATGTGTCAGTCGTGTGATAGTTTTTCTGACCATCACTGTGAGCTGTAACCATAGTAACCCATCACTGGGTAATAGACTTATTATAACAATTTAAGATGTTTTTAAGCTGCTAGTATCAGTAAGAGATTTATGAACATTAATAGTTTAGTACAGTTTACTCACCTGATGAACCCAGACGTCTTTTATTTGATGATGTGACAAAAATACAAAGAAAGTTTGATTAGATTCCTAAAAATGCTTTGGTAATTTTTGTAAATGTCTCTGTATTATATGGAATAGTATTAGATATAAACATTCTGTGGCTGTTCTCAGTAAATACGTTTTGTCCTGCATTAGTTTGTCTCTCTTCTGTTTCTCTGCTGATTTTGGAAAAGAAATGTCTTTAGCTTTATCATATTAACTCTGTAAGAAACAATTTTACTGAATCACTCACTCACATTCTGTTATAATCTCTTTCATGCACTATTATCTAGCGTGGACTCTCTAACTCACTTCTCTCACTAAAGTTATATACAGTACACTAACTGGACAAAAAAAATGAGAGATAAAAATAGTAAACTCCATGAAAAAAATATGATCTGAAAAAAATCATAAATGAACGTGATCAGATATCAAACACTTAGAGAAGTTAAATCATTTTTTAAAAATCCCCAGAAATATTACATCAGAAATCACAGAGCTCACAGGATTGGGACTAAACAGCTGTGTGACTATCAGAAAACCACTTGTTAATGAGGCTAATCAGAACAAAAATAATCTAATTAAATGTACTGAATGACCAGGTTATTACATCAATACATCATTATTCTTCCCAGATGTGCTGGACATACGCTGGGCTCTGTGAGCATGAGGAAGCATTTATACACAGGAATTATCCACCACATTACACACCTTGAACAAAGCTTGTGATCAAACGAAAGATTACTATGTGCATTTTTTTTCTACAATACAGTAATATGTCTGTATCAGTAACTTTAAAAAGGAGTTATTACTATGAAATTACAATCCAATAAAAACCTTCAGCTTTTATCTCTCAGTATCAGTGTGTAGGTCAGATGTGTGTGTGTGTGTGTGTGTGTGTGTGTGTGTAGAACACTAATGATAAACTAGACAACAGCATGATGAATGTTCTGCCAGCGATCACAGTCTGTTGTGTTCACTACACTATGCTCATGATGCTCAGTGGTACTTTATACAAGTAGCACAAACATATAAATAATATTTTTTTTATTAATGTCTTTCTCACCTTGCTCTCTCCTTTGTATATCCCTTGTGAACGTTCCCTGTGGATAATAAAGTGTAAATGTTTTGTGCATGATAGAACTGTTACTCTGTACATAACACAGTTTATGTGTCTGTTCATAAACAAAGGAAAGCTAGTTAAGGATGTACAATTAGTCATCACACAGTAAATCTACAGAACATTCTGTTACACTGTGCTGATGATCATCTGCTCACACTGGAGAGATTTATCAGCTACAGAAACATAACTGTGGAGGGAAAAGTCACGCAGCTGGAAACAAATAAAACATTAACTTATGTGTCTTTATTCCATCACTTCCATACAAATACTGTATGCAAAAAACACAAAAAGTGTTCTGCTATTATCATGTGTAATTACAGATCTGTGTATGTGGAGAACATTAACGCCTCATCAGTGTGTTTAGATCTCGTTCCCATACTGAGGTGTAGCTCCTTATTAGTGCAGGAGAAAATGGAGTGTATAAGAGGAGAGAGATTCTGATGGAGTCTGGCAGTGGTGTGTGTTATATGTTACATGTTTGTTGTGTCTTTTACTCGACATGGTAAATGTCTCTGTCTACATTATTGCAGTGCAGTGGGGTTACACACAGGTGCATTGTGGGAAAGAAGCTGACTGATGGAAGTGGAATCTCACTTACTGATCAGAGTCCTTCACATAAACATCATCTGAAAATAGTTTTATGTTTATATTTGATTCCTGAATTAAAATCTAATGCATGTGATAAGTTTATAAAATATCAGTGTTTATCATTAGTGTGAAGTCGAGTTATTTACTTACCCGTGCTGAAGGTACTGTGTGAAACAACAGAGAGAAATGTAATGTTAGATAAAATATAATGAGAAAAACTTATGATTTACAGACAGAATATCTTCATTCTTTGCTTTTAGTTTAAAGATGTTCAGCTAAAAGTTTAATATTTATATTAAAATAACAAGATAGTGAATAATAAATAATTTAGAATTAAACAATTTAATACTCGGTGCAGTAACACACATCTGTGATCAACTGGTGAATAAGACACTTCATATTGAATGAAAATGCTGAGCATCACCGCGTTTATTTACATTTCTATCTGAATCAGAAAAAATTAAAGGAAGCATTAATAATTATTATTAGAGTTATTATTACAGCATTAATTAATTCCGTTTCCGGTGGTGTTTCCTCCTGAACTCTGAATAAGCAGCTCATTTAGTTGCCATTAGATGTGCAGAGAAAATTATTGTTGAAAACTTCAGTCCAGTGAGACTGCTATGTGCAGTGCCTTTCTTACATGAGTGATCTCTGCCTAAAGCTCAGACCAGACTATTAAAGACTAAAGAACTTCCACTCTGACAAATTCCATGTAACAACGCTTCTGTCTCTGACGCAATTTTACATTTTCACTTTTCCAAAGTCAATAATTTCCAATAATGGAGTGCGAGGCTTTAACTGTAATGCCACGTGCAAATCCACGGCCCACTACACACCACACACACACACACACACACACACACACACACACACACACACACACACTGCTCTCTCGCGATTCTTTGTAAAGTTAAAGCGCAGGTTAATTTGTTTTATTTTTACTTCATTTTTTTATTATTTATTTTTATCTATTATTTTTTTGGGCTGTGGACCGAATTAGTTTTCATTATTTCTTCTGGGGAAATTCACTTTGATTTGCGAGTGTTTTGAAATACTAACACACTTCTGGAATGAATTAATGTTCGTAATCCAAGGTTTCCCTGTAGATATTTATAATATTTGTAAGAGTGCGCTTTACTTGTAAGAGTGTGTTGTGACGCCCCGCAGCCCCGGCCAGCCTTATATCACTTTGTAGAAAATAACTTATATGTATAATCATACAAAACAACGTGAATCTGAATGTGATCTCAGGTCGTCCCACAGGCTAAAATCCACACTGTCATGCACCTGGAACATTCCACACCCTTTGGAGGTCACCTTGGGAGGTGCAAAACACTATCAAGAAAATAAAGGACAGATTTCACTGGCCGGGGCTCAATGTGGAGTTACGCGACTTCTGTCAGGACTGTCCCACCGGTCAGTGTACAGCACCTGCTAAACCCGCCCCCGCTCTGCTAATTTCACTGCCTATCATAAGCGTACCCTTTCAGCCTCCCCAAAGAAGTACTCACAGACCAAGGTACGCCATTCATGTGATGTGTGCTTTAAAGGAAGAGAAGGAAGCCTTTGAGGAGCAGCCCTCACCATTCAGGTCTGTAATTGAGTTTGTACAGGAACTTCAAACAAATATCAACAAAGTTCTCCCTATCATGTGATGGCACCTGCAAGAGGCACAAGAGAAGAAGAAGCAGGCCTACGACCAGTCGGCTAAGTCACGTGTGTTTAAGGTGGGCGATCGCGTACTGCTGCTTCTCCCCAGTGCTACATTCACGTTCAAGGACGCTTAACCGCTGTGGAACGAGTCGGGCCAGTGAACTATCGTCTGTAACAGCCGGGTAAGTGTAAAAGCACTGAGCTGCTCCTTAGCCCTTGCCTCTCTCTTACTGCCACAGAGCAAAGCCGCCACCTTATTCATCAGGGAGAGGATCTGATGCCAATGCAGAATCAGGAGCTGAGTGAACTTGTAGATTAGTTTGTGGACTGATTTGTGAAGTCCAACACTAAAAGCTGTAACTCCTGTTATTAGTCTCTGTTATTAATTTACAGCCGTATAGAAGTGGAGAAGTGTGTACACAGTGCATTAGTGTGTGTCAAGTCAGATACCTTACTAACTAATGTGTGTTCTCTGGACTGTTATACACCTGTTATTAACCACTAGTCAGATATTCTTACTCAAAAAATCTCAAACATCAGACATTTACATTTATGGCATTTGACAGACACCCTTATCCAGACCAGTTAACATTTTTACATTTTTTAATAGTTACTCTTTATAGTTGAGGTTAGTTGAGGTTAGTCAGTAGTCCAATGTATGTCTCACTTTAACCTCAATGTGTGTGTTTGGTTTCTCAGCACTATATTTATTATCTGTTCTATTAAATATCAAATAACTTTAACAATCTAAAGGCCACATTTAGTGTGTAATTAAATTTACTCTCTGATGTAAAAATGTCTCTGATGTAAAGTTATATTGAACGAATCCCTGATTAGCTGGAAAAGTAACATGTGATTCACTTATCAATCACTATTTAATTAGTATTTGTACAAGCTGCTGCTTTTAGGCCCTTGTGCAGGTGTGTATCAGAGTGAAAAACACACTCACTGTTTATTGGACTAAAATAAACTCCACTCCACATTAGCACCCTGTATACTGAACCTCATACTGAATACTGAGTGTGTGTTTCATGTACTGAGATGAGAAGCACAGATAATGATGTAGAGTTTATACAGTGTGAAGTTCAGGAACACTTACCCATCACTACTGTAATCTCCTCTGTTCTGTCTCCATCAGTGACCTGACACAGGTAATGTCCATAATCTGACTCTGTACAGTCTCTCAGCTGTAAGGAGACGTTTCCTCTCTCCAGCTCCTGAGTGAACAGACTCACTCTGCCCTCGTAACGTCTCCCCTCTGTCACCTGTCTGTTCTTATAGACACAAACACAGTCTGTCTCCTTAAACCACCGGATCTCCATGTTAACAGCACTGATTTCAGGAGACAGACGACACGAGAGAGTCACAGCAGAGGGATTATACCACTCTGTATCACTGGGACCAATGAGTTTAAACTCATCTGTGTAGGAAACACACACACACACACACACACACACACACACACACAGTAAGTTTAATCCCCAGTTAATAGTACACATAATTTTATCTCTGTAAATGTAACTTACTGTTTCCAGTCGCCATCTTTATCTCTTTCTGTCGGTTCAAACTAATAAAATCCTAAACACACACAGAAAGAGAGAGTCATCCTTTTAAACAACTTAACTCACACAAACACACTGTTAGAAAGCACAATTCCACGGTGTATTTGGAGGATTAGTTTAACAGGTTATTGAGTCGTTGGTGACTAACATGTACTTTAGCATGATGCTAACTCCTCTTACCTTTTCTGTTCCTCATATAAACATATCTGCTGCTTTAGCTGAAGTCTGTCCACATTTCACAGCGGCTCATCTTCACTATTTACCTCATTACAGTGTTTAAAATATCATGTTTAAATTTCCCATTTTTTGCACACACACACACACACACACACACACACACACACACACCTACTTTTTCTATTCCGTTATAGCAGTAATTTTAACGTGCATTTAACTTTGTCCAGAATTACTTTCACTTTCTACTTTTTTTTTCATTACTAAGAACTGAGATAAGGCCCCACCCATTTGCCTCGGATAACCTTGTCTCCTGTTAGTTTTATATAATAACAACAACAACAACAATAATAATATTAATAATAATAATAATAATAATAATTTCTTAAGCAGCTCTTTCCCAGAATGCACTGCTTTGTTGGACCAACGGCAGCTACTGTAAATTTTAGTAACCTTTTGTTAGTGCTCTGACGTCGGGCCAAAGTTGGCATCAGTGGGTTGGCCCAACATCATTTTGTCCATTGGCCCACTGTTGGCCTATTGGTGGGGCCAAAGATAGGTTTCCCCAAGATTGGTTCAGTAGATAATAGCAAGGTTGAAAATTGAAAATTAAAAAAATATGGCTTTAGCTTCGTGCAGCAGGCTCTATCAATGATGCCATCACATCAGGAGCTCATATGAGGGCTGGTTACCAGTATAGTACATAAATAACATTAAAAGAACTATTTGTCTAACTCCGTGGCTACCGCCGTTAGCTAAACGTTGGTCCAACAATGTCGCCTGTGTTGCTCCCTGATAGGCGGTGACACTTCTCTGCATTTGCTCTACTGGCAGACCGATGCTGTAAGTGTGAGTGAGCGGCATGTCAGGAAGTATCACTACTTTCTTTAAGGACTGACATTGCTTTTTTTTCAGGATTTTTAGCTATTTGTGAGTATAACTCTGTTTCCTAAATATTGCCTATAGAACTATGAATTATGAGTAAATAATTGTAAGAGAATGCAATGCATTGAGATGACAAGGCAGAGAAACAACAACTTGGCTATTATCGCTCATGCACGCTAGAGTGTGTTGAACACAAACATTTTGTTCAGTATGATGCCAAAAGACTTTGAACAATATTAATGTAAGAAAATGTCAGATTATCATAAATTATATTTAAATAGATTAGCTATGATGTCAGCTAAACAGTGGTGATAATGTGTAGTTATTCAAGACACCACAATTTTTTTAATTCATTTTCTTGTTTTCTAAAATAATAAATGTTAAATTCATTGTACTTTGTGCTCAATTGTGAACACTGTCAGACAGGTCACTAGATGGCGCTAATCGCTAGGGAGGAACCTAAAACCCCACAGAGGCCAGGTGCTGCTGATTAATCCTTCAGCCAAGCTAAAGTTTAAAGTTTAATGGTGGGTTAATATTCCTCCAAGTGAGATGTAAACATCCTTGAGTAATACATAGGAGTGTTGAGAATCTGTGGTGGTAACATGAAAACATGAATGCAGTTGTAGTTTCGCTGTAATATGGTGAGAAAGCTATTTAGCTATGCACTATTATGCTAGGCTAATTGACCTGTTGCCAGTGGATACAGTAGCACATGGAACCATAGCGAGGTTAGAACCACAGCGATTGTTGCCATAGTGCCAGAAACATTAAGTGCTAATGTACAGTACATATTGTTCTGCTTTAGGGCACTGCATTTTTGTTTGTTTATGCGGTTATTGAATATATCTACTAAGGTAGTTGGCATGTGAAACATATCATACAATCTTGCTAGGTTATTTACTGTTTGAATTGTTTCGTTTACTTGGTTTAATTTGAAAAAAAAAATATATTGTAGCACAGTATGTTCTGTTATACTGGAACTGTTTTTGAACTGAGTTGAGCCAAATGTGGAAAATCTTTTCTTTTTCTCATAATTTTACTGGTTGAAAAGGAATATTTTGAAGTACATTTTAAAGTACAATGCTTAAATTATTGATGTTTTTACACAGCGTAGAGTCACAGTTCTCCAAATATGCTGTAATGTTGATATTGAAGATGATGATGATAAAGAAGAGCTGAGCTACAGTGACCAAGCTGATGGTGAAAGTAACGAGGTAAATGATGATGAGGAAGATGCAGAGCCACATGATATAAAAGACTGAGGCAATGGGTGCTTTGTTTGAATGCAGTGCAGTAGCGACCCCAATGGGGTTCTCCAGTCCTGTTCACCCTGTACATGTCAGAATTAATGTACAGCTCATGAGTCCTGCCATGTACAAAAGTTTGCAGATGACACTGCGATCGTTGACTATCAGGAATGGAAAGGAGGAGGAGTACAGAAAACTGATCCATGCAGGACTTTCACTGCCCTGCTCCACTGACAGACTGAGGAGGTCATTCCTCCCTCATGCCATGAGACTGTTTAACCGCACGCGTGGAAGTGGGGCCATAGTCAGGCCATAGCATAACATTCTTACTAAACACAAACCTTTTGCACATTATGCACAAATCTACTGACTTTGTACAATAATATGCACAGCAGCTTTTACCTATTTTTTATCCTTTTTTATGTAGGATGGTTTTTACCTTATTTTTCTTATTTTCCAGATGTAATATGTGGACTGCTGGATCTTGTAAATTTCCCCATGGGGATGAATGAAGTATTCAACCATCCATCCATCCATCCATCCATCCACATTGCTGAAAGAAAGTGTTTATTTTGTATATTTTCTTAGTTTGTTATCATTTAATCACAAATAAAATTAATAAATGCATTTCTGGAGATATAAATGTGTTTTCTTATTATTGGCAATGATGAAAAGAGTCTAATTTAATTTCCAACCTTGCCATATCTACTAAACCAACATTGTGCCACCACTGGGCCAACCAATCTTTAGCCCCACCAATGAGCCAATGCTGGGCCAATGGACAAAATGGCATTGGGAAAATTACTGATGCCAACACTGGCCCAATGTATGCACTGCCATTGGCCAATCATTGGCCCTTCAGGAGGGGTTCTATCTGGGTTAGTTCTAATGTTAAAACTACATTTGGCACAGACTGGACTCTGGTTTTACGTGTGTGCAAAGAAGAATAAACACAAACAAATATGTTTAGAAACAGAAGATTAAGGAGTAAAAGTGACTCTGTATCTGAGCACAAAACATGAACAGTGTGTCATTATAAATGTTTATAATGTTTTAGACTGTGAGTTCAGTTCCTGTACATGTTTTAATACACCTTGTTCAAAATTAAGTATTTTACTGTATGAACATAACAGCAATACATTTTTAAATCTGATTCGTCCAATCTATCTATCTATCTATCTATCTATCTATCTATCTATCTATCTGTCTATCTATCTGTCTATCTGTCTATCTATCTGTATTATGTATTTTGTGCCTTTCTTCTACCTATCTATATGCAACTTATTTTAAATTTTGTTAAAGTATCTACTCATTAATTCAATTTCTTTAGTTTTTTTTTCCCATTTTCCCATTTACAGTGTGAGTGTTTAGTGTGAGCTCTAATACGGATCAATAACTGTGACTCTACTGTCAAAAATGCATCACAGGCTCACAGGCATTATGTACTGTATAGAGCAAAAGATACATCTATTTCACAAACTGCTCATGCATTTGTACCGTGTTTGACTTGGAGGCGGCAAGATGGCAGACGAGGAGCGTGCAACAGAAATGGAACGAAATCAGGTAGATTCCTTATATATCTCATATTGTGTTGTAATATAATTTTTATGCTAAATTAATTTCGGAAACCGATGCAAAGTACTGCACATTGTTATATCTGTGATGTATCTTCTGCCTGATACATAATGCCTGCGAGCCTGTGACGTATTTTTGACAGTAGAGTCACAGTTATCAATGCGTATTCATAATGAAGGACCCCCAAGCATAAAGTCGCACTTCATACTATTATTATTATTATTTTAGATAATAGTATTGTTTTTGGAATCGTATTCTTACATAAGAACACACTACATATTTTATGCATGATTTGACTCATATGAGAGTTTACAAAAACATTTTTATACATTTTATTAGCTTACAGTATGCACAACTTTTTTGACAGCTACTGTACCTTACCCCATGTTTCTTTCCCCAACTTTTTGTTTCATGAATGTAGTCCTGCTTTATACATGCGCCAATGCTGCCCCCTTGTGGACGATTTAAATGTAGTCAGCATTACGTCTTGCTCGTTGTTTAACGGCGGTTGGAATCCAGGAGGGTCAGCTGTAGGTCTCATTCTCCCGCCTCACGCAGTCACTCATCTTCACACTCTCTCACCACACATTCAATTTCTCACACTTTCATATTTAAAGTTCTTGTCTGCGGAAGACGCAGGAAAACTCCCTGAGCTCCAGCTCTTTCTGACGAGTCCACTATAAACGGCTTTTATTTTCAGGGCAATTCTCCACATCAGTCCCGCGTGCACTCTCTGTCCTCCACAGGTGTAATGCGGCCACAGACCGGAACAACGCTCCGCCCCCTTTTATCTCTCAAACTGAAGAGGAATAATATTCACGTAATCCATTTGAAATTAACATTCATTTACAGCGGCGGAAAAACATTAATTACATACAAAAGAAGGGAGAATAATTGGAGCCGTCATAAAGCATTTCATCCTCCCGTTTACACTGAGAGACAGACTCACATTTCATTACTTGCTTTGTAAATTACAGTGTTGTGGTGAAACTGTAGATGTTTCCTGGTTCTGAACTGAACATGACGTGTCAGTGTGGTGTGTTGGAGCAGGTGATGGATCCTGATAAAGAGCCGCAGTGTGGAGCAGCAATAAGAGAGAGAGGATGAGCTGTACAGATGGATCTGTTCTGCTGTTACTCATCCACTGTCCTGCAGAAATGAAGAAAAGCTTACATCATTAGTAAAATACATTCAGCTTCATTATGGATACAAAAAAATAAAAGGGTCTAATTTCAAGAATTTAATTATTGTGTAATTACAGTAAATAAATACAAATTATGCTACAGTAAGAATAAAGAGGAGTAATCTCACAGTGCACTCATAGCATACAGTAGTCTGCCTAAAAAGTTTTCAAATGTTAATCTTGCTTTTGCATTTCAAACTGCGGTGATAACTTAATAAGAACATTAATTAACATTTATACATGCAGGTGTTTGGACAACATTTTGCCCCTGTTTTAAATCTTTTCTTATGGAACAAAATTATAGTCTGCTCACTTTTATCCTTCTAGTCAAAGCTACAGTTCACTTCCCCTGAAAATGTTTTTGAGGATTTAGTGTATTTCTTGGGCCGCTTTTTCAGATCCTGATCTTCATGAAACAGACAGTAAACTGTGATCATATTCTCTCTTTTTCTGGTACAACACACCCTCGATTAATCATGTGATGGAGCACTATAAGAACAGGCTTACTGTAGTGTTTATAGAAAACATAGGAGGCATTTACTCATAGGACACATTACACTGTTTATATTGTACAACACATTATTCTGAAAGGTTTATTAAATACATGAAATCATATTATATGCCTGCTTCAGTGTCAGTTCTAGCTCTTCCACAAACCTGATTAAAAAAGCATTGCTGCTCATTGGAAAAACAGATGCAGATGAGGAAACAGATGGAAACAGCATTCTCAATGTTCTTATCCAGTATTGGATATGGGGAAAGTATAAACCCAGCATCTGGCCTCAGGGAAAGTAAATATTGATATTGTCTCCACACTCACATACACACTGACAGATCATCTTGAGTCATACAGTCTAAACTGGAAACAGGTTGTTGGTACACTGTTGCATAACTGGAGTGTCTCATTGGTCTCAAATTGAAAAATGGAACAATTTTCTAAACAGAAGGAAGTTTTGTAGAGTTTCCATCCTTATTTCATTTGGAGAATAGGAGACTAATACCTGTATATCTCTTCAGTAGGAGATTCCTGAAAATGCTGGAGGTGTGCAAGCAAATTATATCTTCATTGATTGTGCATTTCTACAGTGTCCTCCTCCTCATGATCCACACAAATAAATGTACATTCTTTTTATATAATTTTATGTTTGTCTGTGAAATCTAATTGAATCTTTTAAATAAATATTTATTTTTCAAAAGTAAATGTGAAAATCTGCAAGGATCGACATTGATGTCAACGAAGAGAGGAATACATACATCTGTATACTTTTCTCTGAGTTTGACAAGCCCACAACCTTAACTAATTGATACAGATGTATAATTAGTCACTTTTTAGTGCTAAGAATTATACAGTGTCATCTTTTATATATACCCTTTCAAAAGTTCCTTTATTGTTGCACATTCTTCCTCTTTTTAATCTTGTCAGTTTAAGGAGCAAAAGCAGCCAGAGGTAGGTAAAGTACACACATATTACTCAAGTAAAAGTTCTCCATTTACATGTACACTAGAGGAAAAGTAAGTTGTGACCTTTAAATTTACCCAGCCGCCTTTGCCTGTGTGCTCTCAGTCTGCAGGCTGGATGTACTGTAGATGTAGCAGCCTGGTTCCTCTCCGCTAGTGTTTCCTGCTGCACTCTTCCCAGACTCTAGCAGCAGCAGCAGCCTCAGTTTTACTACAGGAACCAACAGTGGAGAATATGGACTAGATGATTCTACACCCACTGAAAATTAACAAGAATAAATAATTTAATACAAAATCACTTACTGCATTGTGATGATTATGTTGTTTTTTGGATTAACGTGGTGGACTGCTGAAACATTCATGATGAAATCTAGAAAGCCTACATCCTTTAACTAAGTCATGTTTAAATTACACAAAACGTGTTTAAGCAGTAACCTATGGGTTGAGCGGAAAAAAAAATACTATATAATGTAATTCAAAGTCCCACCAATTAGTGATCTCTCACCTATTACATGACAGCTACCAGGTGAAGGCAAGCATGTGCTTCTATTTTTTTCATTATTTGTTACTGTTACTGTTTGTCAGTTTTAGAATAGTAATTTTTGACTTTAATATAATAAAAGATTTTACTGTCTTTAACCACCAGCTGTGTCTCTATGTACTCATTTACACCTAAACTAGCGTTGAGTTACAACAACTAACATTAATCACTTACATTTAGAACGACGTCCCTCCATACTGCTTCTATCCTCTGATTGGTGCTGCTGAGTCCTGAGTCTCTTTACTCACTAGGAAACATCAGAACCAGTCAGAATGTAAAAGACAATTTTCAGAAGATAGAGTTCAACAGATGATCTCATTAAAGCTATGTTTAATACTGTACAATTAATAGGGATAAGAATGGGACCACCTTATAGAATACAGTGGAACCTTGGATTGCAAGCATAACTCTTTCCAGAGACAAGCTTGTACAGTATATCAAAACACTCGTATATAAAAAATAAATGTGTGTGTGTGTGTGTGTGTGTGTGTGTGTGTGTGTGTGTGCGCGTGTGTGAACGCGAGAGTAGTGTGTAAAGGCATACAGGTAACCTCTCTAATACTTTCTTTTGCTTTACAGGCGTACACACATGTGTTATGATAAACAGTACATGCACGCTATACACACACACATACAAACACAAAATTAAATCTTTTACGCGCGCACACGTGGTCACAGTGTTTTACTAAACAGTACAAACATGCACGGATGTTGATTATACCACACAGAGAAGTGCATTAAGATGGAGCAGAGCGGACGATTACCCACAATTCTGCAGCTCGCACAAGAGAAAAACCATTGGCTCACTTGTGATCACGTGACGCTCGGTATCAAAACAAGAAGCGTATGCGTGATACATGATACTCGGTATTCATAAACCAAGACTTATTAATTTTTCAATTCAACACCAGGTTACTCGCAATCCGAGGTACCACTGTATTCTGAAAGAGTTATTAAAAAAGTGAAACTTTCATACATTACACATAAACTGAAATACTTCGGGCCTTTGTTTTAATTTTACAATTAGCAGCTCATGAAAATCAAAAATCCATTATAATAATAATACATTTTATTTAATGGCGCCTTCCATGGCACTCAAGGACACCTTACCGTCAAAGTATAAGAACAACGGTTAAAAACAAAACAGACAGAAAACTGCAGAATAGAGAATATTATCTTTAAATATTACAATAATTCCTTAGATCACACTTTGAAAAGTACTAAATCCTTTAAATTCTAATATTTTGAGATACAGGTAATTCTCGACTTAAGAACATTAGAGTTACGGACATTTGTACTGTAATGTGCAAACAAATCACGGAAGCAGCTCACATGTATCATACAAAAAATAGACACTGCAGTTGCAACTTGAATTGCAAGCATAATTCTTTTCAGAGACTAACTTGTATATTAAAACACTGGTAAATTAAAGTGAATTTCCCCATTAGAAATAATGGAAACTTAGACAATTCATTTCACAACCCAAAATATTTATAAAAACTAATTAATAGAAAATATAAAGTAAAAATAAAACAAATTAATCTGCACTTTAGCTTTAAAAAAAATTGTGGCCGTAGTTGTTGAGACAATTGGGGTGAGGGGTGGTAGGACGACTTACACACACACACACACAGCAAAGGAAATTTCAAGATTAGATCTCAAAGTAATCTCTTCTTTTACTATTCGACTTGAATGAGATTCTAGGTGTTTTTTTCCATCTTCTCAAATGTGGCTCAAATGTGGCTCGTTACCTTTAAATATCAAAAATAGTTCATATGTGTCTTGTGCGAGTCTCACATATTTTGTGTTTTCACATAAAGTATACAGTATTTGGGTTTTCTGATATGTCGTGTAGAATTAAACTCCTCATTATGTACATTTTACTACTACCGGAATGATGCAAAAATGTAGAAATCGGAAAAAATGTGCATATTATATATTATGTCCTTGATATAAAATGTATATTTGCTGACAATGTATGTTTGATGGTTTTCATCATGTGTCACTTTATTTTAGACTGCATAGATTTTAGCTCAGTCATGTGTGTGTAGTTAGTTAAAAGGAAATGAAATTGAGTTATTTACAGTAGTTACTCAATTGGAATGGTTATTACCATCGCGCTTACCGCTGTGTAAAAATGTCAGCGGCCAAAATAAATCAGTTGCATTTCAAAGTCATTCGTAAAATGGCCGCCAGGTGGCGCAAAGGGACATTTTTGCTCGTTGCAGTAAATACAATAGTGACTGTTATACAGCGTATCTCTGTATCTGTTTATTGTTATTTAAGTTCTGGATTATTTCAGGTACTTTAAACACATTGTTGGGTTGCTCATGTTGGCTCATATGAGATGTAGTTTACAAATAAACACCTGGGGCCTGTTTCAGAAAGGAGGTTAAGTGAAAACTCAGAGTTTGGTAACCCTGAGATAAGAGAAAGTCTGAGTTTTCCGTTTCAAAAAGGCAGGTTTGTCAAACCCGAGAAAGCAGGGTAACTCAAGCCTGTTTCTGAAAGAGAGGTAACTATTACTCAGAGTCAGTTCCCATGGTAACTTACTCTGTGAACCTAACCTGGTCGGGAGCAGGTTTTATTCTCTAAACTCGGAGTTTCTGTCGGGCTCCTCCCCTTTTTTAAAGACGCAGCGGTATTTCTCGCCGTATCCTTAATCATTCATTGCCCACATTTTTGACACAAACATAGAAGACAGTTAAGAGAATGGCCTGTCCTTTTTTGGAGGATCCCATAGATGAGGAGTCTTAATTCGAAGAGAATTACATTTACGTCGGGCAAGGATTTTGAGACCCAGAGTGGATTTTTTGTCTTTTCCCCGTACATTTTTGTTTGAGCGTTACCGTTTTTCATTGATATCAATTACATATATCCATAATCTAATCCGTCCTTACATCACTAATATCACCCATCATGGCCGTGCTCTTACATCCGAGCAGATACTATGTGCAGCTTTACGTTTCTTTGCTAATGGAAGCTTTCTGTACAATATCGGGGATGCGAAGCATATTAGTAAGGCCACTGTATGCAGAGCTGTACGGAAAGTGTGCCTCGCTCTGAAACGCTTTCTGCACATTTTTGTGGTGTTTCCTGGCCACATTCGAAGAGAATTACATTTACGTCGGGCAAGGATTTTGAGACCCAGAGTGGATTTTTTGTCTTTTCCCCGTACATTTTTGTTTGAGCGTTACCGTTTTTCATTGATATCAATTACATATATCCATAATCTAATCCGTCCTTACATCACTAATATCACCCATCGTGGCCGTGCTCTTACATCCGAGCAGATACTATGTGCAGCTTTACGTTTCTTTGCTAAAGGAAGCTTTCTGTACAATATCGGGGATGCGGAGCATATTAGTAAGGCCACTGTATGCAGAGCTGTACGGAAAAACTCTGCAAAACGCTTTCTGCACATTTTTGTGGTGTTTCCTGGCCACAAACCCCTGGGAGTCATCAAAGAGGAATTTTACAGGATTGCTGGTTTGTAGCGTTCAAATCATTTCAAATGTAATATATACATATATGTTCAGTTAATAACATTTTACTGCGACCCCTGACAGTAATGTAATATTTAAAATTACCTTCAGGATTTCCCAATGTGGTTGGATGCATTGATGGCACACATATACCAATCATTGCACCAACTGAAAATGAGGGAGACTATGTTAACAGAAAGTCAATCCACAGCATTAATGTGCAGGTACTCTGAGTTACATACAGTTTACAATCGTAAAACACCACATAACTACTATGTCTTATATCTTATTCTCTTCACTGTGAAGATCATATGTGATGCTGCACATGTCATCACCAATGTTGAGGCCAAGTGGCCCGGCTCTGTTCATGACTCACGGATATATCGTGAGTCTACCCTAAGCAACAGACTGCAAAGTGGTAAGTAAATGTATGCACTACACACTTGGGCACTTCAATGCAGCACTAAACCAATGTGAATTTTTTTTTTTTACAGGAGAGATTGACGGCTTTCTGCTGGGGGATAGGGGTTACCCATGCCAGCCTACACTGCTAACCCCTTACCCAGAACCTGAACAAGGGCCACAGCAGCGATTTAATGTGGCACACAGCAAAACTAGAGGCAGGGTGGAAATGACAATAGGTATGTTGAAAGCACGTTTCCAGTGCCTACGTCACCTCAGGGTCACCCCTGAAAGGGCCTGCGACATCATTGTGGCATGTGTAGTTCTCCATAATATTGCCATTTTTAGAGGGGAACAACATCCTGCCCTACACATACAAGACCCAGAGGAAGACCCCATCCACCCTGCAGATTTCCAGGATGGAAGGGTGGTCCGAGACCTTATATGCCACAATTCATTTTTGGATTAATTCAGCCACCACCACCACAAAAAATAAAATAAAATAAAATGAAATAAACACAAGTCACAACACTTTATTTGGTCTTCTTTATTTCCTAAAAATTAAAAAGCAACTGGTAAATTTCTATATTCTTTAAAAACTTTTATATAATCCACGGATTACAATACACACCTTACCTGTAGCTTGTGTTTCAGGATCTCCATCTCTATATCGGATTTTAGGATCTGTCAATCCAAGTATATCATTTCTTTATTGTTTTTTTTTTATTTGCTTAAGTAGATGCAGTCTACATAACTCCTTTACGGGTAACTGAAAATACAGTAGTTTAGGGTTACATCATGTTGTACATTAAATAAAACTCTGGCATTTACTGTACATCACTGAACTGTGTTCATCCTCGCAGAACTCTGGAGGGTGGTGATGGGGGAAGACAAGAATACGTTTATACTTGAATATACTTACATTCTATAGGTTACTGGACACAAAAATGATAAAATTGTTTGATGTCTACAGACATAACATTATCTCTATAGGCCTCTCTGTATCAGCAGAAATAGTGTCATCATCCCCTACATCCTGAGAAGAAGAGCATTTGGTTGAGCACACTTTATAATATTACTTAGCCTACTCAATACACCAGAAATTAGGACACTTACAACTGCCGGGGGTTCTGATAAGACAGGAGGCTCCAAAACGCAGATATTGCCATCAGAATCTATTGACACCAATTCAAAAATGAAAGATATAAATATGTATGTGTGTGTGTGTGTGTGTGTGTAGCCCTCATACAGTTTATGTAGGCACTTGTGTCCTGTGGAGTGACTGGCTCTGATGAACACCCTGCAGGAATTCCCTCAGCCACTGGCCTTCCAGTGTTTAAATTCAGGGCCATCTCCTCAGCATTTGTGAGTGGTGGTGGTGCAGCCCCCCCCCCCCCCCCCCCCCCTGTCTTGCGAGCCTCTGCCTTCTTTCTGTTGGCTGAAGAGACGTCAAATAAAACAAAAATAGCACTGTATGAAAACAGCATTACACATGTATTGTCATGTACATACTAAATGTCATTTGTAAAGAAAAACTACATCCATCACATGCTCAAACCTTGTCTGATTGAATTATGTTTTTATATTTCATTTTCAGCTGGTGCCATGTTCTTTTAATACCTACAGGAATTGCACCTACATGACAATTACAATTAGATTTAATAACATTTTAAGTTTTACCTTTGATATAACTGCAAAAAAAAAAAAAATAATAATTAGCTTCAATTCACTGACCTTCAACAGGAACATGTACTGTAACTAAAGTAATGGGATTATTACTCGTTCTAAAAACTATTTTTTAGTACTGCTAACATTCTAAAGGTTATATGCATTCTTGTTTTTTCAAATTTGTTGTAGAAACTATGCAGTACCCTATTTTATGTAATTTAATGCAATTTCATCTGAAATTACTTTACAGTTATGGCCAGTTCTCAACATTTTCAAGTGAAAAGTCAATAAACGTCACACATTACTTATTATACTGAAATATTTAAATACTTTAAATGTAAACTTACGCATTAACTTGAGCAGCTATGTTTTCCCACACTACCTGTCTCTGTTTCGCCGATGCAGTGGTGTTACGTTTTTTTATTTTTTTTTATATGTGCTTATAATTGCTGTAAGTTTGCATGAGCATATCAAGTTCAGCTGGGTAAAAAAATGCCGATTTTTTCTGCTGTTGCCATGGTGACTCGTAATATCTGTGCTCCATTGATAATGGCTTTTTATAGTCGAGGTGTACTTGCTTAACTCTGAGTTAGTCTACTCAGAGTTGACTGACCTTACTCAGATCATCTGTTTTGAAACCGAAAACTCTGAGTTTTTAATGTCTGGGTCAATTAACTCAGAGTTCAAGTTTAAACTCCGAGTTGTTTGAACCTGCTTTCTGAAACAGGCCCCTGGTTGGGTTATTTTGACCTAACAACTGGTTTATTCATTATTCTTTTGTTTCTCCAAATATCAGCCTGCAGAATGTTCGAAATATTACTGTTATTGTGTCACAGGTGTAGTTTTAAGAGTTGTTTAGGCAGGAATGCGTGTGTATACAGCTTAAGACGTCCATCAGTTATTAAAGATAGCGTCTATTTAGAAAAAATACCAGGGACTTCAAAGGAGCTAAAGGTGGGAGGGGCCAGTCCGGCCATCCGCAGAGAGCAGAGTCAGCGCGAGCGGACGGATGGCCATTGCACTCACACCGCGTAGTAAAATCCACTGTAACCCAACAAACCCCAAGTATTTTATACTTGCGCGGGGTGCAAGCCTGGGGTCATCACCAGCCGTGCCTTATTCCGTCATGTCATGTGGGCATTATAAGATTTGTATTGAAAACTTCTAACTAAAAGGTGGCAGCTGGCACGCCTAAAAATAGACGAATGTTAATTTTTTTATAGTCTAAATAAAAACCCTCCGCTTCAATTTTCTATAGTCTAATCAGCGCTCCACCGCACGCATAGTTTTTCCAAGCGCGAGGAATTTTTTTGGTTCAATATAATCAGGGCCTCTTATTCCTATTAATCCTAAGTTGTTCTTTTAGTGTCACTATAGTGCTTTACAATGCCAAACAACATTCAAATACAAATTATTCACCCTCCCCAGGTGTGAATCGGCTGTTCTCACCTATACATTCAGAGAAACTGAAATGCACTTCTCCCCACTTTAAAAACCTCTTGAATCTGAGGCTCTTCTGGAGACTTTCAGTGATTTAAATTTGTGTAATTTTAATCTCCTGGATTCTAGATTCTAAAGTTGACATTGTTACCTTTTTAATCCTTCGAATGGAATAACTTGAGATTTTCTTTATAATAGTTTAAATTGCATTGTTTTTAATCAGTCTATACACAATAATATTCTTTGGTATTTTTATAAAAAAAAAAAAAATAACGGGCATGGGGGTTTTCGTGTTTTATTAATCCTCGTGCCTGGTTTAGGTTTGGTATTTAGTGCGCAGCTTTTATATTACAACTATCATAACACTCAAATACTTTTTATTGGGGGTTAAGTGACTGATGTACCTAACATTTTTCAGCTGAGCCTTTGTTTCACTGAATAATCAACGACCGCGACACCCCCCTCTCTCTCACACACACACACACACACACACAGACAGCCGACCAAATCATTAGCACTTCCCTCCCCCAGCACAGCCATTTACTTTCTATCCATTTACTTACACCTGAACTGAGTCGTTTGGGTAAGATGGGTCGAACTGTTACAAATCATAACAGCATACTGCATTTCATTCTTATAATAACGCAAAAACACAAGCGGGGCTGAAAGACCGACATCTGCTGACGCAGGAAAATGTCCTGACAATTTTATGGTCATTAATTTCAGTTAATAAATCTACTATAGATTTGAAGAACACAAAAAATAAGATGACACAAAACCCTACACGCTTCTTTTCTAATTACATGTGATAAAATCTAAAGGCTTACTGTGTTAACATTTATTGTGCTTAAATTTGATCCTAATAAGATTTGATTTAATTTGAATTTTAGAACAGTGGCAGCTGGAACATCTAAAATAGATGCAGGGTTATTTTTTATAATCTAAATAAAATGCTTTTTTAAACGTGGGCTATTGTTATTTACTTGCAATATTTGTTAATTTAATTTAAATGGGGTTTGGTCTCCGGAATGTTGAGCATCATGATCCCCTTCTTTACTTTCCTACGTAGAATCAGCGCTTAATCGCATGCAAGTTTTGTAAATTCGTTTAATGTTTAATAGTAAATAATGACCCCCGTTGCGCTGTACCACCGCTCGGAAAACCTTATGAAATACAAGTTAAAGACAATTATGATGATCTGCCATGGCGTGCGCCTGTGATGGGTGAGCGCCCAAATCTACTATTGCTACTCGCTCTCTCCGTAGGCTCCCTGAATAGGCGGCAAAGGGACGGAGCCGCCTATTCGTGCCGGCTGGCGATAATTAACGTTAATATGATCTCGGGCTTGCTCCGCATTATAAAAGCAAGGCGTGAAGTTTTGTCCGAGGTCTGGGAAGTACGTGACGTGATGGAGAATATGAAAGAAGCATGTCAGTGGGGCGATGTGACGCGGCCCAGGGACTTTAAACAAAGACAATAGAATCCTGCCCTGTGATCTCTGTGCTGAGGACAGCGCGAGAAAGAGCTGCGCAAGCTCCCGCTGCATCTTTACTCCCTCACCGTGCCCGCCTTCGCAGTGCAGCTGCTGAAGAGGAAAAGCTGCGAGGACGTTTGTGTTAAGGTTTTGCGTCAGCAAGGACTCACGCCAGCCATCGACAGCGGGAGAAGCGCCGTCACGAGGGAGCGTGCTCAGTTCTGCCACTCCGCGCACCAACATTTATCGTCAGCTGTGTGCCCGCATGCCAGTGTGGCACAGCCCCGGGAACTGCACATGCACAATCTTTATCCCATTCTTTCCATTCTCCCTCATTCAACCCTTTCCTTCCCCATTTTGCCTAAATAAATTACCCTTTTCCTGTAAGACCTCGCCTCGTGTCCGTGCTTTATGGTGCCGCCCGTGCAACATGGGTCGAACCTGTTACAGATCATAACAGTCTACTGCATTTAATTCTTATATTAACGCAAAAACACAAGTGGGGCTGAATGACCAACATCAGCTGATGCAGTAGAATGTCCTGACAATGTTTTAATTTTATGGTCATTAATTTACTAAATCTACTACAAATTTAAAGAACACAAGATATAAGACGGCACAAAACCCTGCACGTGTCTTTTCTAATTACACGTGATAAAATCTAAAGGCTCACTGTGTTAAAATTTATTGTGCTTAAATTTGATCCTAATAAGATTTAATTTAATTTGAATTATACATTTGTACTGTAATTTTAGTTCTGTGATTATAAATTTGTTTAACTACAATGTTTTACTTGATTTTATCCGCTACTACGTGCAGTTCTAAAACTCCGTGTCTCATTAATTCAGCAGAGAATGAACTAAGGCATGAGGCGTCAGTCTGTAGTTATATAGCGTCACTCAGCGCTAAAAGCCAGCAAACGCACAAAGCCAAATGCTACCGCCGAGCGCCGTGATGGTAGAACCTACATTCCGATTAAGTAACCACTGTATATTGCCTAGGTTGTGCTGAAAAAATGTCACTCTATGCTGCACAATTCTGTCTCGTATGTATTTATAAGAAACATAATAATGCAAAGAATGTCTAAAAATGCTTTGGGGTTAAATTTGATTTAGAAGGGTGCTCCTAAATAAAGAGGTTTTGAAATGGGGATTTCTCAGTACCAAGACTGTGATTGTTATTTAAAATTTTCTCTAGGCAAAAGAAAACAATAACAATGATGGTATTAATTTACTCAACATTACGGTTGACAATCATACACAAATTGAAATGCTTTTGAATGTGTCTTCAAACTTTATGGACAATTTTTTAGTTGACCTGCTTTAACCTTGGCTTGGTAGGATCCCAGAAAAAAAGGGAAGGTACGGTGAGAGTCAAACGCCTTTGAACCTACAGTAAGAATCCATGCTTCAACAATATGTAACGTTTTAATGGTCCTCTGCTTTTGTGACTTTCACAGGTATGAACACAGAACAGTAACGGTAATTAAACCAGAAGAGAAAACTGAGAAAAAGAGAAAAAGAAAGTGTGGGGTTTTCTCCTAATGTTAGGACACTTAACAGGGTTCACAGAGTGGTGGTGCTATGGGGTCACTACATCTAGGTGCTTGGCTTTGCCGTTTTAAAGGAAAAACAACTGACCTAAGCATTGAGAAGACCCTAAGTTCCCTTTGGCGTTTCGCCAACTGGATGGGCTGATATGCTTATACACTAGGCTCAGTAATGAGCTGGATTGATTCAGGCGGAGCCCAGTAGGTCCTCTGTCTGAGCGCACCTGGTTAGCTCCTGTAAGGTCTTACCGAACACTCCATCTTTCGTATTGCTGTGACAGCCTGTGGCTTTTAGCACAACAGTGCAAGATCCTGGAGAGGCCGTCCATGACTACTGGCCTGACAGACAAATGGGCTAAACCTTGGGGCTACCCATCAATGGCCACCAGGTAGTGCGCCCAAGCCGTCACTCAGTTAGTCCTTGTTGACTCCTTCTTCGCTGCATGATGGCTGATGCCTGCTGCGGGCTCACAGTGCAATACTACGAACAAGATATTTGGTTTCACCCCCAGCCAGCACCAGATTACGTCAGAACAGGTGACTCACGCACTGTAATTTACCGTGAGGGCAACCGTCACTGCACCAGTCAAGCACTAGGGAAAGCGCTATCAACTCCCAAGGCTTAAGTGAAGAAAAAACCTATGAGGTTTTTGTTATTAACTCCATGGACTTCTAATTTATAACTTAATGACTTTTCTAATTTTAAAGTAATAATGATAGTTGACGATCAATTTTGAAAGAGGTTTATCATCAAAATCATACAAGCAGTTACAGTTAAGTTAATCCACCATTGTACGATGAACACTGAAACTGTAATAATTTATGAGATTAAATTCAAGTTTTGGATTGGAACAATTAGAAAATGATCAATATTCCAGTCACCAAAATCAATAAAAGTATCTTTAATTAAACCCATACCTGTAGGTATGCATAACTTAATGAGGAGTGGGTCAAAAGAGAAAAGAGAAAAGGACCCAATGGTGTGAGTTAAAGTTAGAGGTAAGGAGGTTAAGTCACTTTAACAACTTTCAAACAGTGCATTTACAACTGAAAGATGCTACGTGCTAACCGCTAGCCTTCGATGCTACTAGCATTGACACCATATGCACACAGGTTACAATGTAAACGCGCTAGGTTTGCTAACTAACGTAGCTCATGCTAGGCTTTGTTTACAACTGATTTTAGACGGTGCTGGCGGACTGCGCTTGCGCGTTTAAAAATTATCCAGGAAGAGTTTAGAGTTTAGAGTTTCTGAGTAACAGTCGTCGCTATGGTCACGTACATTTAAACGAGCGTGCTAGTTTACCAGTTATGGGTGGTCACGACCTTGACTCCACTCGTTAGAGTGGGGCACACGAATTAGTAGTTACTACATTTAACACAGCAACGGTGCTGTGATCTCGGCAGATCTCAGCCCTTTGTCAGACAAACCATACAAAGACATTAAACACACAAAACCACACGGCTTTTAATAGCCCATTTTACTTTAATAAAATTAGCATTCTCCCATGCAACGCATTTGGCCACTTTCTCTGAGCACCGCGTTGAGTTTACTAGTTTCAGCATGAACTGCAGTTTACTTTAAAATATAGTTGAGTTTAAAAATGAAACATGCATTTCCCGTTCACTATGAAGGCCTTTAAAAATGATAGGAGGAACATCGCTCAAATCAATCTTTATCGCGATGAAGGAAGATTTCTTTGTTCCAACAGGCGATCTTGATACTATTAAAAAGTCTTTATAGCATGATTTTAATATTATGCAGTTTACTACAGTTTACATTGACTTGCCGTAAGCAACATTCGTGAATTTAAATAAATGTGTTCTGCTTCACTGAATATCCGCCAGATGGCGCATGGAAGGACTTTATTTAAACGCCGGACCAAGTACTGTACAACGAAGAATTGCGTATAATTACTTAGTCTAAAACAATATTGTTCCCAATGCTGAAGCAAACATGAATTTTATTTTGCTTTACAACAGATCTTTCATGATAAATGTGTGTATATGTGCTTCATATTTTTTTCATAATGATGAAATGAGATGCCCAAATTCGTGCTTTAAAATTCTTAATAAGTTTCTTATATATTTTCTGTAACGTTTTAACAGGGACAAAACAGTGAAAGACATGGCAATGTCTCGGTTTACATGGTGTTGAAATTAATTTAATTTCCTGATAGTAGGCTATCTGATAGTCTTAACTATGCGAATGTCCTGATTCGTGAATATGCCAACATATCTTATTTAAAACGTAAAAAATGTGTCGACATCATCAGAAGACATGAATGAACTATATATATATTATATTATATAACTATATATTATTAAGTAAATATTATTTTATGACCACGAGCTTCTTCTGGCATTTTATAATAATCATCATATTTGCTGTTTGTGTCCAGCATTTAATAATTATTTCATACATTATTTAACCACGGCTGGAAATAATAGCTGGAATGTGATGTGATTGTGAATTCATGACTGAAATAAAGCAGTTTGTCTTTTGTAAAGTACTTTCACTTTACAAAAGGCAGCGTTTTTTAAAGGCAGCGTTTTTATGTAGGTTGATAAACATGTGTTGTACAGTATATACACCGCGACAGCGCACGCAGTTACTCACTTCTCACCTTTCATGTGGGTCTGCTCGGACTAATTCGTTTTAAACCCCTCAAAAATGTGTGTGTATACAGCCCCAAACCTCCATCAGTTATTAACAATAGCATCTATTTAGAAAAAATGCCCCAGTGATTTCGGAGCTTCAGGAAATCTCCCGGCGCTCTGCGCATAACACCGGGCCAACTCATGTCGGGAAAGAATTTATAAACGGTTTCTAAACATGGGCTATTGTTTTTTTTTTTTTACTTATAGTATTTGTTAATTTAATTTAAATGAGGTTTGGGCTCAGGACTTCGATTCGGCATCGTGATTCTCCTCTTTAATTCACTCCATAGTTTTAATCAGCGCTCAGCCGCATGCATGAAGTTTTCCAGAGCGCACCGGCAGAAGTAGACTAATGATTATGAACGCGTCGGGAAAACAGCAAGCAGACTGACTCTGACCATTTAAAAAAACGTTTGCGTTCATTTTCTGACGCGCTCAAGTTCACCAAAAACAATACAGAGCAGCGCAGCTTATTTGCTTTCAAACATTTATAAAATCACGTTTTTTCGTTATTGTGAGTGCGCTTAAATAAAAGTTGAGTCTTATAAAGGCATGTAGTCTTATATAGTTTTATTATATAGTTTTTGCACATTAATCAGAGTCCGCATCTGTTACATTTTTGAGGAAAATAGTTTTTTTTCAGCCTGTCACGGCGTGCGCCCAAATCAATATCGCTCCTCGCTCACTAGTTAGGCGACCTCTCCTTCAGATATGCGAAGAAGCGGGGCTGCAGAATTAGGCACGAATAGTGAAGAAGAGCTCTCCTTGCTAAAGTTCACGGGCTTCCAATCCGCGCTATAAAATACTCGGGGTTCGTTGGTTTACAGTGGATTTTACTACGCGGTGTGAATGAGACGCGCGCACACAACGCGGAAGTGCGGCATGCAAACGGGGCAATTGGAACGCGCCCCAGGGACTTCAAAGAAGAGCAAGCGCGAGCGGACGGAGGCAGGAGCTGCTGTCCGCGGATGGCCGTCGTATTCTTATTTTATAGCGCAGGGTGCAAGCCCGAGATCATTGGCATGGATGAGCTATGTCCAGCTCTGTACCAGCATGTCATGTGGGCATTATAAGACTAAAAAGTGGCAGCTGGCACGCCTAAAAATAGACACAGGTTAATTTTTTTATAATCTAAATTAAAATCCTCCTCTTTAGTGCCTCCTATTCCTATTAATCCTATTGTTCTTTTAGTGTCACTGCGTGTGCTTACAATGCCAGACAACATTCAAATGCAAATTTTTCACTCTTCCCAAGTGTGAATCAGCTGTTCTCACCTATACATATTAACCTATACGTTCTCACCTAAAGTGTTTAGGTAAAATTCCACCTATACAAGTGTGACAAATATGCAAAGAAAAAAAAATAGTATAAAAAGCAAAACAGTAGAAAAGCAAATACTTTTTCATGGCACTTCACATGTAGTCAGATTGTTCCACTGGGCTGAAACTGTAGCAGGTGGAGTTATAGCACTTTTTAAATCACACTTACACTGATATGAATAACTTTGAATGATGAATGCTACGTTAATATGATCTCGGGCTTGCTCCACATTATAAAAGCAAAGCGCGGAGATGGAGATCAGGGAAGTACGTGATGTGGTGGAAAATAGGCAGTGGCGGTTCTACACTGAATTGCTCCCTGGGCGAGACTCCCTCCCGCCCCCCCGTCAGCGCCACTTCTAACCAACCAAACCCCCTGTCTGAAGTCTGCTCGGTCTTGTTAATTTGTTTTAAAACCCCCAATTCTGCGAATTCCCCAGCAGCGAAACCGGTTTGATGACTTCACACCTGTCGTAAAGGTGAGAGGGGGTTTACAGTAACTGTGGGTGCGCTTCACCTCGGAGCGCGCTGTCGCGTTGTATTCAATGAATAGACTAAAACAAAATCATGTTTGCTTCAGCATTGGAAACAATATTGTATTAGGCTAACTTTATTAAAGATTATACACTCTTGTAATTTTTGTCCACACACGTGGGCATCTTTAAATTTTTAGATATTGATCCTTTCTCGATGCAGCGAATTTTCTGAGCAAATTAATAATAATTTCCATGAATGAAAAGCAGGAAGAAGAAAAGGTTACGCGAAAATAAGAAAAAGCTTTAGAGGTAAATGCTGTGAAATGCTTCAAATGAACAGATTCTGCCTATAACAGGTCAGGGACAGTGAGGCTGGACCCAGCAGCGCACCACATCCCACATCATAATACATGCTGATGATGTAAAATGATTGGGTTAAATATTCAACCCAAATGCTGGGTCATATTTAACTATAATGCTGGATTAATTCTACCACATAAATTGGTTAAATGTTCTACCCAGATGTTGGTTTATTTTAACTGGAATGTTGCGTTAATTCTACCTCACAAATGTTATTATTATTTTGATGTTTTACAGTGAATCTGTAAAAAAAAAAAAAAAATACCCACGTCTATTATACAGTTAAATTACTTTGATATACTGGTTTATTACAAAAAAAAAATTAAAAGTTTTGCA
Source organism: Clarias gariepinus (assembly GCF_024256425.1). Classification (NCBI taxonomy): domain Eukaryota; kingdom Metazoa; phylum Chordata; class Actinopteri; order Siluriformes; family Clariidae; genus Clarias; species Clarias gariepinus. The sequence continues at coordinate 20,030,811 of NC_071123.1, forward strand.
AACCATACTTATATGCAATAAACAACATCCTATAAAATGTTCATAGAAAAAACATTTATTTTTCAAAAGCACAAGAACAGATAATCAACAGCGACATCATTACCATAGTATTACTCACAAGGGCAGAATGGAGTAAAAACACAAATAGGCTGAGGCAGCTTCTACAGAGCAGGATCTCTTTGTGACATTAGATATCTTTTCTGCAGAACAAAACTATTCAGCCCTGGTTCCGTTTTAACATACAAACACTGTCTGGGAATCTGACTTTTCAAGTAGGCCTTGCTATTTTATTGCAACATTACAAAAAGTCCTATACAGGTGCACACTACTTTAAATAGTTAATGTCAAAAATATAAAATGCCTTGAAGCACACATCAACCGCCCCAAGTAGTGTGCATTGCTCCAGAGTCAGTCCCACCAGGATGACGAATGCCTGAGAGCAGCGCTGGTCATCATCTCCCAACGTCAGGATGTACAGTAGGGGTACGGCCTTGACACTTCAGCCTGCTGGAGGTATTCCACCATGTTGGTGCCAACCTTAAAGAAATGAAAGAAAGTTAAAAATATGTTGAATAACAAAGATTAAACTGAACAAGACTATCAATTTAATGTGTAATAGGATTTATACTAAATAAAAAAAATGACAAAGCTAGGGTATAGGTAACCTGAAACAAAAACATGGAGACAGCTACTAACAAAAATAAAATATGCAAAAATAAGCATGGCTTTTAAAGCATTGGCTTTAAAGCTCATATATATTAGTCAGACTAGTTGATCTTGTGGTCTGCGTTGATTTTAAGCCAATTACCGAGGAGATGCATTGTCATAGCTGGGGTCATACTGGCACATTACAATCACCCAAATATTAATACTTCCATCCAGTAGTTATCTGTACAGCTGACTGATAGTTAATTTAGCCTGAGTCACAAGCAACTTTGGTTAAAGAGGGCGACCTGGTTAGCTTACATGCAGCAGTCATATTTGCATACTACTTGCCAAAGGGGGAAAGGTGTAAAATATTGTTATAACTAGCTAGTGAAAAACGGGAGGGTTAGCAGGTGTGTATATTTGTGAGAGGGTCAGTGTTTTGTAACACCCCAGCATTTTATTGTCTCAAACAGTGAGATTAATAAAGTTCTAATGTTAATGTGGTTGCTAACGCTAGCAACCTAACTAAATGCTAGCGTCATGCTAATACTACAGTTATAGTTTCGTCACCCTGCAAACATTCTACAGAGAAAGATAAAAAGCTCAGACATCTAGTAATATAGTATAGTCTATAGTAATAATTTTTCAGTCATATGTGACTTAGGTGAGTGAACATGTGTATACAGACCTTGTATTTAACGTCATTTTCCCTTAAATGAACCGTCATCAGCGGTGTGGGAGCTAAAGAGAGACACGAAGCTCTGACTGACAGCCGCTGAATCCACCGGTGAACTTCGGGGGAGGAGCCAAGCAAACTTCAACCCAGCAGCTGGGTTACACAAAAACTACCCAACTCTCTGTAAATAACCCTAAAAAAAAAACCCCAAAAGAGGCAACCCAGCGCTTGGGTAGAAAAAACAACCCAGCGTTTTTTAGAGTGTAACTAGTTTACTAGTGTGAGCTACTGCTGCTACTGATTTTATTTCAGCTTACCTGTTCAGTTTTATTGCCATTCCTTTTAAAATATTGTCTTTATAGATAGATGTTTGTCTTGATGTTCTTTTTTTTTCGTTTCTTTGACCCAATATATGTTCAGTGATACTTCAAATAACATGTTTAAATAGCATTGATTTCTGTGTTGTGTTATATTTTTATACTAGTAACTGGGGTTAAAAATGTATCTCTACATTAATGAGCCAATGTATTGTGGCGTGGGTGGGGTTTTGAGTAACAACCATCATGCTTTGCGGGAGGGATTGTTATGTGTTCACCGTGTTGGGGAAAGGTGTTTGGGGTAGTGGCTTCGGCCAGGTTGTGTGTGTGTGTGTGTGTATGTCTGTTTTAGTGACTGTGGAATGTGCTGTTTTGTGTTGGTGCGCAATAAAGTCCTCCCAGCCATTTGCATTGGGCAGCCAGGAAGCTCACTCGTCTCTCCACCATCCTTCCCGGCGTAAAAACGCTACAGTATTATGGTGTGGGCTGCTGTGGGCCAGGAAGTCCAGGGCCACTTTTTGGTCCCAGTCCGCCCCTGTAATAACGAATGGAGAAAGCGCAGTCGAAGCCCGAGGTTTTTGCGTTCCGCGGGGGGCCAGTCGTGAATAGCTGACACTTAGTGACAGCCAATGAAATTGAAGCATTTTTGTTGCTTTCCACGTGGTGTGGCGTTGCTTAAATAATATCTGTATAATATCCGTATATCCTATAAAATCGTCCAGACCCTGGTTCGAATCCCGCTCTGGGTGAAAATGTAATAAATGTGAATCCTTTGTTTTACACTTTTTGCTTATGATAATCATTAAATTAGAGCAACTGTGAGGTGAGTGCTAATGTGTTTCATAGCTTAAGAAAAAAAAATTCTCAATTGCAAACATGCATTTAGTACTGAAGCATAACTTGATAACGTAATGGCTATATCGTGGTATTTTAGCGAATTTTGAGCACTGGCCGGTAATCGAACCCGGGTCTCCTGCATGGCGGTCGAATCACCTACCACTGAGCCACCAGTACCCGTCTGCGTTAAAAGCGTTTATAGGCTAATGTCATACATCTTTGTAGTCCTTTTGCACACGCGCGGGTGCGTTACAATAATAATAATAATAATAAATTTGGAGAACTACTACTACTAATAATAATAATTCTGAATGAAAATGAAGAATAAATACATATCAGTTTGAGCTTGACACGTTTATGAGCTCTGTCGCTTGCCGCCAATGGGCGCCTAAGAGACATAACATTTTTCGGCTTCAGTAGACACACAATACTTTAGACTTAAACACGACTGCCCCCTACAGGTATTGAAGGGCATTTTCACAGCTTGCCGCGCGCACTCGCGGCAAGTCGTGGGATCCCTTTTCCGAAAACGTGCGTTTTTAAAGACCAGATCTGTACTCATCACTCATCTTCTATACCGCCTTATCCTGTATTCAGGGGCATGGGGACCTGGAGCCTATTCTAGGAGGCTTAGGGCACGAGGCAGGGTACACCCTGGACAGGGTGCAAATCCATTAAAGGGCACACACACATTCAATTCAATTCAATTCAATTTTATTTATATAGCGCTTTTAACAATGGTCATTGTCTCAAAACAGCTTCACAAAGATGAAAGAAATTCATAAAAAAAAAATATATATATAACCAGACTCAACAGGGAACCCATCCTTATTTGGGTGATAACAGATAGAGATGATATAACACCATGTGTGTTATGCAGCTGAAAGTACAGTACAATATAACAGAAATTCTTTAAATTAACATGAAGTCCAGTTAAGCACAGGGATGAGTCAGTAGGTGCAGAGGGCAGATGGAATCTGGATCACTGGGAGCACAGGAGCAGGATGTGTAGCTCTAATCATAATAAGGCAGAATTCAGCTGGAGCTCGTCCTTCTCTGGATGCCTTAGGATCCTCGCAGGGTTGGCCTTTGTCTACTGAAGCTGGTACAATCTCCAGATGCCTCGGGATGGGTAGAAAAGTACAGAACAGATGGAGAGAATTAGCGTAGTTGCCATTCAGGATAGATGTACTGAAGTATGAAGTTATGGGATGAGTTACGCGTATGCCAGATTAAAGAGATGCGTCTTGGGTCTACTTTTAAACTGGGAAACTGTGTCTGAGCCCCTAACACTGTCTGGAAGGCTATTCCAAAGTTTTGGAGCTAAATATGAAAAAGCCCTACCCCCTTTTGTAGATTTAGAAATTCTGGGAATTACAAGAAGTCCAGAGTTTTGTGATCTTAAGGAGCGTGGCGGATTATAGCGTTTCAGAAGACTGGTTAGGTATGTGGGAGCTAAACCATTTAAAGCCTTGTATGTAAGTAATACTATTTTGTAATTGATTTTAAACTGAACATTCACACACTATGGTCAATTTGGAGATGACAATTAGCCTAACCTGAATATCTTTGGACTGTGGGAGGAAACCGGAGTACCCGGAGGAAACCCACCAAGCATGGGGAGGGCATGCAAACTCCATGCACATAGAGACGGGAATCGAGCTTGGCTGGGAATCGACCCTGTCCCTGGAGGTGCAAAGCGACAAAGCTAACCAGTACACCACTGTGCCGCCTAAGTTGGATAATTCTGCTTTTTAAAACCTTTATGAGACTGATCTAAGGAATATACAGGGGTTGGACAATGAAACTTAAACGCCTGGTTTTAGACCACAATTGTCACGGGCAGAGATGAATAGGATTGAACCCAATAGCAGACAGTTCCCTCGTAAAATGCTTTATTAAGATCCAGAGAAGTTTAGCGTATTGGTGAAGTAGAAGCCGAGAAAAGAAGCTGTGCGCGTAAGTGAATGAATGACCAGACTGTGTGGGAAAATTTCCAGTGACGTGAGCGGGGCGTGTCGATGATGGGGGAAATCCCCACAAACCCAGAAGTAGAGGGCAAGCTGGGATTTCCAAAAGCTGCGAATGAAGGCAGAGTAAGAGAACCAGAAAAGAGATCCTGAGTCCCGCGTTCGCAAACCGCTGTGGCTTTATGTTTTTTGAATATAATCTGGGTTCGCACCCAGACATCCCTTTCAGACAGCTTCCTCTTGCCTCCAGATACACCTGTTGGATTTGGTTTGTCCTTCTTGGTGGTATGTTGGCATAACCCTGCATACCGTGGCTTTTGATACATCACAAAGACTTGCTATCTTGGTCAGAGATGTACCAGCAAGACGCGCACAACCAATTTGAACTCTGATATGTCACCCATAATGTTGTGTGCATTGCAATATTTTAAGCAAAACTGTGCCATTACTCTGCTAATTATACATTCACACTCTGTTCTTACTCGCGGAATGTGCAATCAATGAAGATTGGCCACCAGGCTGGTTAAATTTAGCCATGAAACCTCCAACACTAACTTAGCCAGTGTTTTAGTTTTAGTGTCCACCCCCTGTATATTCAAAATTAAAACAAATAACTATTTTAGTTTATGTGTATTGTATCTAGAAAGTATAAGAGATATACATTTTAAGTAAAAAATTAATAAAATAAAAGTTTTTGAAATTAACTGAATGGATATATTTGTATAACGGATAGTATACCCCTGTATAGATTCTGAATTGTAGTGGTGGGCCACCTGAACCACAAAGGCCAGGGGTGATTCTGTTTGTCCCAGTCCAGCCCTATCCACACAAACTATCCTGAAACACTTTATTTCTGACTGGGTGAGTGTCTGTGGATGTATAAACTCTGTTACCCAGTGAAAAAATAGTCTTTAAACATTTGAAAGATTCCCTTCGACACCTCTAGTGTTACAGCTGATCTATCTGACTCTGAGCTGTTCACAGATTTCTTATAAACCTCTTCAAGCTGACTGTAATTTTCTGTGAGATCTGAAAAATTCTGTTTAAGAGTCTCCAGCTCTCTGTCCTTTGCCTCCATCTGTCTGCTGAACTCTTCCTGCATCTTTGTTTTCGAGGCCAAAATGTTTTTCTGGAGTTCAGGCAGGATGATTTTCATGAGGTTTCTCTCTGTCTCCATCCTGACCTCTCCTTCATATACCTCTCTGATCTTCTCCATCTCCTGTTGGTGCCTCTTCGCCACCTCTGTCCTCTCTCTCTTTCTCTTTTCTTTTAATTTCTTCACCTTTTCTTTCATTTCTGTCCTTTGCTCTACCTCTCGTTTCAGCTCCCTCTCAAATTCTCTCTTTTTCTCTTCATCTCTCTCTTCTTTCATCTTTCTCTTCAGTTCAGTTGTTCGGTCATTTAGTTGTTTGATTTCTCCTTCATGTTCCTGGATCACTCCCTCTAATTTTCTCAGTGATTCCTGCACCTCCTTTTCAAGTTTTTCCATAATTTCTATCTCCTCTCTCATCCTTTTCTCTTCTCTTTTCTTCAGGATCTTAGTCTCCATAGCTGTGATCTGAGATTTTGTCTCCAGATAGATCTCACTGCTGTAGAATTTATCTGTGCTTCGTTCCATAATCTTCTCTATTTTCTCCAGCAGCTCTGAGACCTGAAAATCATCTCCACTCTCCCTAATGTTAAGACAGTGAAACCTGTTGCCACATTTCTCTACAAGTCTCCGGACCTCCTGATCTCCTGATTGAATAAACTCCCCAACATTCTTCTTCTGAAGCTCATCAGTAACACTGAATATGACAATGGTGTTTCTCCAACATCTCTCCCCAAAAATCTCCTCCATTTTCTCCAGCATTCCTCTCTCATCTCCTGTAGGCTGCTTTATATGTATGACGAGGAGGAAGGCATGGGGTCCTGGAGCGGATAGATGGACAGAGAGTTCCACATCCTGTCTCAGCTTCTCCAGAGAGAGTTCAGGAGAGAACCAGTCAGGTGTGTCCACCACAGTCACCTTCCTCCCAGCCACCTCCCCCTGTGTGCTCTCACTCTGCTGGGTGGATGTCGATGTAGATGTAGATGTTGCAGCCTCGTTCCTTTCATCTCTACTCAGGATGATGTTTCCTGTCACACTTTTCCCAGATCCCGTCCTCCCCAGCAGTACAGATCCAACACTGGAGAATGTGGACTAGACGATTCTCCACCCACTGAAAATAAACAAGAATAAATAATTTAATACAAAATCAATAACTGACCTTGTGGTGATAAGGTTGTTCTCTGGAGTATGGTGGTGGGCTGATGAGATATCAGCCCACTAAGGCTCCATTCTCATATTCAAATTCTACAGCGCATAAAGAGTTGTTTTTAACTGTAATGTACTGTACACTATATTGGAAAAAGTATTCACTCACCCATCCAAATTACTGAATTCAGGTGTTCCAATCAATTCCATGGTTACAGGTATATAAAATTAAGCACCTATTCATGCAGACCATTCCGACAAGAAGCTCAGTGAATTCCAGCGTGGTACCATGAAAGGATGCCACTAGTGCAATAAGTCCATTAAATTTCCTTGCTACTAAATATTCCACAGTCAACCATTAGTGGTATTATAACAAAGTGGAAGGAATTGGGAATGACAACAACTCATCCACGAAGTGGTAGGCCACGTAAAATCACAGAGTGGGGTCAGTTCTTTGAAATGTTAAATCACGTTTCTGTGTTTGGCCATCCAATGGATGAGTCTGGTTTTCGCGGTTGCCAGGAGAATAGTACTTGTCTGACTCCATTGTTTCAAGTGTAAAGTTTGGTGAAGGGGAGATTATGATGTATGGTTTTTTTTCCGAAGTTGGATTCGGTCCTTTAGTTTTAGTGAAAGAAACTCTTAATGTTTCAGGAACAAAGACATTTCGCACAATTTCGTGCTCCTTCAAGTTCATGTGCATGTAAAGTCAGACGAACAAATACTTTGGGCACTATAGTCTATGTGCTGGGCCGAAACTAAAGCAATTGTCTAATTTTAAGTCCCACCCACTAGTAAGCACATTCCTATCATATGAATACTACTAATCATGACAGATGAATTCTAACATATGTTTTCATTTTTAATAAATGTTTTGTACCAGGTATACAATATTGATATTTTGCTTGTGATATAATTATCAATGTAAATGCAATGTAATCTGTCTGCTGTGTCTCTATAACCCCTAATCGTTTCTTGAGGTAAACACTGAAAAACAACCAATAATCACTTACAACTTGGACGTTTTCGTTCCATACTGTTTCTTCTTCTGATTGGTGCTGCTGACTCCTGAGTCTCTCCACTCACTAGGAAACAAGGACATTTTACAGAAGGTAGCATTAGACAGAGGATATCATCAAAGTAATGTTATATACACTATAGTTAACCACTTTCACTGTTTAAATTACACTTTCTTACAGTAGCTAAAGAGTTGCATTATTAAGTACCACTAAAGTATGTTTTATGATCTTACATGTAATTTGTTAAGTGTATATTTACTATTTGTATTTACCCTTTGAAAAACATTTAATTAATACAAGTAAATAATTACTCACTTTCTAGGGGTATGAATTCCTTGCTGTTTCTTCTCCTGATAGGAGCTGATGATTCTGGATCTGTCTGTTCCTGCAGCTGCTTTTTTATCTCCTCTAGAAGTCTGTCTTTCTCCTGAAGCTGTTTGTCTCGTTCAATAAGTTTGTTTTTACTGGTTTCCAGTTCATTCATTACACACTCCAGGTCTCTTTCTTTCTCTTTCAACTGAGACTCATTTTCTTTTAATGTCTTATTTGTTTTCCCCAGTTCTTCTCTCATATCTCTGAGCAGTGTGTCCTTTTCTTCCAATGTCTTGTCCTTCATCCGAAGTGTTTGTGTCAGATGTCTGTCTTTCTCCTGAAGCTCCTGTAGTTGCCTCTTCTTGTCCTGCAGCTCCTGTCCCAGTGTCTCCAGTTGTCTCTCATTGTCTTTCAACTGTGACTGATTCTCTTCTAATGTCCTCTTTGTTTTGCCTAGTTTTTCTTTCACCTCTCTGAGCAGTGTGTCCCTCTCTTCCTGTGTTTTATTCTTCATCATAAGTGCTTTAGTACTGTCATTTAAATTTCTGTCTTTCTCCTGCATCTTTTTGTCTTCCTCCATTAATTTGGATTTACTGGTGTCTAGCTCTTTCACCACACTCTCCAGTTGTCTGTCTTTCTCTCTCAGCTGAGACTCATTTTTTTCTAATGTCCTATTTGTTTCCCCCAGTTCTTCCATCACCTTTCTGAGCAGTGTGTCCTTTTTTTCCAATGTCTTGTCCTTCATCTGAAGTGTTTGTGACAGATGTCTGTTTTTCTCCTGAAGCTGTTTGTCTTTATCTATCAGTTTTTGTTTACTTGATTCCAGTTCTTTTTTCACATTTTCCAATTGTCTATTTTTGTCTTTCAATTGTGTCTGATTTTCCTCTAACGTCCTATTAGTTTTCCCCATTTCTTTTTTCATCTCTATTAGCAGTGTGTCCTTCTCTTCCAGTCTCTTGTTCTTTATCTGAAGCATTTGTTGATTTTCTTTCAGAAGTTTATCTTTCTCCTGAAGCTGTTTGTCTCTCTCGATTAGCTGTGTCTCTCTCTCAGTTAGAAGTCCGTCTTTCTCTTCAAGCTGTTTGTTTTTGTCTGATAACTCAGTTTTCTGTTGCTTCAGTATGATCATCATCTCCTGTAGTTGCCTCTTCTTGTCCTGCTGCTCCTGTCCCAGTGTCTCCTGTTTGTTGTTACTAGATTGCACTGGTTTCTCTTTACACACCTTCTTCTGCTGTGCTTCTTTCTCACTCAGCAGTTTGTTCATATTCTCCAGTTGTGAGATTTTCTCTTTAACTTGTCCAGTAGCACAAGTTAGAAGTTGAAGTTCATAATTAGTTTCCATTAACACTGCGTCTCTCTCAGAAAAAGTCTTCTCATTATTCTCTAAATGTTTTTTTAGAATCTTCAGCTCTTTATTTTTCTCAATTAATTCTTTCTTCCTCTCCACAGGTCTGTTGTCCTTTTCCTCCACTTGTATTTGTGTCTCCTGTATCTGTGTGTCTTTCAGTTTCAGTTGTTGATCTCTCTCATGTACAGCTCTGTCTCTCTCCTCTAGCTTTTTACTCGTCTTCTCTAGTGTTGTATTTGTATCTTTGAGTTGTGCGTCTTTCTCCTCAATGATTTTCTCCCTGTTTCTTAATTTTGCATCTTTATTCTCTATTTGTTTCTTATAATCCTCCAGCTGTTGGGCTTCATGCTGCAGTGATTTTGACATGCTGTCCAGTTCCAGCTTAGTGTTTTTTAGCTCAGTTTCAGTTTCTTCTAGTTTTCTGATCTTCTTTTTATATTGGGTAAAAATTTGTTTGTCATCTATGTTATATTCTAGAAAAAGTTACAAATATTAAGATGGACAATTTGTTTAAAAAAAAAAGCAATTTTCAATTCATAATATGGAATAAAGTTTGATGATTTTTTTATTTGATGATATTTTAACTATTAGTCATGAAAATGAAAACAGCAACATAATAAAATCTACAAAATACTACTTATACTGTAAAAAATAATAAATGCTGAAATTTCAGTAGCTGTAGGGCTTTATGCATTTTACATGAATGATTTATTTTTGTCCAGTAGCACTCACAGCCATTCTCCTGTTGCAAGTCTCTTAAACTTACATGGTGTAAATAATACCTTGTGATTTATGTTGTGAATTTCCTACTATATGCTTAGTGGAGAGTTCATTAATAAATTTCAGGCTGTATACATGAACACTGTCAGAACTACAAAGACGACATTTCCCAACACCAATGCTCCTGCTCACCTGGATACTAACACACCTCACACTACTTACTAGACACTAATAGAAGAGATTCACACACTTTTTGCCTTTGCAAAGTATACAGTCCCTGTGACTGGTTCCAGTGTGGTAACCAAGCCTTTTAATACTTGCATGCCTATTTTAGATTTTGACCTTGTTTGTTTTCTAAGTTTAGCCTGATCCAGTTTATGCCCGTTGCACATTGCCTCACCCTGGCCTGTTTACTTGACTTTTAATTTGGATTATCTCTGCCAGTTTAGTTTGACATGTTTCTTGGATGGTCTGTTAAATAAATAAATATCTTATTTGCACTTGTGTTCTCCGAGTCTGGTTTCTAATGAAGACATGTGTGTTTACTTTTGTAGCTCCTCCCATACTCACCAACACATAAAGCAGATTTCTCAATTTTCTCTCTCTCATATTCGGCCCATTCTCTGTTTCTCTGTTGAAGAAAATAAATAGTTTTTATTAAAATAAAAATTAAAAAAAGGTTTTATAGATGAATCCATACTGTATGTAAAGGTTTCTTTTGGGTGTAGCATCACACAATAACACAATATATCAATATACTTATGAAAAATCAACAGTTCCTATGTTGAATCTTATTTTTTATGTCTATTGGCTGACTTTTATATGTTCATGAGCATTCAGTCAGCCACGATCTAAACATACAACACAATCCCCTGACACTGAGAGTATGTCATGGATTTGTTCTCTAAAGTGATATTAAATTTGCCCTACATATTTTAATAAAATGTTTATGAGTATGGTGTCTACACAGATCTTAATGTAAAATAAATATGCATTTGAACCCTTTTATGGCTCTTTAAATTGAATTTAAGACAAAGTTTGCTGATCGACTTCAATATGGGTAAAGGTAATAATTTATCTTGCTTCATGATTTATTTTGTTTATATTTAAACAATGTGTTTACAATCATAGCAATAATAATAGCCATAATTATGACAGTAATCACTGAAAATTGTTAAATGTCATGTTTTCCCTGTGTGCTCCTGTTGTGTGTGTTCTGTAGGACTTTCATGTTTATGTTTGTTCCAGACTTCAGTTCCCAGTATGCATTGCACCTCACATGTCAGTCACATGTTGTAAATTTTAATCATTTACAACTTGTTTAGTTTAATTAGTTTGTAAAGTCTGTGTCTCCGTCATTGTCTTGTGTTTGTTATTATTAATGCTGGTCTCACTGTTTGTCCTTCTAATGTATTTTCATTTTGTTTGCTTGTATTAGCTTTAGCATAATCAAAAACATTAGCATAAGCATTTAGTTTGTAGCTGAGCTAAAGCCAAGGTACACATTAGTCATGACGAGATAAAGGTTTATGAAACCTTGAAGCCTTCCAGCCAATTGGTTCACAAAAGGGTTAATTTCTCGAGGCTTCATTTACTGTACACACAAACCCCCTGACCGGTCAAAGAATTTAAGATGAGCAGATGTTTTCATAGTCATTTTACCAGTACAGTGATCCTCTCAATTTCTTTTTTTTATTTATGTCTTGCCCTAGGTTGGGCATGGGAATTATACATAGTTTTCATTAAACTATATATTTTTTTCTATTGCGAGCACAATATAATAGCCCATTTAAACCATCTGTTGTTTTTTCTTCCTATTAACGTGCTTGTGCTTGTTTGTAAAAAAATGTTTAAGAAAAACGTATAAGATTTTGGCGCCTGTCACATTTTGTTCTACAGTATATTTCACGGTAGAAGCACACATACCAAAAGTGACCCTCTTCCATTACATTAATATTTCATAATTTCTGTCATATGAGAGGGAGGGACAGTGATGTTTTCCCTCTGGGACAATGTTACTAAGTAGATGAAATAATAATAATAATAATAATAATAATAATAAAACATTATAGCTTATTGGATGTGAGTCTGGCAGAATGTGATTAACTCTTTTCAAACTGAGGCAGTGTTACTCAGAAGAGGAAAGAAGAGAAGGGAAGTATATGTGCTTATGGAATTGGTTGTTGTGGGTGTCGTGTTTTTTTTTTAATTTATTTAAAAACAATACTAGCCATGAACTGTGGAGAGATTACTTCAGTTTATATCTTTATATATACTGTATCCTATATATAAATATTCATAGTATACGTATATATTATAATTATTATTAATTTATTAATTAATTATTTTGATTGCACAGATATTTACAAAACAAGACAGTGAACACAAAAAAACAACACAGCAAAAGATTAGTTATACTAAAGAAAATATACATCAGCAATAACATTCATAGCACCTAAAAAAAAAAAAAAAAAGAGCTTGGGTTTATATTTGGCAATACATGGCGGCAAGATACGAACAACTTCCTGAACCGCCAATTGCAGCGAGGCTTCAAACTTCATGACGTCAGTCGCCGTAAAAAAATATAAGACTCAAAACGTGCGATTTCTTGACACACACTTCGAAGTGTGCCTCAACTTCATTTGTGACAATAACAAACAGATGAATGTCCATGTTTCTAAAAAATGTATTTGTTGTTTAATAGCTTTACTTACCTTTAAGCTTTACTTAAAGCTATTGTAACCATGGTCACTGGGTTATTACATCAACTTAAGAATTTTGTTTTATGGTGCTAGCATCAGAAAAAAAATTAAAAACCTTTTATAGCTAAGGAAAGTTTACTTACCTGACAAACCCAGATGTATTTTTCTTGATGATCTTGATTGAAAATACAAAGAAAGATTGATGAGATTCCTAAAAATGCTTTGGTAATTTTTGTTTATTTCTCTGTATTATATGAAATAGTATTGTATAATAACATTCTGTAGTTGTTTTCAATAAATATGTTTTGTTCTGTACTGGTTTGTTTGTCTCCTTTTTCTTTGCTAATTTTGAGAAAAGGAAATTTCTTTGTTTTTTTTTGTATTACCTCTATCAGAATCCAATTTACCGCATGACTCAATTACAGTACATTTTGTTATAATCTCTTTCATGCATTATTATCTAGTTGGACTCTCTAACTCACCTTTTTCTCTAAAGTTATATACAGTACACTACCTGACCAAAAGTAAGCACAATTTCAGAAATCGAATTATTGTCTTGTGTAAGCAAAGAATAATTTGCTGGAATTAAGTTAAGCACTGCCCAATGCATTATTAAACCCTGGAAGGATGGTGCTAAACCGTCAACTTCATGGAAGAAATGTGGTCTGAAAAAATCGTGAATGAACACGATCAGAAATCAAACACTTAAAGAAGTTGCATCATTAAATAATAATAAAACTAAAATAATAATAAATAAAAAATAAATAAATAAATCATTTTATAAATCAAAAATCTCAGACCTTACAGGATTGGGACTAAACAGTGGTGTGACTATCAGAAAACTTGTTTAATGAGCTGAATCAGAAAACTGAATGACCAGGCTGAATGACCAGGTTCCCATCAGTGCAGTTTTTTCTTCTCAGATGGCATGGGCATATCGTAGCATGGGCTCTATGAGCATGAGAAAGCATTTTACACAAGAGTTATGCACCATATTACACACCATAAGCAAAGCTTGTAATCAAATGATATATTAGTGTGTCTGACTTGTTGGGAGGCCGGGCAGTAATATTAGTCAGTCTTAGTTACTATAAGGAGTAATTATTATGAAATTAAAGTCAAACTAAAACCTTCTTCTTTTTATCTCTCAGTATCAGTGTGTCTTTTGTCTTCACTGACCTAGTTGTGTATGCGTGTCTGTGTTTAAACCATCAAAATAAGAAAGTGTTTAACTCACCGATATGGCAGAGTTTTAAACGAGATATCCCTCCGTGTGTGATAAATCTATATCGGAGGGCGATCTCTACACTTTACTGCTTCGATTAAAGTGCCGAGCGCGCCCTTTCATGAGAAGTACCGGGCCACGGCGCATTCCTGGGGCTTAAAACGCGTGTATCCGGTAGAGCTGTGAGAGACGGATTTAAAACTCCTATCTCTCAATTCCTCGTTGGATCAGGAAATCCCTCTGTCCGCTCTCAAGCGCGCCCTGCGCTTCTTGTGAATGGGCAAGGATAAACATTCTCTCTCGCTCCGCGGAGATGGAAATAGCCTCCAAGCGCTTAAAAAGAAAACATTAGACGGCAGGTTCTGTCGGGTGGCCGGGGGCCGAGCCTCAATGATGCTCCCTCCCTCTTTCTTAGCAATCTTCATATGAGTTAACCCGTTCATGGAGTAAGCTGTATTTATCCCATGTTATCCTGCCATCTACTTATTTATTTGTTTAAATATAGTTGATGTGGAAGCGCTGGGTTATATGATGACACCCAGATAGAAGAGCTCCAGGCTCTCTCTCTCCTGGGACATCATCCTCCCTGAAAAGCTAATACTTCCTTTCAAGCTGTGTAGACTTTTATCTTTCCTGGAGGGAAAAGCTTTTCAGGGAGCAGGTCAGGTTGGTGCTCCATTGCATACCATGGCGGTTTTGCAGGCCTACCAGGCTGACCTGCTGAGAGACTTGAGTACTGGCGGGGCTCTTCAAGATAGGGCGTTCTGGAATTACGCCGGGCCACAGACTTGTCTCTTCGTGCAACAAAGCAGACGGCTCGTGCTATTGCCCATTTTATGGCTGCGATGGTTTCCGTGGAGAGGCATTTGTTGGTAAATCTCAGCGGCATCAAGGATAAGGATCGTGCATTCCTCCTTGATACCCCTATCTCGCCTTCCGGCCTGTTTGGCGATGTCGTTAACTTGTTCGCCGCTAGGTTCATGAGCCGAAGTTATATGAACAAGCCTTCGGGAAATTTCTTTCCTGCCGTGCTCAAGAGTCGGGACTGTCGGCCACCCAGTCTTGACCGGGTCTGACTCTTGCGAGGCGTGAAACACACAAGGAGAGTGTTTTTGAGCCAGGCACCCCCTCGTAAAGATTGGGGTGCTTTGCGCCACGCTTCGCAATCCGCCTTAAAAGAGCTCAGACTGGCATATTGTCTTCTTCACAAAGAAGCCCTGAGGTTTATGTCCCCAGGACCATGGGGGTGGCCCCCCAATGGGAAGAGGCACGCAGAATTCCTTTCGAGAATGAAGTGTTCTCCCTGGCACCCCCAGGAGGTTGGATTTTTTGCAGTCTCCAATAAAGTGTTAGCTCTTTGTTTTTTTCCTGCCATGTTTCAGAATGCCGAACATCTAACATCCCCCCTCCCCCCATTAACCAAGCCGCCGAGACTTTTGCCCCTTTCTGAGAAACTGGAAGCATGGAAGCTACTGCCAAGTATATCTCCTTGGGTACTAAGCACTGTAGAGAGAAACTACAGGATTCAGTTCTCACATCACCCTCCGTGTTTCAACGGCGTGGTCTCCACTTCCGCGAAACCCGGAAAGTGCGAATCTGCTGACAGAAGTTGCTGGGGAATGGGGCCATGGAACATGTTCCCTTACCAGACAGTTAGTCAGGCTGCTACAGTCGGTATTTCTTGATTCCCAAGAGGAACGGGGGGCTGCGTTCAATTTTTTGATTTTCGCGGGCTGTTCCGCTATCTAAAATAAATAAATACAGCTTCAAAATGTTGACTGTCAAAGTGATTGCTCTCAAATCCTACCAAGCGATTGATATGTGACAATTGGTTGAAGGATGCTTAATTTCATACCCTAACCCTAGAAATATTGCCACAACACAGGAGGTTCCTGAGGTTCGCTTTCGGGGGCGAAGCGTACCAGTATCGTGTCCTTCCATTTGGTATAGCTCTCTCACCCGCACATATACAAAATGCATGGATATAGTTCTGGCTCTTCCGACTTCAGGGCATCCATATTTAAATAACATAGACGACTGGCTGGCCCAGTCTCAGTAGCTAGCGCTTCAACATTAGCATGTCGTCCTAGCTCATCTTTGTTTCTTAGGATTGAGACCCAATGCCACGAAAAAGCGTGCTCTTTCCTGTTCAGAGGACAACATATTGGGTGTCACATGGAATTCGATTGTAAGCGGGCACAGCTGTCTCCCGCTCATGTTAAATCTATTCTCAACACCCTCAAGGAAATCAAGCTAGACCAGAAAGTGACCATCACTTTCAGAGATCTTAGCTCTCATGGCAGCTGTATCCACGATGACACCTTTGGGCCTTCTGCACATGAGAGCATTTCAGTTGTGGCTAAGAACCAGGGGATTTCACTCTAGGGCCAATCCCCAATAACAGTTACGCGCCAGGTGCTTCGTACCATTCCTATGTGGTTTAGACCCCGGGTTCTGACTCTGGGTCCCACTCTAAGTTCGTCTTGTCATCGCAGATGCTAACGACAGACGCTTCCCTCAAGGGCTGGGGTGCGGTCTTAGATGACCGTCCAGCCCAAAGGAGCTAAAGAGGCCATCTTCTCGCGTGGCACATCAAATGATGGCTCTATTTCTGACCGTAAAGCACTTCCTCCAGCAGTTGAGAGGCTACCATGCCCTAGTGTGGGTGGACAACACTATGGCAGTCTCATATATTAATCACCAGGGCATACTGTGCTTGCGCCGCTAAATAGCCAGCGCACAAGGTTCCTGTCCCTCAGGGCAATTTACATTCCAGGGCATATGAATGTGGGAGCAGTTGTACTGTCCAGTCAATCTCTGACACACGGGAAATGGAAACCCCAGCCCGAAGTAGTCAGTCAATCTGCGAGAGATTTCATGTACAGATGTGGTCATTAAGACTGCGCGTGTTTTCTCGCGGGATGCCTCAATTTAGCGCGCGGCGCGCCACGACTTGCCGTAAGCAACATTCGGGAATTTAAATAAATGTGTTGTGCTTCACTGAATATCCGCCAGATGGCGCATGGAAGGACTTTATTTAAACGCCGGACCAAGTACTGTACAACGAAGAATTGTGTATAATTACTTAGTCTAAAACAATATTGTTCCCAATGCTGAAGCAAACATGAATTTTATTTTGCTTTACAACAAATCTTTCATGATAAATGCGTGTATATGTGCTTCATATTATTTTCATAATGATGAAATGAGATGCCCAAATTCGTGCTTTAAAATTCTTAATAAGTTTCTTATATATTTTTTGTAATGTTTTAAAAGGGACAAAACAGTGAAAGACATGGCAATGTCTCGGTTTACATGGTGTTGAAATTAATTTAATTTCCTGATAGTAGGCTATCTGATAGTCTTAACTATGCGAATGTCCTGATTCGTGAATCTTATTTAAAACGTAAAAAATGTGTCGACATCATCAGAAAACATGAATGAACTATATATATTATATTATTAAGTAAATATTATCTTATGACCACAAACTTTTTCGGGCTTTTTATAATAATTATCATATTTGCTGTTTGTGTCCAGCATTTAATAATTATTTTATACATTATTTAACCACGGCTGGAAATAATAGCTGGAATGTGATGTGATTGTGAATTCATGACTAAAATAAAGCAGTTTGTCTTTTGTAAAGTACTTTCACTTTACAAAAGGCAGCGTTTTTATCAAAAGGTTGATAAACGTGTGTTGTACAGTATATACACCGCGACAGCGCGCGGGGTTACTCACTTCTCACTTTTCATGTAGGTCTGCTCGGGCTAATTCGTTTTAAACCCCTCAAAACTGCGTGTATATACAGCTCAAAACCTCCATCAGTTATTAAAGCATCTATTTAGAAAAAATGCCCCAGTGATTTCGGAGCTTCAGGAAATCTCCCGGCGCTCTGCGCATAACACCGGGCCAACTCATGTCGGGAAAGAATTTATAAACGGTTTCTAAACGTGGGCTATTGTTTTTTTTTTTACTTATAGTATTTGTTAATTTAATTTAAATGAGGTTTGGGCTCAGGACTTTAATTCGGCATCGTGATTCTTCTCTTTAATTTACTCCATAGTTTTAATCAGTGCTCAGCCGCATGCATGGAGTTTTCCAGAGCGCACCGGCAGAAGTAGACTAATGATTATGAACGCGTCGGGAAAAGAGCAAGCAGACTGACTCTGACCATTTAAAAAACGTTTGCGTTCATTTTCTGACGCGCTCAAGTTCACCAAAAACAATACAGAACAGCGCAGCTTATTTGCTTTCAAACATTTATAAAATCACGTTTTTTCGTTATTGTGCTGTCCGCGGATGGCCGTCGTACTCGTATTTTATAGCGCAGGGTGAAAACCCGGGATCATTGGCATGGATGAGCTATGTCCAGCTCTGTACCAGCATGTCATGTGGGCATTATAAGACTAAAAAGTGGCAGCTGGCACGCCTAAAAATAGACGCAGGTTAATTTTTTTATAGTCTAAATTAAAATCCTCCTCTTTAGTGCCTCCTATTCCTATTAATCCTATTGTTCTTTTAGTGTCACTGCATGTGCTTACAATGCCAGACAACATTCAAATGCAAATTATTCACTCTCCCCAAGTGTGAATCAGCTGTTCTCACCTATACATATTAACCTATACGTTCTCACCTAAAGTGTTTAGGTAAAATTCCACCTATACAAGTGTGACAAATATGAAAAGAAAAAAAATAGGAAGGGGCAAATACTTTTTCATGGCACTTCACGTGTAGTCAGATTGTTCCACTGGGCTGAAACTGTAGCAGGTGGAGTTATAGCACTTTTCAAATCACACTTACTATACACTGATATGAATAACTTTGAATGATGAATGCTACGTTAATATGATCTCGGGCTTGCTCCACATTATAAAGTCCGAGATCAGGGAAGTACGTGATGTGGTGGAAAATAGGCAGTGGCGGTTCTACACTGAATTGCTCCGCGGGCAAGACTCCCTCCCGCCCCCCCGTCAGCGCCACTTCTAACCAACCAAACCCCCTGTCTGAAGTCTGCTCGGTCTTGTTAATTTGTTTTAAAACCCCCAATTCTGTGAATTGCCCCAGCAGCGAAACCGGTTTGATGACTTCACACCTGTTGTAAAGGTGAGATGGGGGATTACAGTAACTGTGGGTGCGCTTCACCTCGGAGCGTGTTGTGGCGTTGTATTCAATGAATAGACTGAAACTAAATCATGTTTGCTTCAGCATTGAAAACAACATTGTAATAGATTAACTTTATTAAAGATTATACACTTTTGTATTCTTTGTCCACACACGTGGGCAATTTTTAGATATTGATCCTTTCTCGATGCAGCGAATTTTCTGAGCAAATTAATAATAATTTCCATGAATGAAAAGCAGGAAGAAGAAAAGGTTACGCGAAAATAAGAAAAAGCTTTAGAGGTAAATGCTGTGAAATGCTTCAAATGAACAGATTCTGCCTATAACAGGTCAGGGACAGTGAGGCTGGATCCAGCAGCGCACCACATCCCACATCATAACACATGCTGATGATGACCAACACGTCTCCCCTCATCTACCAGAGCCAAGTAAAAAGAATGGCAATCAAACAGGATAAAATTAGTAGCAGCATTAACTTGTGCTAGTTATTATGATGGTGGTCAATATTAATTGAAATAATGTTTCTCAGCATTATTTCGTGTTAATATTGACTACCATAATAATTAAAGAATAAAATAAAAAATATTGTCTTTATAGATTTATATGTTGTTTGTCTTGATGTTCTTTTTTTTGTTTGTTTCTTTGACCCAATATATGTTCAGTGATACTTCAAATAACATGTTTAAATAGCATTGATTTCTGTATTGTGTTATATTTTTATACTAGTAACTGGTGTTAAAAATGTATCTCTACATTAATGAGCCAATGTATTATGGTGTGGGCTGCTGTGGGCCAGGAAGTCCAGGGCCACTTTTTGGTCCCAGTCCGCCCCTGTAATAACGAATGGAGAAAGCGCAGTCAAAGCCCAGGGATTCTGTGTTCCGCGGGGGCCAGTCGTGAATAGCTGACACTCAGACAGCCAATGAAATTGAAGCATTTTTGCCGCTTTCCACGTGGTGTGGCGTTGCTTAAATAATATCCGTATAATATCCGTATATCCTATAAAATCGTCCAGACCCTGGTTCGAATCCCGCTCTGGGTGAAAATGTAATAAATGTGAATCCTTTGTTTTACACTTTTTGCTTATGATAATCATTAAATTATAGCAACTGTGAGGTGAGTGCTAATGTGTTTCATAGCTTAAGCAAAAAAAGATTCTCAATTGCGAACATGCATTTAGTACTGAAGCATAAGTTGATAATGTAATGGCTATATCTATGGCATTTTAGCGAATAGCACCAGCATATTGAGCACTGGCTGGGAATCGAACCCGGGTCTCCCGCATGGCGGGCGAATCACCTACCACTGAGCCACCAGTACCCGTCTGCGTTTAAAGCGCATAAATACTGTTATAGGCTAACGTCATACATCTTTGTAGTCCTTTTGCACACGCGCGGGTCCATTACAATAATAATAATAATAAATTCGGAGAACTACTACTAATAATAATAATAATTCTGAATGAAAATGATGAATAAATACATAACAGTTTGAGCTTGACACGTTTATGAGCTCTGTCGCTTGCTGTCAATGGGCGCCTAAGAGACATAACATTTTTCAGCTTCAGTAGACACACAATACTTTAGACTGAAACATGACTGCCCCCTACAGGTATTGAAGGGCATTTTCACAGCTTGCCGCGCACACTCGCGGCAAGTCGTGGGATCCCTTTTCCGAAAACGTGCGTTTTTAAAGGCCAGATCTGTAGCAGAGGTGGACCTCTTTGCCTCGCAAGATCAGCAAATGTCCCCTTTACTACTCTCTGATTCTTCCAGCTCCCCTGGGTCTGGACGCCTTGGCCCGTATGTGGCCCAGGTTACACCTTTATGTGCTTTTCCTGATAGCTCTGCTCCCGGGAGTCTTGGTGAGGGTCCATCAACAGCGTTTGCGCCTCTTTTTGGCGCCCTGTTGGCCAACCAGAGTGTGGTTCTCGGATCTAGTATCCCTCTTCAACGGCTCACCATAGGTGATTCCAATGAGGTGGGATCTTCTGTCTTAGGCGCAGGGGACGATATTTCATCCCCGGCCCGAGCTTTGGAACCTTCACGTTCAGTCCCTAAACGGGATCAACTAAGTCAAGTTGATCTTCCTGCCAGCGTAATTAAGACTATTCTGCTAGGGCTTCCTTCCCTAAAAGAGCTTATGCCCTCAAATGGAATGTATTTGAAAGTTAGTGCATGATGAAGCAGATAAACCCAGTTCACTGCCGAATTGTTTCAGTGCTGGAGTTTCTGCAGGAAAAGTTGTCCTTGGGCTTGTACCCTCGTTCTCTCAAAACGTACGTAACTGCTATTTCAGCCTGCCACGTCCTGATTGATGGGTTTACTGTGGGAAAACACCCTTTTAGTTACCTGTTTCATTCGTGGAGCTAAATGGTTGAGGCCACCTACTAGAGCCACGGTCCTTTTTGTGGATTTTATCTATTGTGCTCGAAGATCCCATTGACACCCCTTTTTTGAACCACTTGAGCGCCTCAGGTTTCTGACCCTTAAGATGTTTTTTTAATGGCCGGTACCTCTCTAAGATTGGAGATCTGCACTGGGTAAGAGATGCTATTGCCCTTTTCCATGAGGCGCATGGCCTCACTGTGCCTCTAGGAATCAGGGCTTATTCAACCAGGAGGATCGCCTCATCTATTGCACTAGCAAGAGGTATTCCCCTGCAACAAGTGTGTGACGCGGAGGGTTGGTCCTCTCCGCACACATTTGTTAGATTTATAGTCTGGATGTTCATGCTACTCCGGGCTCATGGGTCCTCGAGTCAGCTGCCCAGACATAGTTCTGAGACCTTCTCGGCCTTGTGCACACACGCTACACAACCTTGGGGTCCAGACACTTGCAGTGCGGTGGCATTGGTACTCTTATTCCCATAGCGTTTTTACGCAGCATTGAGTGTAGCCTTTGAAAGGGAACGTCTTGGGTTACTTTGCTGTAACCCTGTTCCCTGAAAACGCGTGAACGAGATGCTACGTCCCAATGCCATACTGTCTACGTGACCGGATGTCCGTTCAGACAAATCAATCTGAGAAATGTTTCCGGTTCACTCCTATTTACAACCTGCAGGTGCGTCTCATCAGATGACGTCACCCGACCGAGGTTATATAAGCCAAAATTTGGCGTGTTTGATACACACATGCTTCACAACCGGCAACATGACAAGATGTTCCCATAGCGTTTTCATGCACCATCTCATTCCCGCCTTTTCAGGGAACAGGGTTACAGCAAAGTAACCCGAGACGATTTCTGTGTGTGTAGAACACTAATGAGAAACTAGACAACAGCATGATGAATGTTCTACTTTATAATGAACAAAGTAAAAAATATATAACTAGAAAATTAAACGTAGAATTTTATTTTATGTCTTTCTCACCTCGCTCCTCTGTCCTTTGTAGATCCCCCATGAATAATTGCTGTGAATAATAAAGTTTAAATGTTTTGTGCATGATAAAACTGTTACTCTAAACATAACACAGTTTCTGTGTCTCATAAACAAAGTTAAACTAGTTAAGGATGTACAATTACTTAGAGTAAATCTACATAACATTCTGTTACACTGTGCTAATAATCATCTGCTCACATTGGAAAGATTTATCAGCAACAGAAACTCAACTGGGGAGGGAAAAGGGGCACAGTAGGAAATAAATGATTTATTAACTTATGTGAGTTCATTCCATCACTTACATACGGATATAACACAAAGAGATTCTGATGGAGTCTGGCAGTAGTGTGTGTTATATGTTACATGTTTGGTGTGTCTTTTACTCAACATGCTAAATGTCTCTGCTACATTAATGCAGTGCAGTGGAGTTACACACAGGTGCATTGAGGGAAAGAAGCTTACTTAGGGAAGTGGATCATTGATATTGTTACTGTTATTCTGGACATAACATTGGATAAATGTATCTTTGTAATTTAAATAGTACAGAGTATTATTATTATTATTATTATTATTATTATTATTATTGTTAATAATAATAATAATAATAATAATAATAATGCAAAATACATATAGATAAAAATATAGTTCTATAATTGCACTTAACACTAAATGTAAACATAGGCTGTAATTTTTTTTTTTATATTTGATCACTGAGGAAAACAATAACATCTCAGGTGATAGTTGTGAAGTCGAGTTAATTACGTACCAGTACTGAAGGGGCCGTGTAAAAGAACAAAGAGAAATGCAATGTTAGATAAAACAATAAAAGCGTTAACAGCACAGAAAGCAAACAAAAAAAAAGGTTCACCAAGCTTCATATAAATAATAATCTTACATAAATAAGTAACAAAAAGAACACAAACAATTAGGGATATCTACAAGGATGCATGCTCAAGGTAAAAATATTTAAATAATTCATAAAAAATGCCAAATCTATCACATTTAAAGTTTCACAAAAAAAATGTTTACCCTGTAAAATCACAGGTACAGTAAATCAGTGTTTGGTCCTTTGTTACTTATTTGTTTAACCCTTGTGTGGTGTTCATATTTAAGAAATATAAACAGGATATATGGTTAATATTTGCCCTTTACCTTTGTTAGATCACATTAATGAATTGAAGTGCTACTCATTTTTTTTCTTTTTAAATAAAATGTAATAAAAAAGATCAATAATCAATGTAAGTGAAAAAACATCAACAGATTTACACATTAAGCAACTACTGATTTTAATCTATATGAACTTAATCAAAAGTTTAACCCTTTCACAGCATTTTACACAACACAATGTGTAAAATGCCCCACTGTTCAGCCCCACTGAACACATTGCCTTTTCATACCAGCCTGTACAACACATAAGGGGCAGGGTTTTACTGTGTATATGTTGCATATGTACTCCTTGATGCATGTACATAGTGTTTCATTGTCTATCTTGGGTCCACACACTCTACAACACTTTTTTTTGTTGCTGCTGGCCCCAACCTAGAATAATAGGCACAGGTTTGTAAATTAGGGGGAGGCAGTGCATCCACTTGTCCCACAGCATCCATATGGCAGCTAAATTGCCTCTCTGACTTCAAGCTGGTCTGTCATCTTGTTTATCAAAGTGGATAGTCCCGGAAATTCCACCTCAGACACGAAAACTCCAGCAAGGATAAGAACCCCTAAAAAAAAAAATCTGGGCGTTCCAAAAAACTTGCCTACCTTCTAGATTATTGCAATCCAGAATCATTTTCTGGATTTAATCTGGGAAGAAATGTTTAAAAGAAGACTTGATGTCCTGCACATGAGTAACTGCCATCACTGTTGTCCCTGGTTGCATTCTTATCACATTGGCAGCCATGCAGGGTGGCACACTACTACCTGTGCCTAGAAGACCATTCAATTTCACCACTTTTTGACATCCATATTTTTTCACTTGTTAGATACTGACTAGCTTTTGTTTCTGGAGCTGGCTGCTGATGGCCTGGTTCTGCGTCTCATCTTTATTTTAGAACAAAACATTCTATAAACTAAACTCAACATGATCCTCTACATGATCATCAAAAGCATCTCTCTCTTGCAAATTAAACTGCAATGTCTTCTGAACATAGAATCTTGATGAGTTGTAATAAGGAACCACAAAGCTATATTTATTCGAAAAAATCCCCAATTTGGGATATGAAAAATGCAATAGAATAGGAGCAAATAAAGATTGGTTCCCACAAGACAAAGGGTAAAGTGTGTAGAAATGTGAGAACAGACAGTTGTTGGTGCTTGAATTTTGCCAAAGGGTTGCATGACAATGTTTGCAACCTTGTGCGGGACGACAGGGCCAAAACACAAAACTCACACTCTCACTTTCTCTCTTTCTGACACACACACAAACAAACAAGCACAAAACAGCACATCCAACCTCCATAAATACACATCCACACTAATTAAAACAGACATCTACCCACACACACACACAACCTGGCCGAAGCCACTACCCCAAACACCTTTCCCCAACACGGTGAACACATAACAACCCCTCCCGCAAAGCATGATGGTCGTCACTTAAACCCCACCCACGCCACACTGCCCCCACCCGAGCTGTGACCGTCCTCGGTCACCATGGCGAACTCAGTCTTGGAGGCGTGACGGTGGTCGGCGCTGGCGTTGTGAACGCCGGAGTCTTTTTGCGGGGGAAGGAGGGGTGCAGCCCTCTTCCTGAGGCGGACCGGCCTCCACAGAGTTCGGTGTTTCACTGGCGTTGGGCCGATAGGGAGCGAGACGGTCCCGGTGGAGCACGACCACTCGCGACCGCCCCGTCAACCGCACCCGGTAGACTACATCGGAGAGCTGGGCAATGACCGTGCAGGGGCCCACCCAGTGAGATATGAGCTTAGGCGAGAGCCCCCTTTTCCTTCCGGGGGAATACACCCACACCTGCTCTCCAGTAGCAAAGTCTCGCCCCTGGCTGTGATTGTCATACACACGGCGCTGCTTAACACCGGCGTCCGCCAAGTGTCTACGTGCCAACTCGTGGACACGGAACAGTTTGTCTTTCAGTAAAAAAAATAATCCAACCCCGCCTTCCTGGGTAAATCCACTTGTGGAGGGGACCCGAACACAAGGTCCACGGGCGTGCGCAACTCGCAACTGAACATTAACGCAGCTGGCATCAGCTGTGAGGACTCCTGCACTGCTGTGCGATAAGCCAAAAGCATGAGAGGCAAATGTTCATCCCAATCATTCTGCCGGTCGCTGGTAAGCACGGCGAGTTGGGTGGTGAGCGTTCGATTGAAGCGTTTCACGAGGCCGTCACTCTGCGGATGAAGGGGCGTGGTGCGGGTCTTTTTCACCCCGAGGCGCTCGCACACCGCCGCAAACACCTCCGCCTCAAAGTTACGCCCCTGATCGCTGTGCAACTGCTCCGGGGCGCCGAATCGGCTGAACACCTCATCCACCAGCACTCGAGCCGTGGTGGAAGCACTCTGGTCAGGGACAGCAAACGCCTCCGGCCACTTTGTGAAATAATCCATGGCCACCAGCACATACCGGTTCCCGCGATCGGAGATGGGAAACGGCCCAAGAATGTCCACGCCCATACGCTCCATAAGTGCCCCCACCCGAAATACTTGCAGGGGTGCTCGCAAGCGCTGGGTAGGGCCCTTCTTTGCCGTGCAAACATCGCATCTGTGCACAAAGAGTTCACTATCAGTGTGGCAGCCCGGCCAGTAGAAGCGAGCGCGGAGCCGCCTCAGCGTTTTAGTGACTCCGAAGTGTCCCGCACCCGCATGCCCGTGCACCATTCCCAACACTCGTGCCCGCAGATTCCGCGGCACCAGCAGCTGAAAAAAGATTCGCCAGCGCCGCACGGCTGTTCCCAGTGGCGGTAGAGTAAACCTCCCCGCAACGCTAGTTGGTTTAACTGCGAGTGGAGAGCTTTTTCCTCGGGCCCCAGGTGAGCAACCGTGGCATAATCCGGTCTCTGGCCCACGTTAACCCACCCCAGTACCCGCTGCAGCGCCGGATCCTTCTCCTGCTCGGCAATTAGCTGACCACAGTCCATCTGTGACACAGGCGAAACGACTACAGGCGATGGTTTACACGACGTAATAACTCCGCTGCACGCCGGCTCGGACAGCTGATTACCGACGGGGGCTCCGGAGGACTGCGCAGGGAGAACATTCTGCTTCACGGGGGTCGGAGAGTGTTCGATGTCGCAACCACCCGCGCGCTCTTCAACCCGCTCGCAATGCCGACAACGCTCTTTGCTGCACGGCCGGCGGGATAAAGCATCGGCGTTAGCATGCAGTTTTCTTGCTCGGTGCTGAACGGTAAAATCATAGTACTGCAACCGCTCGAGCCATCGCGCTAACTGCCCCTCGGGCTCTTTTAAACTAAGCAGCCACACCAGCGAAGCGTGATCGGTCCGCAGCAGGAAGGATTGCCCGTATAAATACGGCCTAAAATGTTTAAGGGCCGCGACGACCGCTAGCAGCTTGCGCCGGGTGACGCAGTAGTTCCTCTCCGGTCCTGACAACGCGTGGCTGAAGTAAGCTATAGCACGCTCTTTACCCTCGGAAACCTGAGACAGGACGGCCCCCAGCCCTACATCGCTTGCGTCCGTGTCGAGGATAAATATACGAGATGTATCAGGATATCTGAGAACGGGCGAGGTGACCAAAGCTTCCCGTAACCGAGTGAAAGCACGCGCGTGCACCCTGTCCCAGCGAAACAGCTGATTTTTCCTTGTGAGCCCGTGCAGCGGACTGGCGATCGTGGCAAAATCCTTTACAAATCGAATGCTCAAAGCCGGGTCCGGCAGCATACAACCGCACTCGCCTTGTTCTAATACTCCCCAGCGCAGCGAAACTGTAGAGCCAGTGTCCACGAGCGCCCGTAATGAAACGTTGTCCAGGCCACAGTTCACGTAGACACCCGCGCAATTTCCTACGCGTCCTGACCGGAAGTTGAACCCGGCAGTTGGGGAAACAAAGACGGCTGTGGGAGGCGGCTTCCCCTCGGTGCCCCCCACAGCTAGTCTTAACGGCTGCTGGGGTCCGTTGTCCTCAGGCCTGAGAACATTGCAGCTGTAGTCCGGCGGTCCCTGGCCTCAGTTAATCATGATCAGTTTTATTTGAACTTCCCCTTTTTTTTCTTTTCATCACTCTGCTCCAGCTTAGTCTTTGTCTCATCTGTCCATCAACTACTTTTTAGCAAACTGTAATCTGCTCCTTTGCTCTTGAAGCTTATCTGTGTGTTTATCTCTTTATTGGATGAAGCCTCTGAGTCATGCTGCTGGAGTTTTGTTCTTTGTCTCAGAACTCTACAGTCTGTCACTAATGTTTATATTCAATTCTTCTACATGATGTATTTTTATTGGGTTTAAAATATCAGAGTTGATTTGATCATCAATGTGACTGTCACAGTTACTGAGCACAAGGTCAAAGGTCAAAACCTCTCACTTTAACAAGAGCTTGTCTTTTACCTAGCTTTAGCCGATTAGCCTACACTGTGTCTCTGTCTGATTCTGCAGCAGTCTGATCTCCGATGTCGCAGTGTATCTTTGCTCATTCAAACACAGCACACAGTCTACAGAACGAACTAGCTGCCCAATATTAGCTAGCTGTGTGTGTTTTTGTGCTTCTCAGTGCTATATTTGGCAGTGATCTAGTCTGTTCTACTGGATATCGAGTAACTGTAACAATCTAAAGGCCACATTTAGTGTGTAATTAAATTTTCTTCTCTGACGTAAAAATCTCTCTGATTGTTTCAGTTTAAACTGATATTGAGCCAGTCTCTGATTATTATCTCCATTAGATCAGATTGTTCACCAATGTGTATGTGTCATTTGTAAACACAACTTCAGCTTTTTATCTCTCAATATCAGTGTGTAGGTCAGATTTGTGTGTGTGTAGAACACTAATGACAAACTAGACAACAGCATGATGAATGTTCTGCCAGCGATCACAGTCTGTTGTGGCGTGGTCGTGGAATCTCGGAGACTGAGTCGAGGCCTAGCCGCGACGGGTAGCCCTGTCCCCGGCTAGGTTCACCTACCGAGCGGCCCCGAGTCACGGGAGAACGCTCGGCTCTTTCGCTGTGGTGGTCTGCCATGATGGGCTCGGCACGCTCGGCTTCGTGCAGCGCCTCAAACAGGGAAGCCGGTCCTGCCAACCGGATGTGCTCGCGAAGCCGCGATGGCCGAATTTCCCGCAGGAACGCACGCCGTGCTAGCTCTTCCTGCTGGACGGGCCCGAATTCCGGGTAGCCCCGGCGTGCGAGAGATCTCAGGTCCATGGCAAACGCCCCCAGGGTTGCCAGCTCCTCGCACGCGGCCTCGTTACGGTCCCCCGCGCAGAACCGGAAGTGGAGCGACTCCCGCAACTTTGCCCAGTCCTTCCGCTCATCCGCCCGGAGGCCTCGACAGCCCGGAGCGCTTCGCCCTCCAGCGAGAGGGCCACCCGGACGGCTGTTTCCGCTGGGGACCAGCCTGCGAAGTCGGCAGCTAGCTCCACCTGGGCGATGAATGCGTGGGGCTCGACAGCGCCGTTGTAGGACGGCAGGTGCGGCTGCAGGTCGCCTCGCCGGCTGACGGCGCACAGAGCTGTAGCTTGCTCTGGGGTGCGCTCTAACCCGTTACTCTCCATCCCACTTCTGACAACAAATGTAGCGTTTTTTCCGCTAAGAAGAAACTTGGAGAGACGAGTGAGCTTCCTGGCTGCCCAATGCAAATGGCTGGGAGTACTTTATTCAGCACCAGCACAAAACAGCACATCCAAGCTTCATAAATACACATCCACACTAATTAAAACAGACATCTACCCACACACACACGCAACCTGGCCGAAGCCACTACCCCAAACACCTTTCCCCAACACGGTGAACACATTAAAACCCCCTTCCGCAAAGCATGAGGGTTGTCAGTCAAACCCCACCCACGCCACAATATTATTCATGCTGCATCAACACATCACTATCAGAGAAAAGGATTTATACTCACCTGCTGCTGCCCCCTGTGAAACAGATAACAGAATGATGTACTTTGCTACAAGGCTGAGTAAACTCTTCAATGCTTCTAGACAATATGGTGTGATTGTTATGCAGAGCGAGTGATGGTTTAGGTTTATAGTTGATCCCTTAATTAAAATCTAATACATGCGATACATTTATAAAATATCAGTATTTATCATTAGGTGTGAAGTTGAGGAATTTACTTACCTGTTCTAAAGGTGCCATGTAAAACAACAGAGATACATGTAATGTTAGATAAAATATAAAGAGAAAAACTTATCAAGTCAGTATAGGTGCTAAACAATCTTTACTTTGTCCTTTCAGCAGAAAGATGTTTAATTAGTACACATATTGATATTTCTACAACAGATTTGCATCATAATACATAGTATATATTTAAACAATTCTTCTTAAAAAAGACTTCTGTCTTCCATAAGTGTCCATGTCTCCATGTTACAGAGAAGTGCTGCTTTAATGTTAATCATGATCAGTTTTATTTGAACTTCCCCTTTTTTTTCTTTTCATCACTCTGCTCCAGCTTAGTCTTTGTCTCATCTGTCCATCAACTACTTTTTTAGCAAACTGTAATCTGCTCCTTTGCTCTTGAAGCTTATCTGTGTGTTTATCTCTGTATTGGATGAAGCCTCTGAGTCATGCTGCTGGAGTTTTGTTCTTTGTTTCAGAACTCTACAGTCTGTCACTAATGTTTATGTTCAATTCTTCTACATGGTGTATTTTCATTGGGTTTAAAATATTAGAGTTGATTTGATCATCAATGTGACTGTCACAGTTACTAAGCACAAGGTCAAAGGTCAAAACCTCTCACTTTAACAAGAGCTTGTCTTTTACCTAGCGTTAGCCGATTAGCCTGCACTGTGTCTCTGTCTGATTTTGCAGCAGTCTGATCTCCGATGTCGCAGTGTATCTTTGCTCATTCAAACACAGCACACAGTCTACAGAACGAACTAGCTGCGTGTGTTTTTGTGCTTCTCAGTGCTATATTTGGCAGTGATCTAGTCTGTTCTACTGGATATCGAGTAACTGTAACAATCTAAAGGCCACATTTAGTGTGTAATTAAATTTTCTTCTCTGACGTAAAAATCTCTCTGATTGTTTCAGTTTAAACTGATATTGAGCCAGTCTCTGATTATTATCTCCATTAGATCAGATTGTTCACCAATGTGTATGTGTCATTTGTAAACACAACTTCAGCTTTTTATCTCTCAGTATCAGTGTGTAGGTCAGATTTGTGTGTCTGTAGAACACTAATGACAAACTAGACAACAGCATGATGAATGTTCTGCCAGCGATCACAGTCTGTTGTGTTCACTACACTATGCTCGAGATGCTCATATATCTATGTGCTATTGTACTCTGAACACACAGCACAGTCCAATCTATTTCATCTGCACAATAAATATATTATTCATTCAGCATCAACACATCACTATCAGGGAAAAGGTTTTATACTCACCATACTGTTCCTGTGAAAGTAAATAGTAGAGAGTGAAGATTTAATGCATGATTACAAATGTGAATTGTTCCATGTGAAAATGTGACAGTACTGTAACTGTTACTCTGGTTAAAACACCTCTTGTGTGTGTCTTAATAAAAAAGAGGAAAACTAGACAACAATCAGTCATCACACACAGTAAATCTGTATAATGTAGCATTGTGCTAATACACTGCTAATTCCCCTTAAGGAACAGAAATATCTTGTGATTTATTGGAAAATACAGTGGTGTGAAAAACTATTTGCCCCCTTCCTGATTTCTTATTCTTTTGCATGTTTGTCAGACTTAAATGTTTCTGCTCATCAAAAACAATTAACTATTAGTCAAAGATAACATAATTGAACACAAAATGCAGTTTTTAAATGAAGGTTTACTTATTAAGGGAGAAAAAAAAACTCCAAATCTACATGGCCCTGTGTGAAAAAGTGATTGCCCCCCTTGTTAAAAAATAACTTAACTGTGGTTTATCACACCTGAGTTCAATTTCTATAGTCACCCCCAGGCCTGCTTACTGCCACACCTGTTTCAATCAAGAAATCACTTAAATAGGAGCTACCTGACACAGAGAAGTAGACCAAAAGCACTTCAAAAGCTAGACATCATGCCAAGATCCAAAGAAATTCAGGAACAAATGAGAACAAAAGTAATTGAGATCTTTCAGTCTGGTAAAGGTTATAAAGCCATTTCTAAAGCGTTGGGACTCCAATGAACCACAGTGAGAGCCATTATCCACAAATGGCAAAATGGCACAAAACAGTGGTGAACCTTCCCAGGAGTGGCCGGCTGACCAAAATTACCCCAAGAGCGCAGAGACAACTCATCCGAGAGGCCACAAAAGACCCCAGGACAACATCTAAAGAACTGCAGGCCTCACTTGCCTCAATTAAGGTCAGTGTTCACGACTCCACCATAAGAAAGAGACTGGGCAAAAACGGCCTGCATGGCAGATTTACCAAGGCGCAAACCACTTTTAAGCAAAAAGAACATTAAGGCTTGTCTTAATTTTGCTAAAAAACATCTCAATGATTGCCTTTTGGGAAAATACCTTGTGGACCGACGAGACAAAAGTTGAACTTTTTGGAAGGTGCGTGTCCCGTTACATCTGGCGTAAAAGTAACACAGCATTTCAGAAAAAGAACATCATACCAACAGTAAAATATGGTGGTGGTAGTGTGATGGTCTGGGGTTGTTTTGCTGCTTCAGGACCTGGAAGGCTTGCTGTGATAGATGGAACCATGAATTCTACTGTCTACCAAAAAATCCTGAAGGAGAATGTTCGGCCATCTGTTCGTCAACTCAAGCTGAAGCGATCTTGGGTGCTACAGCAGGACAATGACCCAAAACACACCAGCAAATCCACCTCTGAATGGCTGAAGAAAAAGAAAAAGAAGACTTTGGAGTGGCCTAGCCAAAGTCCTGACCTGAATCCTATTGAGATGTTGTGGCATGACCTTAAAAAGGCGGTTCATGCTATAAAACCCTCAAATAAAGCTGAATTACAACAATTCTGCAAAGATGAGTGGGCCAAAATTCCTCCAGAGCGCTGTAAAAGACTCATTGCAAGTTATTGCAAACGCCTGATTGCAGTTATTGCTGCTAAAGGTGGCCCAACCAGTTATTAGGTTCAGGGGGCAATTACTTTTTCACACAGGGCCAATCCAAGGTAGGTTTGGATTTTTTTTTCTCCCTAAACAATAAAAAACATCATTTAAAAACTGCATTTTGTGTTTACTTGTGTTATCTTTAACTAATAGTTAAATGTGTTTGATGATCTGAAACATTTTGTGTGACAAACATGCAAAAGAATAAGAAATCAGGAAGGAGCAAATAGTTTTTCACACCACTGTACTATTTTCTGATATCTGCATGTATTTACCAATATACAGTATGTCAGTATATGTGCATTTCCCCTGGTGTATTTTAAATCTATAGTTAAATATTCTGTAATATATCTATGTGCTATTGTAGTACATAAAGGAATATACAGAATATCAGATTCCCACTTCCTTTAATTAAAAACACAGACATTTATCAATGTATAAAACTGAACAGATAACAGAATGATGTGCTTTGCTACTGCCTCGTCTATATATTGGTTACGACAGCATATGATATGTCGCAGTAGACTTGGGAAGATGTGTAATCTCGTTCTGTTTTTCTCTCTTTCACTCCTAAATCCCTCTCTCCTATTATAGAAGTTTTATAAATGAAGTGAAGGACTTCTGTTCTCAGTTCAGTCAGGTTGTCTTTATGCTGTGTGCATTAACATGGTTTACTACTGTTAGCTTAAAGAGACTAAACGCTAGGCCGAGTCAACTCTTCAATGCTTTTTCACAATATGGTGTGATTGTTATGCAGAGCGAGTGATGGCAATTATTCTGTCTACAAGCACTGAACACTGTTAAAGCTCTGATTTATGTTTATTGTGAAGTGTCAGGAAATGTCATGTCCCTCTGTGTTTCAGTAAGAACACAATTATGAGTCACAGCTTGTAAAAATAATACAAATATCTGATATGGTACTTGGACACTTGCAGAATAGACAACTGTTCCATCCAGAGGAATCCTGGGAAATGTTCTTATATGATTCTGTATGAGATTCTGATGGAGTCTGGCAGTGGTGTGTGTTATATGTTACATATTTGTTGTGTCTTTTACTCGACAAGGTAAATGTCTCTGTCTACATTATTGCAGTGCAGTGGGGTTACACACAGGTGCATTGTGGGAAAGAAGCTGATTGATGGAAGTGGAATCTCACTTACTGATCAGAGTCCTTCACATAAACATCATCTGAAAATGTTTCTTAATGTTTTATTCAATTCCTGAATTGAAATCTAATCCATTTGATAAGTTGATATCAGACTATCAATATCAGGCTGTAACATTAGTGTGAAGTGGAGTCATTTACTTACCCATGCTGAAGGTCCTGTGTAAAACAACAGAGAAAAAATAATATTATATAAAATATACTGAGAAATACTTATGATTTAGGCCTTGTTCACCCCGGAAGTTTTTGGATAAACGAACACGCTCTGAACGTTCTAGACGATTATGTTGCGTTTTGTAGTGCCGCTTGATTGACTTCCACACCGGCTTTTGTTTTCAGCCTGCATCCCAAATTGTAGTTTGTGTGTTAACCTGTGGGGACAGTGCGTCGGGAACTGGATATGAAAGCCGCTACGGGTTCTCTCTCTGACTGCACAATGTCGGATTAAAGGAAGGTTTTTTTTGTGGTTTATAAAGAAATGCAAAAATTTCCGCGTAAGTTTTTCAACAATTATTTTTTTTTCACGTCACCAAAGCCTGTGTGAACACTCTTATTGACTCCTATGTGTAGAAAACGTAGCTACGCTACGAATGCAAGAAAAATGCTCAATTTTAACGCCCGTGTGAACAAGGCCTTAGAGTCAGAATAGCTGCAAACCAAACTTTAATCTGTGCTTGTAATACAAAGATATTCAGCTACAATTTAAATTTTTTTTTTAAATAAAACAACAGATTAACAATAAATAATTTATATGTAAACTATTAAATAGTTCATGGAGTGTTATTTCTTAGTGCAGTAACACATATGTGATGAACTGATGAATACAGCACTTTAAATGCTGAGCATCATCATGTGTTATTCACATTTCTATCATGTGAGGAAAAGGAATGAAAGTTGCAGTATTCATAATAAATAAGTTATGTACTCGATTTTAATCATTTTGTAATTGTTTTTACCGGTATAATAATTTTATTGTTGTGACTTATTTTTAGATATTTAAGTCATAACCCACTAATCTGCAAGTTGCTATCTAGCTGACATTATCTCCCATTGTAATCACAATTATGTAATTATAAGTAACTAATGTAACAATCTGTGATTTTCTTTTACTGTAGTTCTGAGATCTGCAGTAAGTTATACATCTGAATGGAGAACTGTGATCTTCTTCCACTCATTCAGTCAGTGCAGTGCAGTTTGTTTAAAAACTAGTGACTAACTTTAGCAAGTTGCTTCTAATGTCATCTAAGGTCATACAATCAATAAATTATTATGGAATTTAGTGTGTTTTAGCTGCCCTGATTTATGACATCACTTTGTTTAGTCACATTAGTTTGATAGTTATATTATCTACAGTATGTACAGTATATAATACACAGTCAATTAGCTTACACATCATAATGATACCAGAAAAATCAAAAAGACTCTCTGCTGGGGGTCTTCTATTGTTAACTGTTGCATCAATTAATAATTAGCTTGATGGTATGGTTTAAGTGATTCTGCAGTGATATGCAGTTAAAACCCATAAGAAACCTTTGTACAACCCTTTTATGAATTTAATATTCTGATTTTCACATGGTGACATTTCTACTTGTGATGCTGCTAAGTGTTAAACAGAAGAGTAATGTTAAGGGGCAGTTGAGCTTTTTGTGTCATTTTTGAATAATTTATTATTAATTATTATTATTAAAAACTTACGGTCTTATGCAAAAGTTAAGGCACCCCTTGATTAACAGATTTTGGTGATTTTTTATTTAAAAACATGCTAACACAGTCTGTCTTAGAAATGGAAAAATACACAATATTTTCAGCAAATACTGATGCATAATTACATATTTTGGCCATAAATTGAAAAAAGATTAAAAAAAAATAAAAACATTATTGTGGCACTGTGCAAAAGTTTGGCCACCCTACATACTGTAATCAGTATTTAGTAACACCTCCTTTGGCAGATATCACAGCTTGCAAACACTTTTTATAGCCAGCTATAGTAATATTCTTTGGTCATCTTGCAATCACAGCTCTTTTAAGATCTACCCACAAATTGTCAATAATGTTTAAATCAGCGGACTGTGATTGCCATTCCAAAACCTTCAGCTTGTGTCTCTTTGGGTAGTCTGTACTGGATTTTGAGGTGTGTTTAGGATCATTGTCCTGTTGTAGAAGCCCTCTTTTCAGAATAATTTGCTGGTATTTAGTGGAATCCATTCTTCCCTTTACCCATGCAATGTTTTCTGTGCCACTGGCTGCAACACAATCCAAAAACATGATAAATCCACCCCCATGCTTAATAGTTGGCAAGGTGTTCTTTTCATGAAATGCTGCTTCTTTTCTTTTCCAAAGATCCCTTTGCTGATTGTGGCCAAAGAGTTCTATTTTATCTTTATCAGTCCACAGAACTTGTTTTCAAAATGCATCCGGCCTATGTAGATGATGTGTTGCATACTTCTGACGTTGGGTTTTATGATGGGGACGCAGGTAAGGTTTTCTTCTGCTGACTCTTCCAGAAGGTCTTGTAGAAAGGTGCACCACCACTCCTGAGTTTGCTAAATATTCCTAGAGGTTTCTTGCAGTCAAAATTTCAAATTCAAAATTCAAATTCAAATTTTATTTGTCACATACACAGTCATACACAGTACGAAATGTAGTGAAATGCTTATATGACTGCCAGTGACCCTAAAAGAGAATTAAAGTTAACAATAAGAAATAAATATGAATAAAAGAAATACGATAGAAAAAATAAATAGAAAAATAAAAATATGCTAGGAAAAATAGAACTAAAAATAAAAATAGAAATATGCTAGGAAAAATAGAACTAAAAATAAAAGTAGAAATATAATGTACATAAAAATAGAAATATACTGCACAAATTGAAATATACTGTACTGGGTGTGCAAATATGCATAGAACAAAGTGTCTTTGTGCAAAGGTTATTAAAGTGTCTGTGCACTGGTCCAGGATGTAAACGTAAACATGTTGTGTAGTTGTGAAGGTAGGTGTGCAAAGTTATTAAAGTGTCTTTGTGCAATGGTCCAGGATGTAAACGTACAACATGTAGTGTCGATATGAAGAAAGGTGTGCGTGTAATTGTCCATAGTGTCCATGGATGTAAAAAGATTGATTGATTGATCAATTATGAAAAGATTGTGTTAGTTCTGCATAGTGGTGTGGTTGAGAGACCTTATCGCCTGCGGGAAGAAGCTCCTCCTCAGTCTCTCAGTGTTGGCCTTCAGGGAGCGGAATCGCTTCCCAGACCGCAACAGAGTAAACAGTCAGTTGTTGGGGTGGCTGAGGTCCTTCACGATCTTCCTGGCCTTGGTCAAGCACCGCTTGCTGTAGATCGAGTGCAGGTCAGGGAGCTCGATGCGGCTGATGCGCTCAGCTGATCGCACCACCCTCTGTAGAGCTCGTCTGTCCTGCATGGTGCTGTTCCCGAACCAGGTCGTGATATTTGACGTCAGGATGCTCTCTATGGTGCAGGAGTAGAAACAGCAGGGGGCTCAGAACACAACCCTGGGGGGCTCCAGTGCTGAGAGTGAGGGAGCCTGGAACATGTCCGCCCATCCTTACTGCCTGTGGTCTGCCAGTCAGAAAATTGGAGATCCACTGACACATGAATGAGCTGAGTCCCAGGTGCTCCAGCTTGGTGGTAAGTGTGGAGGAAATTATGGTAATAAATGCAGAGCTGTAGTCGATGAAGAGCATTTTCACATAATTCCCCCTCCGAGTGTCCAGGTGAGTGAGAGATGTATGGAGGAGATGAGAGATTGCATCGTCCGTGGAACGGTTTGGACGATAAGCGAACTGTAGTGGGTCCAGTGTGTCTGGTAGTAAAGAAATGATGAAGTCTCTGACCAGGCGTTTAAAGCCCTTCATCACTACTGAGGTGACGGCTACGGGGCGATAATCATTAAGGGAAGCAGGATGAGGTTTCTTTGGGACAGGAACAATGATGGACTCTTTGAAGCATGTGGGGATAACCGACTGAGATAAAGAGATGTTAAATATCTCAGTGAACACAGGTGCTAGCTGGTCTGCGCAGGCTCTGAGAATACGGCCTGAGATGCCGTCTGGTCCTGCTGCTTTCCTGGTGTTCACTCTCTTGAAGGCTCTCCTCACGTCGTGCTCGGTGATGATGTACGCGCTTCCGGTGCTGGCAGTGACTTCCTGTCTGCAGCCGTTAGCGCCGCTAGCATTAGCATCGCTAGCGTCTTTAGCTGCAGCCTCGAAGCGAGCATAGAAAGTGTTCAGCTCATCTGCCAGAGACACGTCTGCGTTCGTCATACCGGATGTTGGTGCTTTATAATCCGTTATTGTCCTTAGTCCCTGCCACAGGCTCCTAGAGTCATTCTGTTGGAGTTGTGACTCTAGTTTCCTCCCGTAGCGCTGCTTCGCCTCTTTCACCGCCTTCCGGACGCTGTATGACGCAGCCTTGTATGGTTCCATGTCCCCCGACGCGTGTCCCGTGTTGTAGGCAGCGGTGCGAGATTTCAGAGCGTCGCGGGTGGTTTTATCCACCCACGGCTTCTGGTTGGGAAACGTTCTAATAGTTTTTTTTTCCACGGTATCATCCGCTAGTTTCCCAATGCATCCTATAACCACTTCCGTAAACACGCTGACGTCATCATCGGAGCTGTTTCTGAACATGTACCAGTCTGCGTCATCGAGTGCGTCCTGTAACGCGGCCACCGATTGGTCCGTACAGCGCGCGACCTCCCTCTGAACCGGAACTTCCTGTTTCAGCCTTTGTTTGTATTTTGGCATGAGGTAGATGGCGGCGTGCTCGGATTTACCAAAAGGTGGACAAGATTGTGCCTTGTAGCCGTCCTTGACAGTTGTATAACAATGATCCAGTGTCTTTTTGCCCCTGGTGGGGCAAGTGATATGCTGATAAAAGTTCGGCGCTGCGCATTTGAGGTTGGCACTGTCAAAGTCCCCCGCTACAATAAGCGCAGCGTCCCGGTGTTGTGATTGTTGCTGTGTGAGTGCCTCATGCAGCTCGCATAAGGCAGTGTCCGTGTCCGCTTGTGGTGGAATATAAACGGCACTGATTATGACCGATGTGAACTCAATAAAAAGGACGACACATGATGGACAGTAGTTCTAGGTTGGGTGTGCAGGAGCGTGTGAGAGGAACAACACTCGCGCTGTTGCACCAGCTGCTGTTCACCATTAAACACACCTTAAAATTTTAAACCTCAAATGGGGAGGCCAGAATGGCGCTGGTGAGGTTGCTGCCATCACGACTGCTCCGACCTATTTTGCTTTGTTTTTGTATTTTAAGGTAATTTTCGGTAACTTTTTAAGGTTTAAAATTTTAAGGTAACTTTAAACTGGCAAATTCATCACCATTGAGTACATTAAGTACAATAGAGATACTCTTATTTTTATTTGTATACAATGTACTTACAATTCGGCGGTTTTAACTCTGGATCCGAGCTGGCCGAGTGAGATCCTGAGGGAGAACAAAAGATGCGACTTGAAACGACGGCCCCGAGGGAAACGAGCCGGCGTCAGGAACAGGCTAAAAGCCCGTGCACACCGCAAACCTCTGCCTAGCATCCTGCTTGTTAACGTCCAGTCACTGGAGAACAAGTTCGATGACCTCAAGACCAGGTAAAGTTCCAGAGAGACATTCGGGACATTGCAATCTCCTCTACTTCACTGAGACATGACCGAATACAGCGGTGCTGGACCACGGCATCCAGCCAGGCGAGTTCTTCTCGGTTCACCGCATGGACAGGACACGGGACTTGGGGAAGTCAAGGGGAGCCAGTGTGTGCTTAATGGTGAACAGCAACTGGTGCAACAGTGCAAGCCTTGTTTCTCTTACATGCTCCTGCACACCCAACCTGGAACTACTGACCATCAAATGTCCTCCTTTTTACCTCCCGCGGGGGTTTACATCGGTCATAGTCAGTGCCGTTTATATCTGGCCTCAAGCAGACATGGACACTGCCTTATGCAAGCTGCATGAGGCACTCACACAGCACCAAACACAGCACCCGGACACTGTGCTTATTGTGGCGGGGGACTTTAACAGCACCAACCTTAAACATGCAGCGCCAAACTTTCATCAGCATATCACCTGCCCCACCAGGGGCGAAAGGACACTGGATCATTGTTATACTAC
Organism: Clarias gariepinus; assembly: GCF_024256425.1. Lineage (NCBI taxonomy): Eukaryota > Metazoa > Chordata > Actinopteri > Siluriformes > Clariidae > Clarias > Clarias gariepinus. The sequence goes on from NC_071123.1 coordinate 20,070,777, forward strand.
AGTCAAGCTCCAAGGCACAATCTCGGCCCCTGTTTGGGAAATCTGACCGTGCCGCCATCTTCCTCATGACAAAATACAAACAAGGGCTTAAACAGGAAGTTCCGGTACAGAGGGAGGTCACGCGCTGGATGGACCAATCGGTGGCCGTGTTACAGGACGCACTCGATGACGCAGACTGGGACATGTTTCGGCGTAGCTCTGATGACATCAGTGTGTTTACGGAAGTGGTTGTGGGATTTATCGAGAAACTAGCAGACGATAAAACAAGTATCAAAACGTTTCCCAAGCAGAAGCCATGGATGGATAAAACCCTCCGTGACGCTCTGAGATCTCGCACCGCTGCCTATAACGCGAGACTTGCATCAGGTGACATGGACTTGTACAAGTCTGCATCATATAACATGCGGAAAGCGGTGAAAGAGGCGAAGCGACGCTATGGGAGGAAACTAGAGTCACAACTTAAACAGAGTGACTCTAGGAGCCTGTGGCAGGGACTACGCAGAGGTGACTCTGGCAGACGAGCTAAACACTTTCTACGCTCGCTTCAAGGCTGCACCTAAAGACGCTAGCCATGCTAATGCTAGCGGCACTAATGGCTGCAGACAGGAAGAGACTGCCAGCCCCGGAAACGCGTTCATCATCTTCGAGCATGACATGAGGAGAGCCTTCAAGAGAATGAACACCAGGAAAGAAGCAGGACCAGACAGCATCTCAGGTCGAATCTTCAGAGCCTGCGCAGACCAGCTAGCACCTTTGTTCCCAGAGATTGTCACGTAACTATGGACCAGAAGACTTTTGCAGTTAGCTCGTGTAGTGTGGATGGTGAACCCAAACGCAGAAGTAGCGCGAATCGTCAGGATAACCACGCGTATTATTATTAGAACACTCTCAAAGCAAAAGTGTTCTAACAACACACACTCGTCTGGAAGATAAACTGAAAATAGATGAGTACTCACGATTGTGAAGCGAAGCGTCAAAACTGACATGGGCAACTCAATAACTGAGTGATGTGAAGCGCCATCCTGTCTCCTTTTATGCTTCTGAAGTCTCGACCATACTACTTCCGGGTCCTAGTGCCGGTCGCGGAGCGAGTGTGCATGACGGTACTCCCCTGTCCAGGACCAGCTCCCGACGGGTGGAGGATACCAGACGACACTAGTCCCGGATGAGTTCGGGGTCGAGGATAAACTGGGCCTGAATCCAAGACCGCTCCTCGGGACCATAGCTTTCCGAGTCAACCAGGTACTGGGTGCCTCTGCCCCGAGGACGTGAATCCAGGATCTGACGTACGGTGTAGGTGGGACTATCGTCAATGATTCGGCGGGGAGGAGCAACCATGGGAGAAGTGGTGAAGGGTTTAAGTTGTGAGGTGTGAAAAACCGGGTGAATCCGGAGCGCCGCAGGCAGCTGGAGCCGGTAGGTGACAGGATTGATTCGGAGGGTGATACGGTAGGGGCGTATGTACCTGGTTAAGAGTTTTCTTTATTCCGTGTGGAGATGTAGATTTCTTGTCGACAGCCATACTTTGTCACCTACATTGTACAGTCGTCCCGGAGGGTGTCGACGGCGATGTTGGGCTTTGTAGCGGTTGTTGAAGCGTTGGATGGCAGTGCTAGCTTGGTTCCACAACCGTCGACACCTACGGACTAACTATTGGACTGACGGTACATCTGTGATCGAACATCGAAGGTTGGAAAACATGGCATACCTCAAATGGGCTCAGGTTGGTGGCGGATGATATGTGGAGATTATGAGACAGTTCAGCCCAGGCCCAGGATGAAATTTGAAGGCAATGTAAGTCCAGGGCTCAGGTGGTTAAAGTTCTCTATTGGAGGATATCTGCTCTCATGGTGTTGGGTACGTAGAGTCGCCCGGGCTGTACACTTGCTGGCTTGGTCTCTCTCGTTTCCAATTCCCAATGGAGTGGTGCAATGATTTTAAGGGGTGGAAGGACAGGCGTGGGGTCCGCTTGGAGGAACTCTTCTTCATGCGTTCGGGAGAGGGTGTTAGCCTTAGTGTTCTTGGACCCCGGATGGTATGAAAGATGAATATTATAATGTTCGAAGAACAGAGCCCACCGCGCCTGCCTTGGGTTGAAATGTTTAAGATTTCAGATGGTGATCAGGTTTTGGTGATTGGTCCAGATGATGAATGGCTCCTTGGCGCCCTGGAGCCAGTTACGCCATTCTTCCAAAGCCCACTTTATGTCCAGAAGCTCGCGGTCCCCTACCCTGTTTCACTGCTGAGTGGGATAAAAATTTTTGGAGAAGAAACCACAGGGGTGTAGTTTCTGATCTGGACCTCGCTGAGAGATAACGGCCCCGGCGCCCACAACTGAGGCATCCACCTCCACAACAAATGGCTTTTTTTACATCTGAATGTAGAAAAATTGGAGCGGTGGTGAAGCGGCGACAGAGTTCATTGAAGGCGGAGATGGCAGCAGGTTTGAGGGTGAAGTGACATGATGATGGACGGGATAGAGCAGTTAAGGGTGCTGCAGCCGTACTGTAGTCCCGGATAAAGCGGCGATAGAAATTCGCAAACCCGAGAAACCATTGAAGGTGCCTAAGGGTCTTGAGTAGGGGCCAATGATGCACAATTTCCAGCTTCTGCGGGTCCATGGCCACACCCTGGGGCAAGATGACAAAACCCAAGAACGTGGTGGTGCGCTTGTGAAAAGCGCACTTCTCCAACTTACAGTACAGCTGATGGGCGAGCAATCTCTTTAAGACTGCCCTGGCGTGTTGAACATGTCCGTTGACTGTGCGGGAGTAAATAAGGATGTCGTCTAGATAAACGAACATCCACTAGCCTAGCATGTCCCAGAGAACATCGTTTATAAACTGCTGGAAGGCTGCGGGGGTGTTGCAGAGTCCGAAGGGAATGACTAAACTTTCATAATGTCCAGTAGGGGTGATGAAAGTCGTCTTCCACCCATCACCCCCACCAAGTTGTAGGCGCTCCGGAGGTCAAGTAAATATGGTGGCACCAGAGCGGGGTGTTGGTTTTTGATGGTGATATTGTTGAGTGCCTGATAATCGACACATGGACGAATTTCGCCACCTTTCGCGGGGACGGGACCGTGCCTGGCTGAAGGTCGATAGCTAGATTGTATGGGCCGTGAGGAGGAAGGTGTGTTGCATGCCTCTTGCAAATAACACCTCGACTTTAACCCCCAGTTTTTTGGCATAAGAAAAGTCAATGAAGTTACCTGCGGCAGCGGAGTCGCTGAACGCAGTAATTCTGACCCGTTTGTGGCCAAACTAGAGGCATACTTGGACCGCGAGACGAGAGATTCCCCGGCTCCCATGTCAACCACAGCGGGAGGTAGAGATCCGACAGGTCCGGTAGCGGTCGGAGGAAAGACAGGTCGTGCTTCAGGAATCGGGGCATTAGAGAAGAAAGTGGAGGAGCGGGGCGTGGTGTGAGATAATGATGGCATGGTTGGCGGCAGGGTCCGGAGGGCTGGCCTAGGACGGGAGAGCAGACGTTGATCTATCCAAAAAGCTAGTTGGATAAGACCCTCCAGCGTCGCAGGCAGCTCTCGTCCGGCGAGCTCGTCCTTAATGCGGGAAGCCAGCCCCTCGTAGTAAGTTGTTTAGAGGCAAGAGTCTCCCCAGGTGGTTTGAACAGCGAGTGTGCGAAAGTCAGCTGTGTAGCGACTCACAGACAACCCTCCCTGCTGCAGATGATAGATCTTGGTGTCAGTCTCCACCTCACCGGCAGAATGTTCAAAAGTGAGCGTCAACTGGCGGGTGAACTCATTGTAGGAGTGTGCTGTATCTGAATCAGATACAGCACCAACTCAGTGGCCCACTCAGCTGCCTGCTCGGATAGCAACAAGACGAAAAGGGCGATGCGCGACCAGTCTGCGGAGTATCTATTGGAATTAAACTCAAACACAAGATCCAGGGCAGTTAGAAAAACACTGCACTTCCCATCTGTGCCATCCTATTTATTCAGTAAAGCTAGATACACATCAGAGAAGGGGGGAGGTTGCGTTGCAGCAGCCGCTGGGACGGGCGGCATGCTGACCGGAAGAGGAGCAGCCTTGCAGAGAGCTGCCTTCTCCCGCCGCAGCTCCGCCAATTTGTTCCGCAAAGCCACGGCGTCTTAGACACTTTTACGGAGAGTTGCTATTCACCGTTCAGCTGCTCGATTAACTCAGCATGCCTGTTTACCACATCAGAGAAGTGAGCGTAATTACTGCTGATGACTTAGTCATTCTGTCATGTAACTAACTAGGGATGGACCAGAAGACTTTAGCAGCTAGCCCGTGTAGCGTGGATGGTAAACACAAACGCGGAAGTAGCGCGAATCGGCAGGATAACCACATGTATTATTATTAGAACTTTCTCGAAGCAAAAGCAAGAGTTTACACAAATAAAGAGTTTACTCGTGTTTACTGGAAGGTAAACCCAATATAGGTGTGTACTCATGATTGCAAAGTAAAGCGTCGGAACCGGCATGAGCAACTCAATGACTGAGTGATGTGAAATGTTATCTTGTCTCCTTTTATGCTTCCAGAGTCGCGACCGTACTACTTCCGGGTTCTAGTGCCAGTCGTGGAGCGAGTGTGCATGACAGAGATATTCAAACTCTCCTTATCTCCTGATCCCCACATGCTTCAAAGAGTCCATTATTGTAACTGTCCGAAAGAAACCTCATCCTGCTTCTCTCAATGACTATAGCCCCGTAGCCCTCACCTCAGTAGTGATTAAGTACTGGTCAGAGACTTCATCATGTCCTCACTACCGGACAAACTCTACAGATGATGCTATCTCTCATCTCCTCCATACATCTCTCACTCACCTGGACACTAGAAGAGGGAATTTTGTTAAAATGCTTTTCATCAACTACAATTCAGCATTCAATACCATAATTCCCTCCACACTCACCACCAAGCTGGAGCACCTGTGACTGAGCGCATCTCTGTATCAGTGGATTTCCAATTTACTGAATGGCAGTCCACAGGCAGTAAAGATGGGCGGACATGTCTCATCCTCAAGTTCAAGTTCAAGTTCAAGTAGGCTTTATTGTCATTACAACCATATACAGTTAGTACACAGTGAAACGAAACAACGTTCCTCCAGGACCAAGGTGCTACATGCAACATAAATTTACAACATAAATTACCATAGACATTAAACTAGCTAACCAAGAGGCCTAGTTAGCTGGCTAGCAGAGACAGGACAGAGAGACCTAACATAAATTACAACATAAATTAACAAAAACTAACTAACATAAAGTGCATGTGCAAATGTGCAAACAAGAGCAACAACAAAGTGACAGTGCGCAACCACGACATAACAGAAGATAAAACACAAAATAAAATATGGTGTTGAGGTAGTGGGTAAACATAAACATTCCTTAAAACAGCAGCAAGAATTGAGGAATTAGTGCAAAATGTAGTTCAGTAATGATCATTGTGCAAAAGAGTGTTAAAAACAGTGAAGCATTTACAGGTTGGTGTGTACGATAATGTGGTGGTGTAGGTCAGTGTGTCTGCAATTGTTTTGATTAGTCAGTCCAGTCTCAATGTTTTGAGGTTGTTCAGTTAAGCTGTGTGATAATGTTTGTGTTTGTGTGTGTGTGTGTGTGTGTGCGTGAGTGTGTTTGTGTTTATCAGTCCAGTCCCTTTTTGTTAAGGAGACGGATGGCTTGTGGAAAAAAGCTGTTGCAAAGTCTGGATGTGTGTGCCCGAATGCTTCGGTACCTTTTTCCAGATGGCAGGAGTGTGAAGTGTGTGTGAGAGGGGTGTGTCCGATCAGCCACAATGCTGGTGGCTTTGCGGATGCAGCGTGTGGTGTAGATGTCTTCAATAGAGTGGAGAGAGACCCCGATGATCTTCTCCGCTGTCCTCACTATCCGCTGTAGGGTTTTGCGGTCCGATATGGTACAATTCCCAAACCAGACAGTGATGCAGCCGCTCAGGATGCTCTCGATAGTTCCTCTATAGAAGGTGGTCAGGATCAGTGGTGGAAGCTGGGCCTTTCTCAGTCTTCTCAGAAAGAAGAGACGCTGTTGGGCTTTCTTGTGTAGGGAGCTGGTGTTGAGGGACCAGCTGAGGTCCTTCTCTAGGTAGACACCCAGGAATTTGGTGCTTTCGACGATTCCCACAGAGGAGCCGTTGATGCTCAGCGGAGAATGGTCGCCTCGTGTCCTCCTAAAGTCAACAACCAACCAGTTCCCGATCCGTACTGACTGAGGCCTACCGGTCAGAAAGTCCAGGATCCAGTTGCTGAGGGAGGTGTTCAGGCCAACAGGTTCAGCTTCCCAATCAGTTGTTGGGGGATGATAGTGTTGAATGCTGAGCTAAAATCTATGTACAGCATTCAAACATATGTGTCCTTCTTGTCAAGGTGTGTCAGGGCAAGATGGAGTGTAGTGGAGATGGCGTCGTCCGTTGAGCGGTTAGGACGGTACGCAAATTGCAGTGGGTCCAGTGAGGAGGGCAGCAGGGTCTTGATGTGTCTCATGATGAGCCGCTCGAAGCACTTCATGATGGTGGGTGTGAGTGCAACGGGACGGTAGTCATTGAGACAGGACACAGTAGACTTCTTGGTCACGGGGACGATGGTGGTGGCCTTGAAGCACGTGGGAACGACGGCGCTGCTCAGAGAGATGTTGAAGATGTTGGTGAGAACATCTGCCAGCTGTTCAGCACATTCTCTGAGCACTCTGCCTGGGATGTTGTCTGGTCCAGCAGCTTTACGTGGGTTGACTCTGCGTAGAGTTTTCCTCACCTCAGCTGTAGTGAGACACAGCACCTGGTCGTTCGGAGGAGGGGTGGTCTTCCTCGTCGCCATGTCGTTCTGCCTGTCAAACTGAGCATAAAAGTTGTTCAGCGCATCTGGGAGGGAGCCGTCACTGTCACAGGCAGGTGATGTCGTCCTGTAGTTTGTGATGGCTTGTAAGCCCTGCCACATGCGCCGTGTGTCGCCGCTGTCCCTGAAGTGATTGTGGATTTTCTGGGCGTGTGCGCGCTTTGCCTCTCTGATGGCCCGAGAAAGTTTGGCCCTTGCTGTTCTGAGGGCCTGTCTCCCGCTTTGAAGGCAGAGTCTCTGGTCCTCAGAAGTGCACGCATTTCCGCAGTAATCCACGGTTTCTGGTTGGGTCGTAAGATGATGCTCTTGGAGACAGTGACGTCATCGGTGCACTTGTTGATGTAGCTGGTCACTGATGACGTGTACTCCTCCAAGTCAGTGAAGTCGCCGTAAGTTGCAGCCTCCCTAAACATGTTCCAGTCAGTGCACTCAAAACAGTCCTGAAGAGCAAAGATGGCTCCTGCTGGCCAGGTTCTCACCTGCTTCAGAACCGGTTTTGAGCGCCTGACGAGTGGTCTGTATGCTGGAATTAGCATAACAGAGATGTGTGCCGGGGATGTTTGTGTAAACAAGATCCAGCGTGTTTTTCCCCCTCGTTGCAAAGTCCACATACTGATGGAATCTAGGAAGCACTGACTTGAGATTTGCATGGTTGAAATCTCCAGCAACAATAAACAGTCAATCCGGGTGTGTATTTTGCAGTTCACTGATCTTTGTATACAGTTCCCATAGCGCTTCCTTAGCATTAGCGCTAGGTGGAATGTACACTCCGATAATGAAAACAGTGGTGAATTCCCGTGGTAAATAAAAAGGTCTGCATCTGACAGTCACAAACTCCACTAGCAATGAGCAATAACTAGAAACTAGCACAGAGTTCTTGCACCATTTCGTGTTGATGTAAACACACAAGCCGCCACCACGAGTCTTACCGCACAGAGCTGCATTTCTGTCGGCGCGAAACGAGGCGAGCCCGTCTAGCTGAATAGCGGCGTCCGGTACTCTGTCGCTGGGCCATGTCTCCGTGAAAACAAAGACACAGCAGTCTCTAACCTCACGCTGTGTAGCCTGCTGGAGTCGGATGTAGTCCAGTTTATTGTCCAGAGAGCATACGTTGGATAAGATGATGGACGGGAGAGCCGGCCGGCTAGGGTTTGTTTTTAGCCTAGCACAGACTCCCGCCTGCTTGCCGCGCTTCCGCTTCCTCGCGCACCGCTTCCGATGACCCTTCCTCCGGCCTCCTTCATCAGGCAACGCCGAGGCTTTGAGGTCTGGTTCACGCAGCAAGCCAAGGTCGCGTAGCTTTTCCCGCAGCTCATCGTGGATATCATTAACCGGGTTATTTAGGTTGAAAAGTGTCCGGCTGTTGTATGTACGGACACCAGTTGCGACGATATCCATACACATAGTAAAATAAACGCGCTACACACAAAACGTAAACAACGTAGCACCATTTTGGCTCCGGCGCGGCAGTAGCACGCAGCGGCCGCGCCGGAGCCATCTTGGATCCTCCCTCAACACCGTGGTAAAAAAGGGCCGGCAGCATTTCTTCCACCTCAGACGTTTGAAAGACTTCAGACTGCCCTCCAGGGTGCTCAGAAATTTCTAGTCCTGCACCATACAGAGCATCCTGACGGGAAACATCACAACCTGGTTTGGAAACAGCACCATGTAGGACAGACGAGCTCTACAGTGGGTGGTGCGATCAGCTGAGCGCATCATCCACACCGAGCTCACCTGCACTCAATCTATAGCAAGCAGTGCTGGACCAAGGCCAAGAAGATCGTGAAGGACATCAGCCACCCCAGCAATGGACTGTTCTCTCTGTTGAGGTCAGGAAAGCGATTCCGCTCCCTGAAGACCAACACAGAGAGACTGAAGAGGAGCTTCTTCCTGCAAGCGATATGGTCTCTTAATCAGTACACCACACAGTACTGATCCATTTTGCACTCCACACATGTTTCTTGCACTAACTCTGGACATTCTGGACATTCACAGACACTAGTGGCCACTGCACATTCATGGACATTAGTTAATTACTCTATCACAAACCACTTTAAATAAGTCTTTCAAGCATATTTGCACCTGGATGTTCCGTTTCCCTGATTCACAAAGTCACTTTAAATATGTAGATATGTGAATCATTACACTTTCAGGCACATTTGCACACCCCCTGGACATTTCTATTTACATTCAATTTCATTCCCCCACAAAAATTCCATAAATTCTATGTTCTATATTGTACAGCTGTTTTTCTTATTTTTCTATATTTTTCATATAATTGTCTCATATTGCATATTTTGTACTGTACAGTTATTATATTTTATCTTATATTTTCTTTTCTTTTATTCTTTCTTAGTTAAATTTACCTTCTATTTTCTTTTTCATATTTATTTCTATTCATAATCTTTTATTTTAAGGTTATGTTATTCTCCGGTGGAAGCGCGTGTGGAATGATAACATCGCAGGTGACATAAAAGAGGAAAAGTCCTCGCCTTGTGTTAATGCTTATTTACTGTAAGCTAAATACCATTAAGAAATCAGTATTTGGTGAAGAAAGCATATACACAGGCTGCACTTTGTTTTCCCCTCCTGCTCAGTTTTAAAATCATGGTGAGGTTTTGCGAACTTTGCATATATCGCAGAGCTAGCGTCAAGCATATTTCACCTTCCACCTAGTATTAATATTATTATTAATCATGAGAAATCACCTACAGAGCAGTGAAGAGTTGTACAGTCTTATTGCAACAGGTAGGAAGGATTAATGCAATGATACTATTGCTGCGTGTGCTCCGATGGTCCATCAGGGAGGCGTGCATGGGGTGAGAGGGGTTGTCCAGAATACCGAGAAGCTTTTTTAGCATTCTCCTCTGTTACCTCTGCCAGGTTCTCCAGACTGACACCCAGGACCGCACCAGCCTTTTTAATCAGTTTGTTCAGCCTGTTTGCATCAGCTGTCTTCACCCCACTGCCCCAGCACACAGCAGCAAAGAACACAACACTTATTACAAAGAATTACAAGCACTTCATACGTTTTAAAGGCTTTTAATGAAAATTACATGACATTTATGCAAAGAGTCAGTATTTGCAGTGTTGGCCCCTCTTTTTCAGTACCTCTGCAATTCGACTGGGCTCTTAATCAACTTCTGGGCCAAATTCTGACTGATAGCAACCCATTCTTTCATAATCACTTCTTGGAGTTTGTCAGAATTAGTGGGTTTTTGTTTGTCCACCCGCTTCTTGAGGATTGACCACAAGTTCTCAATGGGATTAAGATCTGGGGAGTGTCCAGGCCATGGACCCAAAATTTCAACGTTTTGGTCCTCGAACTACTTAGTTATCACTTTTGCCTTATGGCACGGTGCTACATTGTGCTGAAAAATGCATTGTTCTTCACCAAACTGTTGTTGGATTGATGGAAGACATTGCTGTTAAAGGGTGTTTTGGTACCATTCTTTATTCATGGCTGTGTTTTTGGGCAAAATTGTGAGTGAGCCCACTCCCTTGGATGAGAAACAACCCCACACATGAATGGTCTCAGGATGCTTTACTGTTGGCATGACACAGGAGTGATGGTAGCACTCACCTTTTCTTCTCCAGACAAGCTTTTTTCCAGATGCCCCAAACAATCTGAAAGAGGCATCATCGGAGAATATGACTTTGCCCCAGTCCTCAGCAGTCCATTCACCATACATTTTGCAGAAGATCAATCTGTCCTTGATGATTTTTTTTGGAGGGAAGCTCCTTTTTTGCTGCCCTTCTTGACACCAGGCCATCTTCCAAAAGTCTTCGCTTCACTGTGCATGCAGATGCGCTCACACCTGCCTGCTGCCATTTCTGAGCAAACTCTGTACTAGTGGCACTCCGATCCTGCAGCTGAATCCTCTTTAGGAGACGATCCTGGCGCTTGCTGGACTTTCTTGGACGCCCTGAAGCCTTCTTAACAAGAATTTAACCTCTTTCCTTGAAGTTTTTGATGATCCTATAAATTGTTGATTGAGGTGCAATCTTAGTAGCCACAATATCCTGTGAAGCCATTTTTATGCAATGCAATGATGGTTGCACGCATTTCTTTGCGGGTCACCATGGTTAACAAAGGAAGAACAATGATTTCAAGCATCAACCTTCTTTTAACATGTCAAGTCTGCCATTGTAACCCAATCAGCCTGACATAATGATCTCCAGCCTTGTACTCATCAACATTCTCACCTGAGTTAACAAGACGATTACTGAAATGATCTTAGCAGGTCTTTTAATGACAGCAATGAAATGCAGTGGAAAGGTGTTTTTGGGGATTAAGTTAATTTTCATGGCAAAGAAGGACTATGCAATTTATCTGATCACTCTTCATAACATTCTGGAGTATATGCAAATTGCTATTATAAAAACTTAAGCAGCAACATTTCCAATATTTATGTAATTCTCAAAACTTTTGGCCACGACTGTACACAAAAATGCTTCTTAATAACATAGAACATAACTGAAAAGTTTTTTTTTTTTCAGTAATTTAATTTAAAAAGTGAAACTCATGTCATGTGGATTTATTACACACAGGCTGATATATTTCAAGTGTTTATTTCTTTTAATTTCCCCAAATTCAGTTTCTCAAGAATTAGATAGAATATTACTTAAGACCAATAAAAAAATTAAAAAAAGAAATGGACTACTGAAAAGCATGAACATGTACAGTATTCAGTATTTTGTCTGGGCTCCCTTTGCATGAATGATTGCAGAAATCCGGCGTGGAATGGAGGTGATCAGTCTTTGGCTCTGCTGAGGTGTTATAAAAGCCCAGGTTGCAGCCTTGGGCCTGGTGTCTCACATCTTCCTCTTCACAATATCCCCTAAATTTTCTTAATCAAGCACAGGGATACCATGGTCCTTAGACCAGGTATTATTATCTCTGGTAGTGTGAGCAGGTCTTAAGTCCTGCTAGAAAATGAAATCAGCATCTCTATAAATCTGGTCAGCAGAGGGAAGCATGAAGTGCTCTAAAACTTCTTGGTAGATAGTTGAACTGACCTTGATGTATGTATGTACGGTATGTATGTGTGTATGTATGTATGTATTTATATGCATGTATGTATATTGCTTATAGGCTTATACATGCTTTAAGGGATTTGCGCCAAATATGATGCATATATTTGTCATTTCACTGATCAAAATACTGCTATGGTTTCGTCCTCTAATACTTACTTAAAAAAAAATAATAATAAATTCCTTTCCATATACACACTCATTTTCAAGATGGCAGATGAGGAATCTTTCACTGCATAATCTTTATCTCTCACAGAACCTTAATGATCCCCACCAATCTGGATTCAAAGTGGCACATTCCACAGAGACTGCCCTTCTATCAGTCACTGAGAAGCTCCATGCTGCTAGATCTGCTAAACCGTCATCCGTCATCATCCTCTTGGACCTGTCAGCTGCATTTGACACAGTGAACCACAAGATTCTATTATCTATTCTTACAATCCTTGGAATTTGGTTTGGTGACAATGGCTTCTTACCTAGAAGATAGGTCATATGAGGTAATATGGGTGATCGACATCTGCCCCACGTAGACTTTCTACTGGTGTCCCGCAGGGCTCAGTACTTGGTCCTCAAATCAGTTGCATTTTAAAGTCATTCTTGAAATGACCGCCAGGTGGCGCAAAGTAACATTTTTACCCGCCACATTTTTTAAATAAAATTAAGTCATAAAAAAGTCATAACAATATGTTGTATCGAAGAAATACTACAGTGATGGTAGTTTTCACATCTGTTTAATGTTCTTTAGACAGACGATCAAGTTTACTAGCTGATAATTTTATTTGTACAAAGAATGAACTGTTATATAGCCTATCTTTTTTTGTATCTGTTTACTGTTATTTTAAAAAATACATTCAAAGACATCAAACTTTAAATATAGAAATAACAGGTAAAATATACTTTAAAATATAACAATAATAAATTTTAAATAGAATAAAACATTAAAAAAACGCAGCCTCATCTTGTAACAATGTGGCTCGCGCGAGGGGCAGGGCCACGCATAAACTGGCTGCTACCACATGGAGTTCTGAACAGGCAAAGGCGCAGCCATTTATACATGCGGTTGCCAGGCAACGCCGCCGTCAGGCAATCAGCCTAAACGAGCGTGAACGAGCCGCACGAAGGGTGCTTTGTGTAATCATTAGGTAGCACCGGTAAAGGTATCAGGGCCAAGATAAGGACAAAGAAAAAGACAAAGCACGCAGAAAGTGAAGAGACAGAGACAAAGCCCTGAGCGTCTGCCTCCCTAAAATGCCGGCAAGTGAGAGAGGAAGTGAAAGAGAGAGCGGCACGCACCAGTCCAGCATGTGCGCTCAGTTTAATAGTGCAAAGCACAAAGAAACTCTCTCTTTCTAATAAATCCTCGTTAAGGGCATAAGCCCAGAGAGGAAAAGTTTTGTTTCAGTTTCCAGAGCGCCGTCCATTTTCGTGTAGACAGCGGAGCCCTGTTTATTTTCTGTTTTCAGTTTTCTGTTGGTTTCCTATTAAATTTATTAATTAATAATCCCACGCCATTACCCAATGGGAAGGTCTTTCCATGCCTGTCATAAGCACTCTCACAACTCCTATTTCGTTGACCCCCTCTTATAACCATTAAAAGATCTTGTGGTGTGGCTCTCCATACCGCACCCCGTAACACATCTCAGAAAGATTTTTTAAAAGTTTGCTAAACGTGGGCTATTGTTGTTTACTTACAATATTTGTTTATTTAATTTAAATGAGGATTCTGATTTGGCATCGTGATCCTACTCATTAACTTCCTACATAGTCTAATCAGTGCTTAGCAGCACGCATAAAGTAAAAAAATGTGTCGGGGAAAACAGCAAGGAGACTGACTCTGGCAATTTTAATAATTCTTTGGGAAATTAGTGATTTCTTTGGTTTTGGTTCGCAGCAGTGGATGCCCATATAATTCACTTTTCATACGAGTTACATAATATAGTATTTAAAGCAGACATTTCGCTTTTTATATAAGTATATAAGTATATATTTTTTTTACAAATGTAAGGCGAGTATACACAGAGTATCGGTTAATTTTTTACTTTCATTATTTTACAAAGTCATATTATAGTTTTTTAGTTATTGTGACGCCTAAAATAGATGCAGGATTATTTTTTATAGTCTAAATAAAAAATATTTTCTAAACGTGGGCTATTGTTGTTTACTTTCTCCTCTTTAATTTATTACATAGTCTAATCAGCTCTCAACCACACGAATAAAGTTTTCCAGAGCGCAGAGGAATTTTGTTGTACTAAATAATATTTATGCAGTATAATCAGTTCCTCTTATTCCTATTTGTCCTGAGATGTTGTTCTTTTAGTGTTACTGCGTGTGCTTTACAATGGCAGAGAACATTCAAATGCAAATAATTCACGCCTCCCCAGGTTTGAATCAGCTGTTCTGACCTATACATTCAGAGAAACTGAAATGCACTTCTCCCCACTTAAAAAACCTTTAGAATCTGAGGCTCTTCGGGAGACTTTCAGTGATTTAAATTTTTGTAATTTTAATCTTCTGGATTCTAGATTCTAAAGTTGACATTGTTACCTTTTTTAATCCTTGGAATGTCCTTTCCTTATGATAGCGTAAATTGCATTGTTTTTAATCACTCTATACACAATAATATTCTTTGGTATTTTTATTTTTTTTTTAAACGGGTATGGGGGCTAACTTGGTTTATTAATCCCCGTGCCTGGTTAAGGTTTAGTACTCAGTGTGCATCTGTTATATTACAACTATCATAACACTCAAATACCTTTTATTGGGGGTTAAGTGACTGATGTGCCTAACATTTTTCAGCTGAGCCTTTGTTTTACTGAATAATCAACTGCCGCAAAACCCCCTCTTTCTCACACACACACACACACAGAGCCGACCAAATCATTAGCACGTCCCTCCCCCAAACAGCACAGCAATTTACTTATATCTGAACTGAGTCGCTTTCTATCCATTTACCTACATCTGAACTGAGCCTACTGCATTTCATTCTTATAATAACGCAAAAACACAAGGCTGAATGACCGACATCTGCTAACGCAATAGAACGTCCTGACAATGTTTTAATTTTATGGTCATTTATTTCAGTTAATAAATCTACTATAAATTTAAAGAACACAAGAAATAAGATGACACAAAACCCTACACGCTCCTTTCTAATTACAAATGATAAAAGGCTCACTGTATTACCACTTATTGTGCTTAAATTTGATCCTAGTAAGATTTGATTTAATTTGAATTCTAGAACAGTGGCAGCTGGAACACCTAAAACAGATGCAGGCTTATTTTTTTATAATCTAAATAAAAATGCTTTTTTAAAAGTGGGCTATTGTTATTTACTTGCAATATTTGTTAATTTAATTTAAATGGGGTTTGGTCTCCGGAATGTTGAGCATCAGGATCCTCTTCTTTATCTTCCTACATAGAATCAGCGCTTAATCGCACGCATTAAGTTTTGTAAATTCGTTTAATGTTTAATAGTAAATAATGACCCCGCTGTACCACCGCTGGGAAAACTTTATGAAATACAAGTTAAAGACAATTATGATGATCTGCCACGGCAGTACCACCGCTGGGAAAACTTTATGAAATACAAGTTAAAGACAATTATGATGATCTGCCACGGCGTGCGCCTGTGATGGGTGTGCACCCAAATCTACTATTGCTACTCGCTCACTCCGTAGGCTCCCTGAATAGGCGGCAAAGGGACAGAGCCGCCTATTCGTGCCGGCTGGCGATAATGAACGTTAATATGATCTCGGGCTTGCTCCGCATCATAAAAGCAAGGCGCGGAGTTTTGTCCGAGGTCTGGGAAGTACGTGATGTGATGGAGAATATGAAAAAAGCTTGTCAGTGGGGCGATGTGACGTGCCCCAGAGACTTTAAACAAGGACACTAGAATTCCCCCCTTTGATCTCCGCGCTGGGGACAGCGCGAGAAAGAGCTGCGCAAGCTCCTGCGGCATCTTCACTCCCGCACCGTGCCCGCCTTTGCAGCCCCGCTGCCGAAGAGGAATAGGCTGCGAGGACGTTTGTGTTAAGTTTTGGAGTTTAGGACTCACGCCGGCCATCGACAGCGGGAGAAGCGCTGTCACGAGGGAGTGTGCAGGAGCGCTGCCTCCGCTTGCTTAGTTCTGCCACTCCGCGCACCAACACTTATCGTCAGCTGTGTGCCCGCATGCCAGTGTGGCACAGCCCCCGGAACTACACATGCACAACCTTTATCCCATTCTTTCCATTCTCCCTCCTTCAACACTTTCCTTCCCCATTTTACCTAAATAAATTAGCCTTTTCCCGTAAGACCTCGCCTCGTGTCCGTGCTTTATGGTGCCGACTGTGCAACATGGGTCGAACCCATTTCAGATCATAACAGTCTACTGCATTTCATTCTTATAATAACGCAAAAACACATACGGGGTTGAATGACCAACATCAGCTGACGCAGTAGAACATCCTGACAATGTTTTAATTTTATGGTCATTTATTTCAGTTAATAAATCTACTACAAATTTAAAGAACACCAGATATAGGACGACACACGCGTCTTTTCATATTACACGTGATAAAATCTAAAGGCTCACTGTGTTAACATTTATTTTGTTTAAATTTGATCCTAATAAGATTTAATTTAATTTGAATTCTACATTTGTACTGTAGTTTTAGTTCTGTGATTATGAATTTGTTTAACTACAATGTTTTACTTAATTTTATCCGCTACTACTATCTAAAACTCCGTGTCTCATTAATTCAGCAGAGAATGAACTAAGGCATGAGGCGTCAGTCTGTAGTTATATAGCGCCACTTAGCGGTAAAAGCCAGCAAACGCACAAAGCCAAACTGTCCCGCCGAGCGCCGCGACAGTAGAACCTACATTCCGATAAAGTAACCACTGTATATATATATATATATCACACACGGTATTTTTTAATCAGGGATTGGCTCAATATATCTTTAAATTAGAAACAATTATCTAATTTACCACTTACTATTTAATAGTATTTATATAAGCTACTGCTTTTAGGCCATTGTGCAGGTGTGTATCAGAGTTAAACTCTTTATTGGACTAAAATAAACTCCACTCCACATTAGCACCCTGTATACTGAACCTCATACTGAATACTGAGTGTGTTTTATGTACTGAGATGAGAAGCACAGATGCTGATGTAGAGTTTATGTAGTGGGAAGTTCAGGAACGCTTACCTTTCATCTTTACTGTAATCTCCTCTGTTCTGTCTCCATCAGTGACCTGACACAGGTAATATCCTAAATCTGACCCTCTACAGTCTCTCAGCTGTAAGGAGACGTTTCCTCTCTCCAGCTCCTGAGTGAACAGACTCACTCTGCCCTCATAACGTCTCCCCTGTGTCACCTGTCTGTTCTTATAGACACAAACACAGTCTGTCTCCTTAAACCACCGGATCTCCATGTTAACAGCACTGATTTCAGGAGACAGACGACATGAAAAAGTGATAGCAGAGGGATGATATTGCTCTCTACCACAGGGGCCAATGAGTTTAAACTTATCTGTGAAAGAAAACACACACACACACACACACACACACAAACATATGCACAAACACACCGTTAGTTTAATATTTAATAAATAATACAGATAAATATATCACTGAAAATGTAACTTACTGCTTGCAGTCGCCATCTTTATCTCTTTCTGTCGGTTCAAACTAATAAAATCCTAAACACACACAGAAAGAGAGAGTCATCCTTTTAAACAACTTAACTCACACAAACACACTGTTAGAAAGCACAATTCCACGGTGTATTTGGAGGATTAGTTTAACAGGTTATTGAGTCGTTGGTGACTAACGTACTTTAGCATGATGCTAACTCCTCTTACCTTTTCTGTTCCTCATATAAACATACATGCTGCTATAGCTGAAGTCTGTCCACATTCATGTTCAATATTTACCTCATTACTGTATGCAATAAACCCTATATTTTAAGTTTTCACAAATGAACTAGAACATTTGTATCCAGTGGCTCTTTCATACCTGTTTTTTAGAGCCAAGAACTTCCACTATCATTACAGTCACTGAGAGCTCTTTTCTTCTCTCACACTCTGAGAGCCTTGTTGCTGTTCATAGTTCATCTACATAGTTAATAATTAGCATACAATATGTCCTGTTGTCACTATTACTATCAGAGTAAAGCAGCTGTAAAACTGTAAAAACATAAACAGTGTGTCATTAATGTTTATGTTTAACTTCTTAAAGTAAGTATGTCACTCGTGTGCTGGTGTTACAGTGGGGAAAAATAATTATTCAAGTATTCAGCAACTCATCATCTATATCCCGCTTTATCCTGTATATGGTTGCGGGGGGACTGGAGCCTATTCTCAAAAGACTTAGGGCTCCTGTACAAAAATAAAATTTTTGTAAATAGGTAAAGGAGCAGGCCTGGGGGACTTATGGACATAGAGTATTAGGTGAACTGGTATGTTTAGATGCTGTCTTCCCCACCCTTATTGATCACTCAGGTTTGTTAACAGTGAGGTGATTGATTGCTTTACATCTCAGGAAGTAGTTTTGTGTTCCTTTTGGGTTTCTTCGGTTCTAAACTTCATTTCCTATAATGCACCTTGGTCGGGTGAGCGCTCACCTGAACTGAGGTATTTAATCAGTCAATGATAAATAACATTTTGTTCTGGTTGTTGGGTATCTGTTGTGTTGGTTAATTGGTTGTTGAGCTTTTCTCCGTGTCTGTCTGTTTCATGCCTTTTCTATTGTTCCTATGCCATTCAATTAAGTTGCTTGAATTGCTTAAATGTTATGCTTCATGTTTTAGTTTTGTTTTAGTGTCATGTTCTCTTTGATTCTAAATATAGTCTGTTCAGTTTAAGTTATGTTTAGGTCTTTTTGTTGCTCTCCTAGTCTTGTTAGCTCATGTTATATTCAGTTCTTGTGTAGGTTCAGCTTGTGTTTAGTTCAGCTCCTGGTTGGTTTAGCTCTGGTTACGTTAGCTCCTGTTTGATCATGTTCTGTTTTCCTGTATTAAAAGACTTTTCCAAGCATTCACCTTAGAACATATGGCTCAACTAAATACCACACATAGCACTGTGTGACAGGAGTGGTGAATGTGTCTGAACCAATATTAATACTGTGGCATTAATCGGTATAGATAAAAGTATTCACTGTGTTTAACAATATACTGTGCTGGCTGGCAAGTACTATAGTGAAATATTGTATATTAGAGGGTGGTTATCATTGTTGAGTTTTGTTAAGGAAGGAGGATATTTCTGTGATTATACAATATTGTAGCGTTTTTAACGCCGGAAAGGATGGTGGAGAGACGAGTTATCTTACTTGCTGCCCAATGCAGATGGCTGGGAGTACTTTATTCACGTCACAGGTGAACCAGCAGCATAAACAACAACAACACACATCACACATACCCTGGCTGAAGCCAGTGAACCAAACACCTTCTCCCAACAGGGTGAACACATAACAGCCCCTCCCGCAAAGCATGATGGTTCCCAAGCGAAACCCCGCCCCGCCACACTGCCCCCACCCGAGCTGTGACCGTCCCCGGTCACCATGGCGCACTCAGTCCAACAGACGTGACGGTGGTCGGCGCCGGCGTTGGGAACGCCAGAGTCTGGTTGCGGAAGAAGGGGGCCCGTCGCCCCCCTCCTGAGGCGGACTGGCCTCCACAGAATCCGACGATGCCCTGGCGTGGGGCTGATAAGGAGCCAGACGGTCCCGGTGGAGCACGACCAGTCGCGACCGCCCCGTCAACCGCACCCGGTGACCACATCAGAGAGCTGTGCGACGATCGTGCGCTCTGATCCGGAACAGCGAACGCCTCCGGCCACTTAGTGAAATAATCCATGGCCACCAGCACATAACGATTCCCGCGATCAGAGATGGGAAACGGCCCCAGAATGTCCACGCCCATACGTTCCATGGGCGCCCCCACCCGAAAGTCTTGGAAGGGTGCTCGCGAGCGCTGGGTAGGGCCCTTCTTTGCCGTGCAGACATCGCATCTGTGAACAAAAAGTTCGCTATCAGTATGACAACCCGGCCAGTAGAACCGAGCACGCAACCGCCGCAGTGTCTTAGTTACCCCAAAGTGTCACGAACCTGCGTGCCCATGAACCATCCCCAGCACACATGCCCGCAAAGACCGCGGCACCAGCAGCTGAAAAGATTCGCCAGCGCCACACGGCCATTCCCACTGGCGGTAGAGTAAACCCCCCCGCAACGCTAGTCGGTGAAACTGCGAGTGGAGAGCTTTTTCTTCTGGCCCCAGGTGGGCAATGGCGGCATAATCCGGTCTCTGGCCCGCGTTAACCCAACCTAATACCCGCTGCAGCGCCGGGTCCTTCTCCTGCTCGACCATGAGCTGATCGCCGTCCATCTGTGGCACAGGCGAAACGACCACCGGCGATGGTTGAGGTGCCGCAGTGACTCGGCTGCACGCTGGCTCGGACGGCTGATTACTGACGGGGGCTTCGGAAGACTGCGCAGGGAGAATGTTCTGATTCACGGGGGTCGGGGTGTGTTCGATGTCGTGACCACCCACACGCTCTTCAACCCGCTTGCAGTGTCGACAACGCTCTTTGCTGCACGGCCGGCGGGATAACGCATCGGCGTTAGCATGCAATTTTCCCGCTCGGTGCTGAACGGTAAAGTGATAGTCCTGCAACCGCTCGAGCCAACGCGCTAACTGCCCCTCGGGCTCTTTAAAACTAAGCAGCCACACTAGCGAAGCGTGATCGGTCCGCAGCAAGAAGGATTGCCCGTATAAATACGGCCTAAAATGCTTAAGGGCCACGACGACCGCTAGCAGCTCGCGCCGCGTGATGCAGTAATTCTTCTCCGGCCCAGACAACGCGCGGCTGAAGTAAGCGACAACACGCTCTTTGCCCCCGGCAACCTGAGACAGGACGGCCCCCAGCCCTACATCGCTCGCGTCCGTGTCGAGAATAAACGTACGAGCTATATCAGGATATTCGAGAACGGGCGACGTAACCAGAGCTTCCCGTAACCGAGTGAACGCACGCGCGTGCTCCCTGTCCCAGCGAAACGGCTGGTTCTTTCTCGTGAGCGCGTGCAGCGGGCTGGCGATCGTAGCAAAATCCCTCACGAACCGGCGATAGTATGACGCTAACCCGAGAAAGGTGCGTAGCTGCGACACATTTGACGGCTCAGGCCAATTCTGTACCGCGGCAATTTTGGCTGGATCGGTGGCAATCCCTTGAGCGCTAATGACGTGTCCCAGAAAGACAGTTTCTTGCCGCAACAACTGGCACTTTTTGGGATTGAGCCGCAAACTCGCCCGCCGGATAGCTAGAAACACCTCCCATAGGTTAGCTAGCGCGACCGCAAAATCCTTGCCGTGCACCAATAAATCGTCTCAGTAGACGACACAACGGTTGCGAGGGATCTCTGCCAATACTCTCTCCATCAACCGTTCGAACGTAGCGGGAGCGTTGCAGAGGCCGAACGGCATGCGCCGAAATTGCCATAGACCTTGTCCGATCGAAAACGCGGTTTTAGGTCGTGCTTCCGGGGCGAGCTCTACTTGCCAGTACCCGCTACGCAGATCCAACGAGCTAAACCACGCCGAGCCCGCAACGTGTTCCAGCGCATCATCTATTCGCGGTAACGGATAAGAATCTTTGTGCGTCACCTCGTTTAACCGCCGGTAGTCCACACAAAACCGCCACGATTCGTCCTTTTTACGCACAAGTACAACGGGTGACGACCACGGTCCGGATGCTGGCTCTATGACGCCCGAGTCGGCCATCTCACGCAGCTGCTGCTCGGCTATAGCTCGTTTAGCTAACGGCAGGCGTCTCGGATGTAACCAAACAGGAGCGGCGTTACCCGTATCGATTTTGTGCTGCACCAAATCGGTATGCGTGCACTCGCGCTCATCCAATGCGAAAATATCTGCAAACTTGTGCAAAAGGGACTTCACGGCGTCGGTCTGCGTCTGATTTAGCCCCACACTGCTACGCCGCATCAGCTCGGCCATTATTCTCGCTCGGACAGCTATCGGATGTTTACATGGCGCGTCCACCGGAAGTTCCGCCCCCCTGGTGCGTGCTACTAACCCGTCCGGCTGCGCTTTGGGCACTAGCAACCTAGCTAAACCGAAACTACCACGCAGAGTCCCGTCCGCGAGATTCAGTACCGCACCCCACCTTTCCAAAATGTCTAATCCCAAGATACAATCATCCTCGATATCCGCCACAAAGAATGGGTGAAAAAGAATGATTGCACCTACTTGTATTCGCACTGTGCGACAGGCCCGTATCCTCAAATAACTCCCCGCCACGGTGCGAATGTTCACGGCCGGGTCCGGCAGCATACGACCGCGCTTCAACAATCCCCCGCGCAGCAGCGAAACTGTAGAGCCGGTGTCCACGAGCGTCCACAGCGAAACATTGTCCAGGCCACAGTCCACGTAGACCCCTGCGCGATTTCCGACACGTCCCGACCGGAAGTTAAATCCGGCAGTTGGGAAAACAAAGATGGCTGTGGGAGGCGGTTTCCCCTTGGCGCCCCCCGAAGCTAGTTTAACGGCTGCTGGGGTATGCTGTCCTCCGGCTGGAAAACGTTGCAGCGGTAGTCTGGCGGTCCCTGGCCTCGGCGTCGTCGCGGAAACTCGCAGGCTGGGTCGAGGCCTAGCCGCGACGGGTAGCCCTGTCCCCGGCTAGGTTCACCTACCCAGCGGCCGCGAGCCACCGAAGACACTGCGGCGAGAGAGCCGAGCGATTCACTCAAGATGGGCTCGGCGCGCTCGGCCTCGCGCAGCGCCTCGGACAGGGACACCGGTGCCGCTAACCGGAGGTGCTCGCGGAGCCAGTACGGCCGGGTTCCCCGAAGGAACGCGCGACGAGCTAGCTAGGTCCATGGCGAACGCCCCTAGTGGCTCAGAGGCGCTCCGCACGCGGGTTGCCAGCTCCTCGCCCGCGGCCTCGTTACGGTCCCCTGCGCCAAAACGGAAACAGAGCGACTGCTGCAGCTTCAACCAGTCTTCCCGCTCATCAGCCCGGAGATCTTGTAACGCCCGCAGCGCGTCACCCTCCAACGAGAGGGCCACCCGGACGGCTGTTTCTGCCGGGGACCAGCCCGCGAATTTGGCAGCTAGCTCTACCTGGGCGATGAACGCGTGGGGATCGCCGGCGCCGTTGTAGGCCGGCAGGCGCAGCTGTAGGTCGCTTCGCTGGCGGACGGGGCACGGAGCTGTAGCTTGCACCGTTGTGGTGACATACAGTGGGAGCCACGTCAAACAGCCGCCTGGAGCATGACAGGTCCATGACAGGACCGTGACAGGACCATGATCGATCCATGCATGGAATGTGATCCTCCGCAGTGACGTAGTTAACGATGCCCCGCCCCATAAACGCCCCCATGCGCTTTCTAAAAAGATGGTTGCAATGCTGTATAATCCCGCCAGATGGAGCCTTGACTGCTTCAGTTAACTGCAGTGTCCAAGCAGCCGGTTACTATATTTAATATATAACGTAACTTGTTTTGTAAGATGATGTGGTAAAAAACAGGGAAAAAAACGATTAATAAAACAGATTTAAATTACTCAATACACAACCCATGATGCTTATGCTATTTTTAATTAATTAATTAATAAAACTACTTATTGCAACATTTTCATGACATACTTAATAATCCTTAAAGACACAGTAACATCTGTAATTTATCTATACCGCTCGTTGTAGGTACGGAATACAAATGCGGGCTATGTACAGTATTTTACATTACGGTGTATTTTATCTATTTCCGTTTAATACACTGGTAGATACTATTTTGCTGCAAAGTAAAGCTTAAAATTTAACTTCTGCTTAAGTTTGTTTTCGTTATATTTTTTATGTTTTCGCTGATGTTTTTTTTCGCTGATAGTCAAAAAATTGGCATAAAAAATCGATGAATAATGCATAATATCTGGAACAAATATCTGGTTATACGGATCAGTATGTCTTTAATCATTTAACCAGCATAACGTCTCCCCCATCAAAATCTGATGGGAAATTAATCACTTAACACAACCGTAAATAGATGCGGCAGCAGAGGCAGATTAATCCCCTTAAACATTCACACCTGAAAACAATACTAACAGAACTAAACAGTTCCAGAGGGTTGGCACCTGTTATCGCAGGACAGGAATCACCTACAGGATACTACTGTATTTTTCACTGCTTATATATTTTTGCCATAGTTTCATTTGGCTTTACGCGATTTCATGTGTTATTTGTTTGTGTGTGCGTGTGTATGTGTGAGAGAGAGCGCGTGCGCGAGAGAGGGCTTATATTGTGATTTTTCCAGGGTTACTAAAGCCTGGCTTACTACTAATAATAAAAAATACTTCAATGTAACCCATGGGTCTCAATCACAAAATCAGCCAACGCTGTAAACAGATGACACGACAAATTATGTACACTGAAACGTTAATTTGAACATAAAAAAATATTTATTAAAAAAAAACATAAATATAAAAACAATCGACTATTATTGTCAGGGTCAAGTTTACGGGGCTTCTCAGTCTTTTGTTAATTTTACTTCTAACCTGAAACCAATGTGGCTTATTAAATGTGGCACTATTTTATTGGACATGGCTGTTTTGTAATGTTCAGCAGAATAAACACTGTCTACGGATCGAATATACTGTGAACTTCTCAAAGTCACGTCTCTTCAGATCCTTCTGCACTAATGTTATTGTGGTGTAAATTATTAACGTATCGATGTATTTCACTTGAGGACAAAATAGACCATGTCTAGTAACGAAAGTAATGAATTAGTCACTACTCTTCTCTTACGCAGCACGGCTAAAAAGATAATAAAAGTTACACCAATCCTGCCATGATGCTACCCTGTCCATACACAACACTGGCTGGGAAGATAAACTCAGACTTTCCAAAACTTACTATTATTTCTTGAGATGAAATTAAGCTAAGATGAAGAGAACAGAACAGAACTCCTCTCTGTGCAATATCTAAGTAGAGTGTAACTGGATCAGCCACAAAATGCCCTTCATCTAATTCTGATTAGGAAAAGCTCACAGACACCAAGCCTGCAGCACTTTGGTGTAATTTTTATTATCTTTTTAGCCGTGCTGCATAAGAGATGAGTAGTGACAAACTCGTTACTTTTAAAAACGTGATGTTTGATTGGATGTTATATCATTTCCAAGTTTGATAGTGTCGATTTTAGGGTGCATTATACGTACGATGCGAAAAGGAAGTAAATAAACACGTAGCAATGCAAAGAGGACAGAGCTGCAAAATATTTAAGCAATATAAATTCAACAAAGTGTGATAATAATGGTTGTTGTTGCTGCTGTTTAGGTAATTGGTTCCTACTGAACGCAACTGTGTTCACAAAACAAAGCGTAGGGAAAGAAAAACACTCGCTAACGCATTTGAATGAAGAGGGGCGGTGGCTTTTCTTTGAAGATAGCGATTGTGTAATGGGGGCAATCTGTGGGAGGGGGGCGTTTTAGGGCATAACACACCTTTGAACATCTTTTGTCTTGTAAATGATTATCTTCGTTCACCTTCCAATCCCCCACAGTGCACACACTGTCTACACTGCTGCTATGTTTGTTGGGGCACTTGGTTATACAAAGCATTTTAATGTATGAAACACTTACTTCCTGGTTTGTTTTATTTTAAATATTGCTTAATACCTTTTCCCGCAAAATAAACATTAAACATAAACATGTTATCATTGTGTAAATTATTAACATATTGGTGTATTTTAATTAAGGACAAAAACAGACCCTGCGCTCGTGTTTAGGACTGATGCTGAACAGCTGTGTTCATAGGTTTAATCAACGATTTACAAGACAACAGTTAAAGCGTTTGTGGATGAGAGGTGTGTGTTTGCGCGCGCGCGCTCCTGCATTTCTCCGTTGGTTTAACACAAACATTGCGCACAGACAAGTAAGTCTGAAGTACCCCTCCCCCCGCCAAAAACACACACACACACACACAGAGCAATTAGCACCATGTCACAGTCAGTATTCTCCACTGAGGTTTCTTACCTTCCACTCCTTCTAAGTTTGTCTTTGCTCTTTTGATGGAGTTCTTAAAACCCCCCAAAAATTTTATACTGAGAAAAAAATTATTATGGGTCACATAATTACAAACTAGCACAGATACATATGATCAAGTGTTTAAATGTTGTTTTCATTTGTTTCTATAACCAGTAATAATAATAATAACAATTATTATTACTATCATCATTATTAGCCCAACTCTTTGACTATTTAAAAGAACGTCGGGTCCCATTTTTTGCACATTGAAGTTCTTGGTTTAAATAAATGTATTTTTAAATACACAAACAATCCCCCAACAATTAAAACACACACACATGACTTTAAAAATAAAATGTATTCTTCCAAAACTAGTCAAAGGTAAAACAATAATTTGTATAAAACAGGTGAAAACATGTTTAATTTTTGCTTAAAGATCATTAAAATACCAGGATAACACCAGCTGCTTATCAGTCTCTATCTGGTTCTTTTATATTAAAATATCATTTTTAAAAAATATTAAAGATGGAACTGTTTAATTCTTTGTTTCCCCCTAAAGTATCAGACGTTTTGCAATTCTATGTTCAGAATATACAGTAGACCTGACCAAACATCATTCTAAAGCTGTTGCACTGTGACGTCATCCCTCCTAGGGCTCCCTTTAACAGCTTGTTCAGGCTCCTCCAGTATCTCCAAAAGGCCAAGCATCATCCGCCTGACCCCCCAATCCTCCACAGCGGAGCTCTGCTTAAAGAAAACAGGAGAATTTAGTGAAGACAAAGATAAATAAACTTTACAGAATATCTAGTTGTAATAAATATAAAAGATATTAGTAAACCTACACCACAGAGTTTGTAAAATACTGTTTTGGGGAATTCTGGAATGTAAATAAACTGGGATAACTTTAACCATTGAACTTTGTTAGTGTTAACCCCGGTCTGTCTGTATTATCGTCTGCATTAAATTAACTGAGAATTTACTTAATGCACTTTTTATACAAATAAGTTAGGCGATATAACACTAGTATATATTAGTTCATCTCTGAAGCCAAACTATAACTTCCCGAGTACTGAAGCCCCCCACACATGCACACCTCCCCACACACGCACACCTCCCCCTCCAACCACTCCTTAACAGATAAACACTAAAGAGTTTTTATCCAGCTCGGTAACTAAGCGCTCGCGCTACCGCACAAAGTCACGGCCAAACTGAGAAAAATATAAACCTGGTTATGAGCGTTTAGCTCACGAGCTCCTGTACATCTATCCTCAGCTTGTGTCCTTCATGAACTGCATCACATTATATTCACAGAAATAACCTGCAGATTAACTCTTACCCAAAGAATAAATAAATGCTGAATTTATCCAGACAACACGCGGTCAGATTCTAAAGGCATTTTTATAGAGCCCAAACACTCTACATCCGATAGTGCAGCTTTTGTAATAGGGACATTAATAGTATTTTCGAAGCTATAGTGTCTTTTTTAGTTAAAGATGAGTGACATTGTGAGTTTGTGACACTGACAGTAAGCTGTAATGTTAACTCCAGACTTGGTAAACAGATCATTAAGTTATCTAAAGTTACATCTGACCGCTGCTGGTGCTGCCAGTGATTTTCAAAACGGCCGATAAAAAACTAAACTGGGAAATGAACTGTAAACTAATTACCACTAATTACCCAAACTTTTATTTTATTACAAAATTTTATAAATTAAAAAAACACTTACCGCGAATAGTCCATTAAGCCGCCATCTTCATCTCTAGTGCAGTTTGGCAGCGTCAGTTCGGCGGGGATGGGAGCGGTGTGTTTAAAATCACGTGATTGCAACTCAGCGCAGCTAAATTGCTGGCTTGTGTTAACGTGTCCTTGAGAACGAAGCGCCATCTAGTGGTGGAACCAGGTAAATGCATAAAAAGGGCTTGAATGGGCGTGTTTACTGTGAAATCTTGACACGCCTTTCTCGAAGGAAAAGGAGGGGGGACTACGGCGTGCATAGGGCAGCCGTATGCCATTCGTACGCCATTCGTACGCCATTCACACGGCCGCGGCTATTTGGCGTGGCTCCATCTGTAAGATTAAAGTCCAGTTTGTTCCTGGAGGCTCAGGTAGACTGTGAGAAATTCCAGTCCTGAACTATTGAGCAACTGAAGTCACAGGTCCTCAGAGAACAGCTGTCTGCATCAGTCGAGGACAGGACCACCTTCATGGAAAAGTGGAACCATCCCCAGTCACCACACGCATTCCAGGCAGACCACACGGGGCATCCATGTGATGAGATCTCCAACCTGAAGCAGGACTCCAGGATGAGTTAGAGAGGTCCAGCGGGCAGAGGAGGTCTGGATCACTGGCAGCTCAGGAGCGACATGTATAGCTCGACAGAGAGATAGGTAAAGGAAAAAGAAGAGACCGAGAGAGAGAGAGGATAGAGCAGAAAAGGAAAGAGCAAAAGGGATGGAGAAATAACAGTTAGGTATGGTCACAGTCGAACAATGTATAAGGTGAATGTATATTTAGTGCAGAGTGCAAGCAGAGACTATGACAGCATAACTAAAAAGGGAGAGCCAGAAGGAAACACAGACATGAGGGCTTCCAAAGATGTAAAGCAACCAATCACCTCACCGTCAACAAACCTGAGTGATCAATGAGAGTGGGGAAGACAGCATCTAAACATACCAGTTCACCTAATACTCTACGTCCATGAGTCCCCCAGATCTGCTCCTTTACCTAAGGCTAATCTATTTATAAAAATGCTTGGCTAAATAAATAGGTTTTTAGCCTGGACTTAAACACTGAGACTGTGTTTGAGTCCCGAACACTATTTGGAAGACTATTCCATAACTTTGGGGCTTTGTAAGAAAAAGCTCTGCCCCCTGCTGTAGTTTTAATAATACGCGGTACTGACAAGCAGCCTGCATCGTTTGATCGAAGTAGGCGTGGCGGATCGTAAGACACTTGCAGTTCACTCAGATACTGCGGCGCGAGACCATTTAAAAGTCAAGAGTAATATTTTAAAATCGATGCGAAATTTTACAGGAAGCCAATGCAATGTGGATAAGATAGGGGTGATGTGCTCATATCTTCTGGTTCGAGTGAGGACTCTCGCTGCTGCATTCTGGACTAATTGAAGCTTGTTTAAGCACTTTGTTGAACAACCAGACAGGCGTTACAATAATCCAACCGAGATGTGATAAAAGCATGAACTAGTTCTGCATCATTTGGTGACAATATATTTCTTATCTTGGCAATATTTCTGAGGTGAAAGAATGCTATCCTGGTAATATTATCTACATGTGCTTCAAATGAAAGGCTTGAATCTATAATCACACCGAGGTCTTTTACTGTTGCACTTGATGGAACAGAAAGGCAATTTAAAATCACAGTGTGATTAGAAAGCTTACTTCTAGCAGCTTGTGGTCCTATGACTAGAACTTCTGTCTTATCAGGATTAAGCAGAAGGAAATTAATTAACATCCAAACTCTTATGTCTTGCACACATTGCTCAACTTTAGTAAACTGGTTTTTCTCATCTGGTTTTGCTGAAACGTATACTTGTGTGTCATCAACTAATCAAACTAATACCATGTTTACGAATTATGTTGCCTAGAGGAAGCATGTAAAGGGAAAAAAGCAGTGGGCCTAAAACAGAACCCTGTGGAACACCAAACTCAACTTGAGAACATAAGGAATGGTCACCATCTAAATCTACAAACTGATAACGATCAGTCAAATAGAATCTGAGCCATAGAAGGGCCGTTCCCTTAATTCCTACTACATTTCTAATCTGTGAAGGAGAATACTATGATTAATAGTGGCAGCACTGAGCTGCACTGAGGTCGAGTAACACAAGTATAGTGACACAACCCTGATCAGAGGCCACTAGGAGGTCATTTACTACTTTAACGAGTGCTGTCTCTGTGCTGTGATGAGGCCTAAATCCTGACTGATACAGTTCATGTATGCTATTCCTATGTAGATATGAACATAGCTGTTGTGATACTACCTTTTCCAGAATTTTAGAGATAAAGGGGAGGTTTGATATCGGCCTGTAATTCGAAGGCTGACAGGAGTCAAGGTCAGGTTTTTTGATTAGTGGTTTAATAACTGCTAA
Source organism: Clarias gariepinus (assembly GCF_024256425.1). Classification (NCBI taxonomy): domain Eukaryota; kingdom Metazoa; phylum Chordata; class Actinopteri; order Siluriformes; family Clariidae; genus Clarias; species Clarias gariepinus. The sequence goes on from NC_071123.1 coordinate 20,100,752, forward strand.
TTTAAGGGATTTAGGAACATACCCACTGCTGAGTGAACAGTTAATTACTTTTAACAGGGCTTCTGTTATTGCTGGAACTATCTGCTTGGGAAAATGTGTCGGTATAGGATCTAATACACAGGTTGAAGATTTTAAAGAGGAGATGAGTGAAATTAGTTCTCTCGCTTCAAGGGGAGTAAAGTATTCTAGGTTCTGATGTGATGTGATTAAGTTATCATCTGTATCACTTAAATTGTCTGGTTTTAAAGCCTGAATTTTTTGCCTAATATTTATGATTTTGTTATTGATAAAGTTCATGAAATCCTCACTACTGTATGTTGTTGTTGTGGAGATTTCTGCAGTGGTCTTGTTTTTAGTTAATTTAGCAATGGTATTAAATAAAAATCTAGGATTATTTTTGTTATTTTCTATAAGAGTGGAGAGATACATTGACCTAGCAGCACTGAGAGCTCTTCTATAGTTCAGGATGCTCTCCTTCCATGCTATTTGGAAAATCAACAATTTAGTTTGACGCCATTTGCGTTCTAATTTCCGAGCGGTTTGTTTTAGAGTGCATGTGTGATCGTTATACCAAGGAGCGAGTTTCTTATCTTTAATAATTTTTCTTTTAACTGGAGCTATATTATCTAAGCTATAACGAAGCGTTGACTCTAGATATTCAGTCGCTTGATCGAGTTCTGTGGAATCAAATGGCGATCCAATCAAAGTTGATAACTCTGGAAGATTCTCAATAAAGCTCTGTGCGGTATTTGATGTAAATGTACGTTTAAGGCGGTAGCGCGGTGCTGTGCGTACATTATTACTATGAGACACTTTAATCGATACAAGACAGTGATCTGATATAACTTCAGACTGTGGAATTGTAATTATGTTTCTTATACTTAATCCGAAGGATAATATTAAGTCCAAAGTGTGACCTGCTTTATGAGTGGGTCCTACTACACACTGATTTACTCCTACTGAGTCCAGTATGGACATAAATGCTGTTCTCAGAGGGTCTTCTGGATTCTCAAAATGAATATTAAAATCTCCAGCAATCAACGCTTTGTCTACGGAAACGACTAGGTTTGAGAGGAAATCTGCAAATTCACAGAGAAATTCAGAGTACGGCCCTGGGGGTCTGTAAATGATGATTAGCGGAATCGTCTGAGCTGACTTTATGTTACTATAGAGAATTTCAAATGCATTAAATTTAAATCTGTGTTTTTGTATGATAGCCAGATTATCTTTGTAAATAACTGTGACGCCTCCTCCTCTACCAGTTAACCGAGGCTGGTGTATGTAGCTGTATCCAGGAGGACTAGCTTTATTTAGAGCTACATACTCGTCCTGTTTAATCCAGGTCTCAGTAAAACATAATATATTAAACTCCTGGTCTGTGATAGTTTCTTTAATAATAACTGCTTTAGATGCGAGAGATCTAATATTTAACAGTCCTAGCTTCAGATCAGTGGTGCCGGCTGCGCATTCAGTATGATCTGAGTTTGTAATATCTATGTTAATTAAATTATTAAAACAGACTTTCTGAGTCTTTCTAAATTTGCTTTTAGCTCGGGGAACAGACACAGTCTCAATATGATGAACCCTGAGTGGCGACTCTAAGCAGCTAGCAGACGGTTGGTTTAGCCTGTCTGTCTGCTCCCTGGCCTGGGCTCTGGATTGTCACCAATTAACTAGGCCTCTTCTGAGACTATGAGCTATACTATAGGAAATGAGAGCAGCACCTTTCCGAGTGGGATGGACACTGTCCTGCCCTAACAGGCCAGTCAAAAGTTGCCCTCAAAGGTCTTCCAATTATCTATGAAGCCCACGTTGTTTTCAGAGCACCACAAGGACATCCAGCGGTTCAGCGACCATAATCTGCTGTAAGCTATGTCGCCACGTCTCATTGGGATGGGACCAGAGCATATTACGTCATCGGACATCTTCTTCGCTTGTTTAAACACTTCTATAAAGTTATTCTTGCTAACCTCTGACTGTTGAAGGCGTATATCGTTAGCTTCAGCATGTACCACTATCTTGGAGAACCTGTCCTAGAGCCCTAAGATTACCTGCTATGTCCGGTGCTCTGGCTCCCGGGATACACCTAACCACTGCCGCTGGCGCCCCTAAAGGCCTGGCAAATTTTACATGTCTCATTATAGAGTCTCCTATAACCAGAGCTCTTTCAGGTTTCTCAGTGGGTACATCACTGAGGAGAGCAAACCTGTTGGACACATGAAGCGCAGAAGAGGTGTGCTCCAGTGGGCTAGCCTTAGCTTTAGCTGAACGAGTATGCCGCTGAGTTGTCACCCACTCGCCCTGCTGTGAGGGCTCTAATGCCGGAGTCGGTGGCTGGTTATCTCCGCCTGCAGCACCCAGACTGTCCGCTACAGGAATAACGCTGCTAAAGTCTGAATGCGCTCCTCTAACGCTGATATCTTCTCCGTCAGAGTGCTCACTAACACACACCTATCACAAGTAAAACTACCACTAATGACGAAGGAAGAATGTCTAAACATCCTGCACTCCACACACTGAACAAGCTGAATATTAGACATGATATCGTACCTGAGTCGGAGTTATAGTTATTTGGTGATGAATTCCGCATGTTGTTCTCAGATGATACGCGCGTTCTCCGAAAAAGAGCAAACAGAAAAAGGCAAAAATCCAGTAGTATTAAAGCCTGAAAATTTTTTAATGTTGTTATTTAAAATAAACAAGAAAAGGTAATGTAATTTAAACCCTGATACAAACAAACGAGGAACTTTCGCGGGAACAATACGAAAAACAGGAAGCTACGTCATTAAAAAACAACTTATATGTATAATCATACAAAACAACGTGAATCTAAATGTGATCTCAGGTCGTCCCACAGGCTAAAATCCACACTGATGCACCTGGAACATTCCACACCCTTTGGAGGTCACCTTGGGAGGTGCAAAACACTATCGAGAGAATAAAGGACAGATTTCACTGGCTGGGGCTCAACGTGGAAAGTTACGTGACTTCTTTCAGCACTGTCGCACCAGTCGGTGCACCTGCTAAACCCGCCCCCGTTCTGCTAATTCCACTGCCTATCATAAGCGTACCCTTTTAGCCACCCCAAAGAAGTACTTACAGACCAAGGTATATGGAGTGATATCCCGGACATTTTTCAAAAGAAATTGCAAATTGCATTTGCAATTGCGTCTTTCATATGTGGACGCATAAAATGTGACATAATTCAAATGCATTTGCAAATTTTGCATTACTGTTTGCTTTTTCGCCTTCGCGAACGAACACTGACTGCCAAAATTCAAATGAAAAAGCAAAGTCCATTTGCAGGTGCATTTCCCATGTCTTACAAGTCATGAGCCTGTCATATTTAAATAGCAAAATCAATGACGACGTTTGCTTTTTCATGTAGCCTGGCAAAACTCAAACGCAATTGGTAATCCATTTGCAATTGCATTTCCAACACATTACACGGAAACCTGTCAATCAGCGTCAGGGGCCGGTCTATACTGTGGGGCAGGATTGTGTGGGGAGTGACGTCACTTGCAGTCGACGACCAAGAGGGGAAATTTAAGCAATGGAGGTGAACCGAGATTATCTCATCTGTTTATCAAGAAATAAACACACAAAAATGACAAATCGCATATTTTCTTACTCTGAAGTGGACAGAGAAGCTGTTACAAAAAACTAATATTTTTAGATCTTCTCCAGTTACAGCCGACTGGAGCTAAATCTGTCAGAAACGCTATTTACCAGCGCTTTATAGAGATGGGGTCACTAAGGGACCGTCTAACAAGTGTATGACCGAGACCCAACTGTTTGTTTACAGAAGAATACACAAGATTACAGAGAAATACCTCACAGGACATATTACACTTTTACGCTACAGTATGGATTATTTGTTTATTTATTTGTTTGTTTAAATAATTTATAATTATTGAAATGTACATTTAAAAATAAATGATTACACAGACAATTTTTGTGCCAATAAAACATTTATATACTTTCCATAAAGTTAAATGTGTGTGTATATATTTTAAATCTGTTTATTTCTGTTGTTATTTTGTGACCTGATTCTGTACTTCGACAGTACGAGTGTATGCAGGAGCCGTCATACATTACACATAATATTGCTTGTGTTTTGTATGATTCTCTCTTATCAAGTGTGTTATTCCCTAAATGTTCTCCTGAATATAAATAATGATGCACTGTGTTCTGTGTGATTTAACACAATGCAGATAATGTAATTTTCTCTGTCTTCCTAAAATGTACAGAACCTAAGCCATGGTGTGTATGGTGTGTGTGGGCGCTGGGGATGTCGCGTGTGATAAGTCCTGGAGGTGATATCCAGCAAGGTTCCGTGTTCAGTTGCATTTTGACCTCACTTCCATAGTCCTTTGTGCATTAGCTTTAAGCTTGAAAAATACAGGATGAAGAGAGTTCTCACACGGGAAAAAGTAGTTGCGCACAAACGGGGAAAATCATACATTTACAAGAGAAAAAGCATAAATTTTTACACACACACACACACACACAGACACACACACACACACACACACACAAAACATATATACAGTGCATCCAAAAACAAAAAGATTTTTCTCCCAGCACTATTTTGGATCTGCTATTGTTTGGAAATGTCATTACAGATCTAACTGTATGATATACACAGCAGAGTGTTTACTGCATCCTGCGAAACATCTCACCCATCACTTTCTAATCATTCTTTTTCTTTCACTCTTCAGCTTTCTCTTTATGCACAGTTGTATGGTGTGTAAAGATATGACAGAGCACCCAAAATACTCTCAAAGCACTCTCAACGCAGCCTCAATTCTTCACGGAAGATGGATAAAAAGGCACACAGGAAACAAAAACCTTGAAAAATTGATAGACAACTTCACCAAATCCTGGCCAAATTACAGACTTGCAAATTAATATTATCCCATGTAGGGATAATCACAGAATAGGACATTAGTCTCTGACTGGGTAAGTGTCTGTGGTTTTATAAACTCTTTTATTCACTGAAAGTATTGTTTAAATTTCTGAGAAATTCCCAGTGATGCCCCTTCTGTTACAGCTGCTCTCTCTGACTCTGAACTGCTTCTCACAGTTTTCTCATAAACCTCTTCAAGCACATTGTGAGTCTGTGTGAGCCTTGAAAGTTTCTGTTTAAGAGTTTCCAGCTCTCTGTTCTTCTCCTCCATCTGTCTGCTGAACTCTTCCTGCATCTTTGTTTTTGAGGTCAAAATGTTTCTCTGGAGTTCAGGCAGGATGATCTTCATGAGGTTTCTCTCTGTCTCCATCCTGACCTCTCCTTCATACACCTTCCTGATCTCCTCCATCTCCTGTTGGTGCCTCTCCTCCATCTCTCTCCTCTCACTCTGTCTCTTTTCTTTTAGTTTCTTCACCTTTTCTTCCATTTCTGTCCTTCGCTCTATCTCTCGTTTTAGCTCCCTCTTAAGTTCTCTCTTTTTCTCTTCATCTCTCTCTTCTTTCATCTTTCTCTCCAGTTCAGTTGTTCGCTCATTTAGTTGTCTGATGTCTCCTTCATGCTCCTGGATCACTCCCTCTATCTTTCTCAGAGAGTCCTGCACCTCCTTATCTATTTTTTCTTTCACTTCAATCTCCTCTCTCATCCTTTTATCTTCTTTTTTCTTTAAAATCTTAGTCTCCATCACTCTAATCTGAGATTCTGTCTCGATGTAGATCTCATTGCTGTAGAATTTCTCTCTGCTTCCTTCCATTATCTTCTCTATCTTCTCCAGCAGCTCTGAGACCTGAGAACCATCTCCACTCTCCTTAATGTTGAGACAGTGAAACCTGTCCCCACATTTCTTTACAAGTTTCTGGACCTCCTGGTCTCCTGATTGGATAAACTCCTCAATGTTCTTCTTCTGAAGTTTATCAGTAACACTGAATATGATCATGGTATTTTTCCAACATCTCTCTCCAAAAATCTCTTCCATTTTCTCCAGCATCCCTCTCTCCTCTCCTGTAGGCTGCTTTACAGGTATGACCAGGAGGAAGGCGTGGGGTCCTGGAGCAGACAGACGGACACAGAGTCCCACGTCCTGTCTCAGCTTCTCCAGAGGGAGTTCAGGAGAGAACCAGTCAGGAGTGTCCACCACAGTCACCTTCCTCCCAGCCACCTCCCCCTGTGTGCTCTCACTCTGCTGGGTGGATTTAGATGTAGATGTAAATGTAGCAGCCTGGTTCCTCTCCTCTCTGCTCAGGATGGTGTTTCCTGCTGCACTCTTCCCAGACCCCGTCCTCCCCAGCAGCACCAGCCTCAGTTCTGCTACAGGAACTGACACTGAAGAATGTGGACTAGACGATTCTCCACCCACTGAAAACAAACAAGAATAAATAATTTAATACAGAATCACTTACTGCAATGTGGTGATTATGTTGTTCTCTAGAGTATGTTGAAGGACTGATGGTTCATTCTTTAGGTAACTTGTATCAAATTTATCATAGTTGATTCTTTATATGCTCACTAACTGTGTTACATAAGACCCTACAAAATAAACAAGTCTCTCCCCAGCAGGATTTACAGTTGGTTAATTGTCTGCGACAATCACAAAATATATCTGGGCAAGTTTATTTTAAAAGAACCTGGCAAATATGATGCTGCAAAATGTTAATTACTACAGTGAAACCTCGGATTTTGCATAATGCGGTTTGTGAGTGTTCCACAAGACGAGCAAAGATTTCTAATAAATTTTGACTTGGAAAACCAACAAGTTTTGGGTCATGGGTACGGAGTATTATGTATCACGCATGCGCTTCTGGTTTTGACGCCGAGCGTCACGTGATCAAAACTGAGCCAACGGGTTTTCTTTCTCTTGTGCTGCGGAATTGTGGGTAATCTTCTCCCCTGCTGGGTCTTAGTGCTCGTCCCTTACTGGTATAATCGACATTCGTGCACGCGTGTACGGTTTACTATAACACTGTGACCATGTGTGTGCGCGTAAACATATTTTGTGTCTGTGTGTGTGTAGAGCGCGCGTGTAAAGCAAAAAAAAAATCTCATTAAAAAGGTTCTAAATCCATTTTCTCTCTCTGCTCAAGGCTTAGCCTGCTCTTTGCATTTGGTTTACGAGTGTTTAGGAATAAGAGTCCAGAACAAGAGTGCTTCCAAAACAAATTATGCTCGCAATACAAGGTTCCACTGTATATAAAAAAAATATTTTATAATTTTTGTAAAGCCTGGTGTCGGACAAAAATAAATTATTTGGCTCATTCCCATGGGCGCATAACTTGTATTCACACTCACTGAGTTGCACTCACTCTTAGTGTGTAGGTTGTCAGCTGAAACCCTCCGAACTCAGATAAAAAAGCCAAATAATATCAATACTAAAACTGATACTGTAGCTTAATTATATATGCAAAAACTTTGTTTGGAAATAAAATGTGCTTACATTTTTATTACCTCCAGTATTATTATTATTATTATTATTATTGTTGTTGTAGTTAAATATTATTTAAAGTAATAAGGCCAGTATTGCAAGACAAATAATTGCATATTGAAAGTTTTATTTGACGATTTGATTAAATTATTGAACAATTGATTGTCATTTTGTTACAACAAGTTGAATTTAAAACAAAATTTTATCCCAGCAAAAATATTCTATAAGCAATAAATGGAAAGAAAATTATTTGGCTCTGACAAAATTCACCTTTGACACGAATATACAATGTAAAGCATAACAATCCACTTGGGTAAATCTGAGTGGTGCATCTGTCCCCTTTCCCCACACGGCCATCATGTGGCTATAAACTGTATCTGCAAGTCTTTTTAAACATGTCTAACGAGTCAGCTGACCTCAATTAAATTCAACCTGGAGGGACAACACACATGGTGTTTACTGCGCTTGAACGGACGCCATTTTGTCTTAGAGCTGTTTTCCACTGTATTGGACTGTAAACTCTGTTTTGTTGAGGATTTTCTGAAATTAATATTATTCACCATCAGCACAGATTTACAGGACAGACATTTTCTATCATCGTGCTCCCGAACTGATTCATTAATTCACACACACACAATCACACACACACACACACACACACACACACATACATATACAATATACCAGACTTTAGATATTTTATACATTAATTTACACACTGAAAATATTGTATATTGTAAATATGGGTATCTGGTGTCTATTTTTGTACAATACTCGTGAGCTACTTCTGTGATTTGTGTGCATCTCGGAATGTTCCTAGAACCGCGGTCTGTTCAAATTTGCGTATTTTAACTCGAATGTTTGTAAGTCTGGGATTTACTGTACATACATTTTAAATGTCAATTGAAAAAAGTCATAATTGTGTGTTCAGTAGAGCCCTGCTCCCCCTCATGTATAAGCAAATGTTAGGGGACATATTTTAAGAGAATGAAGTGTAATTATCCTTTAAGACCCGAAAAAGTATAAAAGAACTCCATGAGAGTGAATTGCAGGAACATCAGTCTAGTATGCTCTGGTCCCATCCCAATGAGACGTGGTGACATAGCTTACAGCAGGCTATGGTCGCTGAACCGCTGGATGTCCAGGTGGTGCCCTGAAAACAACGTGGGCTTCATAGAGAATTGGAAAACCTTTGAGGGCAAAGCTGGCCTGTTAGGGCAGGACTGTGTCCATCTCACTCGGGAAGATGCTTCTCTAATTTCTTGTAGTATAGCTTATAGTCTCAGAAGAGGCCTAGTTAATCTGTGACAATCCAGAGCCCAGGCCAGGGAGCAGACAGACAGGCTAAACCAAACACAAATTTAGAAAGACTTAGAAAGTCTGTTTTAGTAATTTAATTAACATAAAGACCACAAACTCAGATCATACTGAATGCGCAGCCGGCACCTCTGATCTGAAGCTAGCACTGTTAAATATTAGATCTCTCGCATCTAAAGTAGTTATTGTTAACGAAACTATCACAGACCAGGAGTTTGATATATTACAGTATGTTTAACTGTAACCTGGATTAAACAGGATGAGTATGTAGCTCTAAATGAAGCTAGTCCTCCTGGATACAGCTACATACACCAGCCTCGGCTAACTGGTAGAGGAGGAGGCGTTGCAGTTATTGACAAAGATAATCTGACTATTGTACAAAAACACAAATTTAAATTTAATGCATTTGAAATTCTCTATAGTAACATAAAGTCAGCTCAGACGATTCCGCTAATCATCATTTACAGACCCCCAGGGCCGTACTCTAAGTTTCTCTGTGAATTTGCAGATTTCCCCTCAAACCTTGTCGTTTCCGTAGACAAAGTGTTAATTGCTGGAGATTTTAATATTCAATTTGAGAATCCAAAAGACCCTCTAAGAACAGCATTTATGTCCATACTGGACTCAGTAGGAGTAAATCAGTGTGTAGTAGGACCCACTCATAAAGCAGGTCACACTTTGGACTTAATATTATCCTTCGGATTAAGTATAAGAAACATAATTACAATTCCAGAGTCTAAAGTTATATCAGATCACTGTCTTGTCTCAATTAAAGTGTGTCATAGTAATAATGTACGCACACCACCGTGCTACAGTCTTAAACGTATGTACGTTCACATCAAATACCACACAGAGCTTTATCAATAATCTTCTAGAGTTATCAACTTTAATTGGATCGCCATTTGACTCCACAGAACTCGATCAAGCAACTGAATATTTAGAGTCAACGCTTCGTTATAGCTTAGATAATGTAGCTCCAGTTAAAAGAAAAATGATTAGAGATAAGAAACTCACTCCTTGGTATAATGACCACACACGCACTCTAAAACAAACCGCTCGGAAATTAGAACGCAAATGGCGTCAAACTAAATTGTTAGTTTTCCACATAGCATGGAAGGAGAGCATCCTGAACTATAGAAGAGCTCTCAGTGCTGGTAGGTCAATGTATAGCTAAATTAACTAAAAACAAGACCACTGCAGAAATCTCCACAACAACAACATACAGTAGTGAGGATTTCATGAACTTTTTCAATAACAAAATCATAAATATTAGGCAAAAAATTCAGGCTTTGAAAGCAGACAATTTAAGTGATACAGATGAATAATTTATCACATCACCTCACATCAGAACCTAGAATACTTTATTTCCCTTGAAGCAGGAGAACTATTTTCACTCATCTCCTCTTCAAAATCATCAACCTGTGAATTAGATCCTATACCGACACATTTTCTCAACCAGATAGTTCCAGCAATAACAGAAGCTCTGTTAAAAGTAATTAACTGTTTACTCAGCAGTGGGTATGTTCCTAAATCCCTTAAATTATCAGTTATTAAACCACTAATCAAGAAACCTGACCCCTGTCAGCTTTCCAATTACAGGCTGATATTAAACCTCCCCTTTATCTCTAAAATTCTGGAAAAGGTAGTATCACAGCAGCTATGTTTATATCTACATAGAAATAGCATAAAAGAACTGTATCAGTCAGGATTTAGGCCTCATTACAGCACAGAGACAGCACTCGTTAAAGTAGTAAATGACCTCCTAGTGGCCTCTGATCAGGGTTGTGTCACTATACTTGTGTTACTCGACCTCAGTACAGCTTTTGACACTATTAATCATAGTATTCTCCTTTACAGATTAGAAAATGTAGTAGGAATTAAGGGAATGGCCTTCTTATGGCTCAGATCTTATTTGAATGATCGTTATCAGTTTGTAGATTTAGATGGTGACCATTTCTCATGTTCATAAGTTGAGTTTGGTGTTCCACAGGGTTCTGTTTTGGGCCCACTGCTTTTTTCCCTTTACATGCTTCCTCTGGGCAACATAATTCGTAAACATGGTATTAGTTTTCATTGTTATGCTGATGACACACAAGTATACGTTTCAGCAAAACCAGATGAGAAAAAACAGTTTACTAAAGTTGAGCAATGTGTGCAGGACATAAGAGATTGGATGTTAATTAATTTCCTTCTGCTTAATTCTAATAAGACAGAAGTTCTAGTCATAGGACCACAAGCAGCTAGAAGTAAGCTTTCTGATCACACTGTGATTTTAAATGGCCTTTCTGTTCCATCAAGTGCAACAGTAAAAGACCTTGGTGTGATTATAGATTCCAGCCTTTCATTTGAAGCACATGTAGATAATATTACCAGGATAGCATTATTTCACCTCAGAAATATTGCCAAGGTTAGAAATATGTTGTCACCAAATGATGCAGAAAAACTAGTTTATGCTTTTATCACGTCTAGGTTGGATTATTGTAACGCCTTACTGTCTGGTTGTTCAACAAGGTGCTTAAACAAGCTTCAATTAGTCCAGAATGCAGCAGCGAGAGTCCTCACTCAAACCAGAAGATACGAGCACATTACACCTATCTTATCCACATTGCATTGGCTTTCTGTGAAATTTCGCATCGATTTTAAAATACTACTCATGACGTATAAAGCATTAAATGGTCTTGCGCCGCAGTATCTGAGTGAACTGCTAGTGTCTTACTATGCAGGCTGCTTGTCAGTACCAGGTATTATTAAAACTACAGCAGGGGGCAGAGCTTTTTCTTACAAACCCCAAAGTTATGGAATAGTCTTCCAATTAATGTTTGGGACTCAGACACAGTCTCAGTGTTTCAAGCATTTTTGTAAATAGATTAGCCTTAAGTAAAAGAGCAGATCTGGGGGACTTATATATGTAGAGTATTAGGTGAACTGGTATGTTAAAATGCTGTCCTCCTCACTCTCATTGATCACTCAGGTTTGTTGACGGTGAGGTGATTGGTTGCTTTACATCTCAGGAAGCCATCATGTCTGTGTTTCCTTCTGGCTCTCCCTTTTTAGTTATGCTGTCATAGTTAGTCTTGCCGGAGTCCCTGCTTGCACTCTACAGTAAATATGCATTCACATTATACAGTGGAACCTCGGATTACAAGCTTAATTCGTTCCGGAAGCAGGCTCGTATTCCAAAACACTTGTAAACCAAATGTAATTATCCCATAGGAAACAATGGAAACTTAAATTATTCGTTCTACAGAAAATAAATATAATTAATACAAAATATACAGTAAAAATAAAACAAATGAACCTGTACTTTACCTTAAAAAAATGTAAAAATAAATCCCGACAGATAAGTGTTTTCGTTTGTGCACGCAGGGTGGGTGTGTGTAAAATGTGCATGCACACACACACACACACACACACATTAACGGATAAACCATTTTTAAAACCGTTTAAAAATTAGCAAGGAACATTTCTAGTCACACTTACATAAGCGCATACTAACAGGATCACTGCTGTAAGTAAAACAACAACAACAAAAAACAAATTGAACTGCTCCTCTCCTTTGAAAACAATTGCGACAGAGAAGAGTTTGTGTGTTTGTTTGGCAACCTGAGAGAAGGGGGGCTCGCTTGCGTTTACAGGCTCCTTCTCTCAGGTTGACAAACAAACACACAAACTCTCTGCCTTACACAGACACAAACACACGCATGCACACTCCAAAACACTGCAAGCACTAAGACCCAGCAGGGGAGACGATAGGTCTCGGCTTTACAGCTCCCCTCCTCTCAGGTTGCCAAACAAACACACAAATTCTTCTCTGTCGCGACTGTTTTCAAAGGTGAGGAGCTGTTTAATTTTTTTTTTTTTATTTTTTTTTTTTTACTTTACAGTAGTGATCCTGTTAGTATGCGCTCACGCGAGTATGACTAGCGATGTTCCTTGCTAATTTTTAAACAGTTTTAAAAATGGTCTCTCCGGTAATGTGTGTGTGTGTGTGTGTGTGTGTGTGTGTGTGTGCACGCAGCAGGAGAGACGATTACTTACAATTCCACTGCAAGAGAGAGAAAAACCATTGGCTCACTTGTGATAACGTGTCCTCGGTGTTAAAACAAGAAGCGCATGCGTGAAACATGATACTCGGTGCTCGTAAACTAAGACAATGCTTGTTTTTCAAGTCAAAAATGATTAAAAAAATGTTGCTCGTCTTGCGGAACACTCGTAAACCGCGTTACTTGTAATCAGAGGTTCAACTGTGACCATGCCTAACTGCCATCTCTCCATCTCTTTTGCTCTCTCCTCTTCTGCTCTCTCTCTCTCCCTCTCTCCTGTTTCCTCTACCTATCTCTCTGTCGAGCTATACATGTCGCTCCTGAGCTGCCAGTGATCCAGACCTCCTCTGCCCTCTGGACCTGTCTAACTTGTTCTGGAGTCCTGCTTCTGGTTAAAGATCTCATCACATGGATGCCCCGTTTGGTCTGCCTGGGATGCATGTGGTGACTGGGGATGGCTCCACTTTTCCATGAAGGTGGTCCTGTCCTCGACTGATGCAGACAGTTGTTCTCTGAGGACCTGTGACTTCAGTCGCTCAATAGTTCAGGACTGGATTTCTTACAGTCTACCTGAGTTCTACCTGAACTGGACTTTAATCTTACACATCTCCTTTTATACTGAACTTCCAGTCTTGCATATTATTATGCACATCAATCCCTGCTATCTGTTTTCACCCAGATGAAGATGGGTTACCTGTTGAGTCTGGTTCCTCTCAAGGTTTCTTTTTATTACCATCTTAGGGAGCTTTTCCTTGCCACTGTCGCCGTCTACCTCGGCTTGCTTATCAGGGACAGTCTTATCATCTTGATTCGTACACATTCACATTTCATACAAACTTAATTTTTTTGATTGTGTAAAGCTGCTTTGTGATGATGTAAATCGTTAAAAGCGCTATACAAATAAAATTGAATTGAATTGAATTAAAACAGTATTTTCCTGTTTAATGTCAGCAGTAACAGTTAGGTTCAGTGCACGTCTCTCTCACATGCTATCCTAGCTGGGTAGTTCATAAATCTTACAAAACAGTTAGGAGTCTCCAGGAAGGTTAGGTCTGGCTTTGTTATAACAGTAATATATGTGTTTAGGTGAAAATAAAGCAATTGTTTATGTATATTCCTAGCTGATGAATAATTATTTTACGCACTTTGTCCTAATTTGGTAATTTCTAAGTCCCTCCCACTAGTGATCTTTCTCCTTTAACAGCTACAATTCCATTTCACACAAACAAAAAGGGCAAATCCTATTCTGTTACTCTGTTCAGGATCCTTGGATATTTACAGATATTTCTCTCTTATCTTTTTACTGTTATCTAATTATAAATGTAATCAAAATATAAATAAATGTCTACGTAGATCTGCCTGCTGTATCTCTTTATGGTCGTCTCTTTTACCCCTAAACTAGTGTTGAGTTACACACTGAACAACTAACATTAATCACTTACATGTAGGACGAATTGCCTCCATACTGTTTCTTCTCCTGATTGGTGCTGCTGAGTCCTGAGTCTCTCCACTCACTAGGAAACATCAGAACCAGTCAGAATGAGAGAGACATTCTTCTATAATTAATCACTTTCACTGTTTAAATTACACTTCCTTACAGTAGCTGAAGAGTTGCATCATTAAGTATCATTACAGTATATTGTTCTTATGTTCTTATGTTCTCATGTCCTTACATATGATTTAATAGGTGTAGATTTACTAGTTGTACTCATAAAAAAACGTATTTTAATTAATACAAGTAACAAATTACTCACTATTTGGAGGCTCTAATTCCTTGCTGTTTCTTCTCCTGATGGGGGCTGATGATTCTGGATCTGTCTGTTCCTGCAGCTGCTTTGTTTTCTCCTCTAGAAGTCTGTCTTTCTCCTGAAGCTGTTTGTCTAACTCCATTAGCTGTGTCTCATTAGTCTCTAAACGTTCTTTTAGAATCTTCAGCTCTTCATTTTTTTCATTTAATTCTTTCTCCTTCTCCACAAGTCTGTTGTCCTTTTCCTCCACTTGTATTTGTGTCTCCTGTATCTGTGTGTCTTTCAGTTTCAGTTGTTGATCTCTCTCATGTAGAGCTCTGTCTCTCTCCTCTAGCTCTTTACTCGTCTTCTCTAGTGTTGTATTTGTATCTTTAAGTTGTACGTCTTTCTCCTCGATGATTTTCTCTCTGTTTCTCAGTTCTGTATCTTTATTCTCTATTTGTCTTTTATAATCCTCCAGCTGTTGGTCTTTGTGCTGCAGTGATTTTAATGCTCCCTTCAGTTCTTTAAAATATTAAGCAGGAGAGTGAACTGAATGATTAATGTGATCATAACCAGTCATCAGTTACAGAAGTACAGCTTGTTATGACTAAAGCCAAAATTACAATTTGTAATGATTTTACAGAAAAAAAATAAATTGAGCAATTTAATTAATTAGCAACATTGACTGATTGATTTTATTATAGTAAAACCAGGGAGGTACTTCACACTCTTACTTATTATAATATCATCACATTTTATATACCTAAATGTAGGTCAGTTTAAAACTGGCTAAAATTTTAAGGCTTTAATTTTAATGGCTGTATAATACATGCTTGAGAGTAGGGGTTCTCAACCTTTTGAAATTTAAGGCGCACAATAAAGAAAAGCATAATATGGAAAAAAAAGGAATAAAGTAGACAGTAATGTGTTTTGCCACCGTCAGCTGTAACGACTAAAATAAATATTCCATTTACCACCAGTGAGACACCTGGACTTGCTTGGAAATAAGGAGATCGAGCCTAGGTGGGACGGGTGAGAGGCTGACATGCAGAGTAGCACTCAATGTTGTATTCAGTTTGTTTTGTGCTTTTGATTCTCTGACAGTCACAGTGGAAACTCTGACTGATATAAACAGGTGGTTGTAAAAGGCAACAGAAATGTGATTGTCCATTTTGACATGGATGGACACTGACTGTCAGGTTGTATTCAGAATGAATCAAGGTCAACTTGTTTAAATTGAAGCTTCAGCCTGCTGTCTGCTGTTTCATCCATCAGTTTATCTTCCAACACAGTGGACAGAATCATGTCTTCTGAAGCAGAATCCACAGATAAAGGGTCCAAAAACCAAACAATCCTTTGTCATCTGTCCATTGAGAAGTAAAACTCCAAATTTTTGTGACAACAGAGTCTAATGCTGGGTTATACTGGATATGTTGACATGAGGTGAGGCTTCCAGACTTTCACTTAGGAGTGAAAACATGACAAATCGTCCCACCTTGACTCTTCTGTTGCAAGGAATAACTTCTCTTAGTTCTAAAAGGTGATTAAGCTCACGTCCTCTTGAAAGCCATTATATTTCAGTGGTACAAGAACTGCAGATGATCTGCATCTAGTCTTTCACACAGAGCTGCACAACACCTTGAGTTCAGTGCATTTTATAGATATAGTTCACCATTTCCAAAGACACGTTCATGACTTCATGCAGTTCTGGTGACATCTGCTTTATGTTTAGACTTTCCCTATGTACAGTAAGAGACAGTGTGTCCACTTGGTGTCAGGGGTTCTATTTTGGATCTGTTTTACAACACCACAATGTATTCCTGTCATCAACTTAGCACTGTCTGTACAAACACCAGTACAGTATTTCCAATCAAGCCTTTTTTTAGTGAAGAAATCATCAACGTAACTTATAACATTATCTGTGAGCCACTGTTCTTGTGTAAAGCTCTTTGCAAAAAAACAAATCTTCATGCAAATTACTGTCCATGTGGAATCTAACAAAAAATAACAATAAAGCAGCGTCGCTAACGTTCGTGAACTTGTCCCCCTGTATTGCAAATTATAGGCGTGTCTTTATTCTTTCCACAAGTTGACATTCAATGTCATCATCACTCATGAGAACAATTCTTCTGCTCATGGTGTCAGTAGACAGTGGTATGGACTGAATTGTGTTTGCAGTGGGTTCCCCATTAACTCCCTGCACAAATCTTAACCGTTATACAAAACAAGCTCCATCTATATGAGCAGAAACCAAATAACTATCTTTCAACAACGCTTCTGACTGCACTGTTAATATTGTGATGACCTTCTGTTGTGCCAGAAACACGACCCTTTTCATTAGAAATGTTCTTCTGGCTTCCCAACACATCTTGGGTGCTTTGTGTTTAAGTGTCTCTGAGCTTTGATGGTTTTTTAGCTTCATTTGACATGATTTCAGAACATTTAACACACTGCCTGCCACTATAAATACACAATTAATGTATTTAACATCACTGAATACATTACAGCACATGTCTTGGAGCATTCACTAACACAGGTTTATCTCCCACATCATAGTTTTATTTCAAAAAGTTCTCCATTTTGTAACTGTGTCCAAACATTAGCTAGCTGGTGTCAAAACATTTGTCTCTATCTGATGATGTGTCCATCGGCGCTCTGATATTCTAATGTAACAGTACAACAGCCACGCCCCACTGGGTGAGAATGCCAGCTTTAGAGCAGGATGTCAAACTCAAATCACACCCAGTACATGTAAGCATTATTTAACATTATTTATTTATTTATTTATTTATTTATTATTTTTAAATATATTTTTATAGTAATTAACATCTATTAAACTAGGCATTGAAAGTAGGGCAGAGTTTTAAAAAAAGAAAAACAAAGTAAACAAGTGTTTGAAATATCAAGTAATAACTTTGCAGTTTTTTTTTTTTTTTTTTTAAAAAATTAAAAATATGTAACATTAGGAGATTCATGGAGAACTCACACAGGACTGTCTCTGTTAGGAACTGACATGTACTTAGTCTCCTGTCTCTCTCTCATCTTTTCTTTTCCCCAGCAGACTGTATTTATTGCTCTGTACACTGGGTGATGTGTTTCAGATGTGTTTCAGGTTTTGGCATCAATCACTGAATCCCATTTAAGGTGTGTTTGGACCCAGCGCCTTGAGTTTAAAATGTGTGACTTAGATTAATTCATAGTTACAGATATTAAGTGTGCGTAGTGAAAATCACTAAGTTTTTACTCCTCCATAAACACTTTCTGTGTGCTTTCTCTATAATATTTAAATAATGTTTATAATAGAGAATATAATAATAGAAAGTGTGGAAAAAGTTGTGAGTTTCAGATGCTTACTGGAGATCTCACTATTGAACACTTTACTGTACAACACATGATCAGGTGTGTTTACTTTTGTAGCTCCTTCCACACTCACCAGTCTGTAGAGCCGAGATCTTCATTTTCATTCTCTCATCTTCTGTCCATTTTCTGTCTCTCTGTGGAAGAGAATAAATCAGTGTGAAGGTTTTATACCTGACTCCATACTGTATGTAAATAAAGTGTTAAATAAACATAAAGTGTTTCTCTGTTCACATCAGTGTGTGTGTGTGTGTGTGTGTGTGTGTGTGGGTGTGTGAGACAGGTGATATAACTAACATTATACACTAACCTGAATAATATACGTATACGACACTGATTGTGTTTTATTGTAATTTTGACAATAAATATTTTATTTTTAATGTTTGTTATACTTTCATGACCATCAGTCAGCCATGATTAAAACACACAACACAATTCAGACACTGAGAGTTTGTCATGGATTTGTTCTCTGAAGTGACATTAAATTTGCCCTACAGATTTTAATAAAATGGTTTTAAGTAAATTAAAATTAAGTAATGTATTTTGTTTTGTTTGCTTGTATTAGCTTTAGCATTAGCACGATCATTAGCATTAGCCTTTAGTTTGTAGCCGAGCCACAGCCAAAGTTCACACGTGTTTAATGCATAAAGGAAAAACTTTTTATTTAACATATTAATCTGTACTTGCATCCTGCCTGTTAAATGTCATTAACAAACAGCTCAATGTCCATGTTTCTATTCAATGTGTCAGTCGTGTGAGTTTTTCTGACCATCACTGTGAGCTGTAACCATAGTAACCCATCACTGGGTAATAGACTTATTATAACAATTTAAGATGTTTTAAGCTGCTAGTATCAGTAAGAGATTTATGAACATTAATAGTTTAGTACAGTTTACTCACCTGATAAACACATATGTCTATTATTTGATCATCTGACAAAAAGACAAAGAAAGCTTGATTAGATTCCTAAAAATGCTTTGGTAATTTTTGTAAATGTCTCTGTATTATATGGAATAGTATTAGATATAAACATTCTGTGGCTGTTCTCAGTAAATACGTTTTGTCCTGCATTAGTTTGTCTCTCTTCTTTTTCTCTGCTGATTTTGGAAAAGAAATGGCTTTAGCTTTATCATATTAACTCTGTAAGAAACAAATTTACTGAATCACTCACTCACATTCTGTTATAATCTCTTTCATGTACTATTATCTAGCGTGGACTCTTTAACTCACTTCTCTCACTAAAGTTATATACAGTACACTACCTGGACAAAAAAGAAAAAACAGTAAACTTCATGAAAAAACGTGAATATGAACTGAAAAAAATCATAAACGAACGTGATCAGATATCAAACACTTGGAGAAGTTAAATCATTAAAAAAAATCATCCTCACTAAAATGACATTAGAAATCACAGAGCTCACAGGATTGGGACTAAACAGCTGTGTGACTATCAGAAAACCACTTGTTAATGAGGCTAATCAGAACAAAAATAATCTAATTAAATGTACTGAATGACCAGGTTATTACATCAATACATCATTATTCTTCCCAGATGTCCTGGACATACGCTGGGCTCTGTGAGCATGAGGAAGCATTTATACACAGGAATTATCCACCACATTACACACCATAAGGAAAGAGCGTGATCAAATGAAATATTAGTGTGTGTGACTTTCTGGGAGGCCGGGCAGTGAACACTACAGTAATATTAGTCTCAGTAACTTTATAAAGGAGTTATTACTATAAAATTACAATCAAACAAAAACCTTCAGCTTTGTATCTCTCAGTATCAGTGTGTAGGTCAGATGTGTGTGTGTGTGTGTGTATGTGTGTGTGTGTGTGTGTGTGCGTGTGTGTGTGTGTGTGTGTGTGTGTGTGTAGAACACTAATGATAAACTGGACAACAGCATGATGAATGTTCTGCCAGCGATCACAGTCTGTTGTGTTCACTACACTATGCTCATGATGCTCATATATCTATGTGCTATTGCACCCTAAACACACAGCACAGTCCAATCTATTTCATCTGCACAATAAATATATTATTCATGCAGCATCAACACATCACTATCAGAGAAAAAAAACTTTATACTCACCTGGTATTTCCTGTGTAAAGTAAATAATAGAGAGTGAAGATTTAATGCATGATTACAAATGTGAATTGTTCCATGTGAAAATGTGAAAGTAACTGTTACTCTGGTTAAAACACAGCTGATGTGTGTCTTAATAAAAAAGAGGAAAACTATACAACAATCAGTCATCACACACAGTAAATCTGTATAATGTAGCATTGTGCTAATATACCGCTAGTTCCGCTTAAAGAACAGAAATATCTTGTGATTTATTGGAAAATACTATTTTCTGATATCTGCATGTATTTACCAATATACAGTATGTCAGTATATGTACATTTCCCCCTGTGTATTTTAAATCTATAGTTAAATATTCTGTAATATATCTATGTGCTATTGTAGTAGATAAAGGATTATGTTACGTGGTGCGGTATGGAGAGCCGCACCATGAGATATTTTGATGTTTATAAGAGCCCTAACGAAGGGCTGCAGAGGGGGTGAATGAAACAGGAGGTTGTGAAAGTGCTTATGATGCGGATGGGAAGACCTTCCTGTTTCGAGATGGTGTGGGATTATTAATTAGGAAAAGGAAACAAAAGAGAACTGAAAACAGAAAAATAAACAGAGCTCCGCCAAATACACGAGAACAGATGGGGCTCTGATAACTAAAAATAAACTTTAGATCCTCTCTGGGCCTTCGATCTTACCGAGGATTTATAAAAGAGAAAACAAAGTGTTGCTCTCTCTCTCTCTCTCTCTCTCTCTCTCTCTTTCTTTAACGCGGTGTCTTAGGAAGACAGAGGCTGGGTCTTTGCGTCTCTCCCTCTCTTGAAAATGCTCTGTCTATCTTACTTTCTGTCTTTCCTTTTCTTTTTATATTTTTATCTTTCTATATTTCTTTCTTTGGCCCTCATACCGTACCGGTGCTACCTAAATGATCACACGAAGTGAGGAGGTATCAGACCCCTAAATAAACACGCCACTAGGTGTTTCACGTTCACACTGATTACGTTACCGCAGCGTTGCCTGGCAACCGCGTGTCTATCTGGCCGCACTCGGCCTGTTCAGAACTCCGTGGGGTATCAGCCTGTGGACCTGCCCGTTCTGAACAGTGCAGAGTATTTATGTGTGGTTCTGCCCCTCGTGAGACCCGTGTTACAGAATATACAGAATATCAGAACATAATTATAATTGACTTCTTATAGAAATAAAATTAAATGCTGATATCGTACTTGGACACTTGTAAAATATATTTTTATCTTATATCTATTATATTTCTATCTTATATGATTGTGTATGCTTTTATATTTCTATTTGAATCCTGAATTAAAATCCAATACATGTGAAAAGTTTATAAAATATCAGTGTTTATCATTAGTGTGAAGTCGAGTTATTTACTTACCAGTGCTGAAGGTGTCGTGTAAAATAACAGAGAGAAATGTAATGTTAGATAAAATATAATGAGAAAAACTTATGATTTACAGACAGAATATCTGCTACACAATCTTCACTCTGTGCTTTTAGTACAAACATGTTCAGCTATAATTTTTCAGATTTGTATGAAATCTAACAAATCAACATGAATTTTTTTTTGCCTTAAATAATAAATGAATAACATGTGTGTGTGTGTGTGTGTGTGTGTGTGTGTGTGTGTTATTGCTCTCTGAACACACAGCACAGTCCAATCTATTTCATCTGTACAATAAATATATTATTCATGCACCATCAACACATCACTATTAGAGAAAAGACTTTATACTCACCTAACCAGTGCCTCTGTGAAAGTAAATAATAGAGAGTGAAGATTTAATGCATGATTACAAATGTGAATTGTTTCATGTGAAAATGTGAAAGTAACTGTTACTCTGGTTAAAACACAGCTGATGTGTGTCTCAATAAAAAAGAGAAAAACTAGACAACAATCAGTCATCACACACAGTAAATCTGTATAATGTAGCTGTGTGCTAATATACCGCTAGTTCCCCTTAAGGAACAGAAATATCTTGTGATTTATTGGAAAATACTATTTTCTAATATCTGCATGTATTTACCAATATACAGTATGTCAGTATATGTGCATTTCCCCCTGTGTATTTTAAATCTATAGTTTAATATTCTGTAATATATCTATGTGCTATTGTACTACATAAAGGAATATACAGAATATCAGATTCCCAGTTTGATTAAAAACACAGACATTTATCAATAGCTGGTAGCTATTTCATCAATGGTAGCTTCCTGTTTTCGTATCGTTGCCGCGAAAGTTTGCGTTTGTGTTAGCGTTTAAATTACATACTTTTTTTCATTTATACAATAATAATATTAATAGCAACTAGTTTTTACATCTCACACTATTTGGCTTCGCCTTTTTCTGCGCTTTTTGGAGAACGCGCGAGTTTCTTTTTCTAAAAACAACAAACGGAATTCAGCTCCAAACAACTACAACTCCGACTCAGGTACGTTATCATGTCCAATATTCAGCTTGTTCAGTGTGTAGAGTGCAGGATGTTTAGACATTCTTCCTCCGTCGTTAGCGGTAATTTTATTTGTGATAGGTGTGTGTTGCACTCTGACGGAGAAGATATCAGCGTTAGAGGAGCGCATCCAGACTTTAGAGAGGGTTAGAGAGTGTAAGAGCAGCGTTATTCCCATAGCAGACAGTCTGGGTGCCGCAGGCGGAGATAACCAGCCCCCGACTCCGGCATTAGAGCCCTCACAGCGGGGCGAGTGGGTGACGACTCGGCGGCATACTCGTTCAGCCAAAGCTAACGCTAAGGCTAGCCCACCGGAGCACACCTCTTCTGCGCTTCACGTGTCCAACAGGTTTGCTCTCCTCAGTGATGCACCCACTGAGAAACCTGAAAGAGCTCTGGTTATAGGAGACTCTATAATGAGACATGTGAAATTAGCTAGACCTTTAGGGGCGCCAGCGGCAGTGGTTAGGTGTATTCCGGGAGCCAGAGCACCGGACATAGCAGGTAATCTTAGGGCTCTAGGACAGCACAGGTTCTCCAAGATAGTAGTACATGCTGGAGCTAACGATATACGCCTTCGTCAGTCAGAGGTTAGTAAGAATAACTTTATAGAAATGTTTAAATTAGCGAAGGCGATGTCCGATGGAGTAGTATGCTCTGGTCCCATCCCAATGAGACGTGGTGACATAACTTACAGCAGGTTATGGTCGCTGAACCGCTGGATGTCCAGGTGGTGCTCCGAAAACAACGTGGGCTTTATTGATAATTGGAAGACCTTTGAGGGCAAAGCTGGCCTGTTAGGGTGGGACGGTGTCCATCCCATTCGGGAAGGTGCTGCTCTAATTTCTTGTAGTATAGCTCATAGTCTCAGAAGAGGCCTAGTTAATCGGTGACAATCCAGAGCCCAGGCCAGGGAGCAGACAGACAGGCTAACCCAACCGTCTGCTAGCTGCATAGAGTCGTCACTCAGGGTTCACTCTATTGAGACTGTGTCTGTTCCCCGAGCTAAAATCAAATTTAGAAAGACTCAGAAAGTCTGTTTTAGTAATTTAATTAGCATAAAGACCACAAACTTGGATCAGACTGAATGCGCAGCCGGCACCTCTGATCTGAAGCTAGGACTGTTAAATATTAGATCTCTCGCATCTAAAGCAGTTATAGTTAATGAAATTATCACAGATCAGGAGTTTGATATACTCTGTTTAACAGAAACCTGGATTAAACAGGACGAGTATGTAGCTCTAAATGAAGCGAGTCCTCCTGGATACAGCTACATACACCAGCCTCGGTTAACTGGTAGAGGAGGAGGCGTCGCAGTTATTCACAATGATAATTTGACTATTGTAGAAAAACACGGACACAAATTTAATTCATTTGAAATTCTTTATAGTAACATAAGTGTATTTAACTATATTAAGTCAGCTCAGTCGATCCCGCTAATTGTCATTTACAGACCTCCAGGGCCGTACTCGGAATTTCTTAGTGAATTTGCAGATTTCCTCTCAAACCTAGTCGTTTCTGTAGACAAAGAGTTAATTGCTGGAGATTTTAATATTCATTTTGAAAACCCAGAAGACCCTCTGAGAACTGCATTTATGTCTATACTGGACTCGGTAGGAGTAAATCAGTGTGTAGTAGGACCCACTCATAAAGCAGGTCACACTTTAGATTTAATAATATTATTTGGATTAAGTATAAGAAATTTATTCACAATACCACTATCTGAAGTTATCTCAGATCACTATCTTGTCTCAATTTAAGTGTGTCACAATAATAATGTACACACAGCGCCGCGCTACCGTATGAAACGTACATTCACATCAACTACCAAACAGAGCTTTATCAGTAATCTCCCAGAGTTCCCAACTTTGATTAGATCACCGTCTGACCCCACAGAACTCGATCAGGCGACTGAATATTTAGAGTCGACATTTCGCTATACCCTAGATAATGTAGCTCCAGTCAAAAGAAAAATTATTAGAGATAAAAAACTTGCTCCCTGGTATAACGATCACACGCGCACTTTAAAACAGACCGCTCGGAAATTAGAACGTAAATGGCGTCAAACTAAATTACTAGTATTTCAAATAGCATGGAAGGAGAGCATCCTGAACTATAGAAAAGCTCTTAGTGTAGCTAGATCAACATATCTCTCCACTCTTATAGAAAATAACAAAAATAATCCTAGATTCTTATTTAATGCTGTAGCCAAATTAACCAGAAATAAGACCACTGCAGAAATCTCCACAACAACATCATGCAATAGTGAGGACTTCATGAACTTTTTTAATAATAAAATTGTAAATATTAGGCATAAAATTGAGGTTTTGAAACCGAACAATGTAATTGATGCAGATGTTAATCTAGCCATGTCAGACCAGAACCTAGAATACTTTACTCCCCTTGAAGAGAATGAACTAATTTCACTCATCTCTTCTTCAAATTCATCAACCTGTATATTAGATCCTGTACCGACACATTTTCTTAAACAGATAGTACCAGCAATAATAGAAGCCCTGTTGAGAATAATTAATTCTTCACTCAGCATTGGATATGTTCCAAAATCTTTTAAATTAGCAGTTATCAAACCAATAATTAAGAAACCTGACCTCGACCCCTGTCCAATTACAGACCAATATCAAACCTCCCCTTTATCTCTAAGATCCTGGAAAAGATAGTAGCGGAGCAGCTATGCTCATATATACATAGAAATGGCATACATGAACTGTATCAGTCAGGATTTAGGCCTCATCACAGTACAGAGACAGCGCTCGTTAAAGTAGTAAATGACATTCTATTGGCCTCTGATCAGGGTTGTGTAACTATGCTTGTATTACTTGACCTCAGTGCAGCTTTTGACACTGTTGATCACGCTATTCTTCTTCACAGATTAGAAAATGTAGTGGGAATTAAGGGTACAGCCCTCTCCTGGCTCAGATCCTATCTGACCCATCGTTATCAGTATGTAGACTTAAATGGTGATTATTCTGCATGTTCTCTAGTGGAGTTTGGCGTTCCGCAGGGTTCAGTTTTAGGTCCACTGCTTTTTTCCCTTTACATGATTCCTCTGGGCAACATAATCGGTAAGCATGGTATTAGTTTTCATTGTTATGCTGACGATACACAGTTATATGTCTCAGCAAAACCTGATGAGAAAAAACAGCTTACTAAAATTGAGCAATGTGTGCAGGACATAAGAAATTGGATGCTAATTAACTTCCTTCTGCTAAATCCGGATAAGACAGAAGTTCTAGTCATAGGACCGCATACAGCTAGGAGTAAAATTTTAGATCACACCGTAACTTTAGATGGCCTTTCTGTTCCATCAAATGCAACAGTGAAAGACCTTGGTGTGATTATTGATTCCAGCCTTTCATTTGAAGCACATGTAGATAATATTACCAGGATAGCATTCTTTCACCTCAGAAATATTGCCAGAATAAGAAATTTATTGTCGCTAAACGACGCAGAAAAACTAGTTCATGCTTTTATCACCTCTAGGTTGGACTATTGTAATGCCTTACTGTCTGGTTGTTCAGCTAGATGCATAATAAGCTTCAGCTAGTCCAGAATGCAGCAGCGAGAGTCCTCACCAGAACCAGAAGATATGAGCACATCACCCCTATCTTATCTTCACTCCATTGGCTCCCTGTGAAATTTCGCATTGATTTTAAAATACTACTCTTGACATATAAAGCATTAAATGGTCTCGCGCCGCAGTACCTGAGCGAACTGCTAGTGTCTTACGATCCGCCACGCCTACTTCGATCAAAGGATGCAGGCTGCTTGTCAGTACCGCGTATTATGAAAAATACAGCTGGGGGCAGAGCTTTTTCTTACAAAGCCCCAAAGTTATGGAATAGTCTTCCAAATAGTGTTCGGGACTCAGACACAGTCTCAGTGTTTAAGTCCAGGCTAAAAACCTATTTATTTAGCCAAGCATTTTTATAAATAGATTTTCCATAGGTAAAGGAGCAGATCTGGGGGACTCATCGACGTAGAGTATTATGGTGAACTGGTATGTTTGGATGCTGTCTTCCTCACTCTCATTGATCACTCAGGTTTGCTGACGGTGAGGTGATTGTTTGCTTTACATGTCAGGAAGCCCTCATGTTTGTGTTTCCTTCTGGCTCTCCCTTTTAGTTATGCTGTCATAGTTAGTCCTGCCGAAGTCTCTGCTTGCACTCTACAGTTAATATACATTCACATTATACATTGTGTGACTGTGACCATACCTAACTGCCATCTCTCCTCTTCTTCTCTTTCCCCCCCTCTGTTTTTTTCCTCTCTCCTCCTGTCCCCCCCTTTCACTCTTTCTCTCTTTCTCTGTCGAGCTACACATGTCGTTCCTGAGCTGCCAGTAATCCAGAACCCCTCTGCCCTCCGGACCTGTCTGACTCATCCTGGTGCCCCGCTTCTGGCTGAAGATCTCGTCACATGGATGCCCCGTGTGTCTCTCTGGGATGCGTTTGGTGTCTGGGAATGATTCTCTCTACCTAGAAAATGGTTCTGGCCTTGACTGGTGTTGGCAACTGTTTCTCTGGGGACTTGACAGTTCGATAGTTCATGACTGGAACTTCTTACAAGTCTACCTGGGTCTTCAATAACTACCTGGACTCCATAATAACATCAATTAACATCAGCTATTATAGCTGAACTGCCTCCCACCCTACACACTGTATAAATGCAGATCATTTACTGCTTTCTGTTTCACCCAAATGAGGGTGGGTTCCCTGTTGAGTCTGGTTCCTCTCAAGGTTTCTTCCTATTACCATCTCAGGGAGTTTTTCCTTGCCACTGTCGCCCTCGGCTTGCTCACCAGGGACAAACTGACCATTTTGATTCATACAAATTCACATTTCATACAAACTTAAATAATTCTTTTGACTATGTAAAGCTGCTTTGCGGCAATGAAAATTGCTAAAAGCGCTATACAAATAAAATTGAATTGAATTGAATTGAATCAATGTATAAAACTGAACAGATAACAGAATGATGTGCTTTGCTACTGCCTCGTCTATATATTGGTTATGACAGCATATGATATGTCGCAGTAGACTTGGGAAGATGTGTGATCTCGTTCTGTTTTTTCTCTCTTTCACTCCTAAATCCCTCTCTCCTATTATAGAAGTTTTATAAATGAAGTGAAGGACTTCTGTTCTCAGTTCAGTCAGGTTGTCTTTATGCTGTGCATTAACATGACTTACTACTGTTAGCTTAAAGAGACTAAACGCTAGGCCGAGTCAACTCTTCAATGCTTTTTCACAATATGGTGTGATTGTTATACAGAGCGAGTGATGGCAATTATTCTGTCTACAAGCACTGAACACTGTTAAAGCTCTGATTTATGTTTATTGTGAAGTGTCAGGAAATGTCATGTCACTCTGTGTTTCAGTAAGAACACAATTATGAGTCACAGCTTATTAAAATAATACAAAAATACTGATATGTTACTTGGACACTTGCAGAATAGACGACTGTTCCATCCAGAGGAATTCTGGGAAATGTTATATTTTTATTCTTATATGATTCTGTATGAGATTCTGATGGAGTCTGGCAGTGGTGTGTGTTATATGTTACATGTTTGTTGTGTCTTTTACTCGACATGATAAACGTCTCTGTCTACATTATTGCAGTGCAGTGGGGTTACACACAGGTGCATTGTGGGAAAGAAGCTGACTGATGGAAGTGGAATCTCACTTACTGATCAGAGTCCTTCACATAAACATCATCTGAAAATAGTTTTATGCTTCTATTTGATTCCTAA
The DNA here is from genome assembly GCF_024256425.1 of Clarias gariepinus. Lineage (NCBI taxonomy): Eukaryota > Metazoa > Chordata > Actinopteri > Siluriformes > Clariidae > Clarias > Clarias gariepinus. Next base: position 20,128,897 of record NC_071123.1, read on the forward strand.
ATTAAAATCTAATACATGTGATAAGTTTATAAAATATCAGTGTTTATCATTAGTGTGAAGTCGAGTTATTTACTTACCCATCCTGAAGGTGTCGCGTGAAACAACAGAGAGAAATGTAATGTTAGATAAAATATAATGAGAAAAACTTATGATTCACAGACAGAATATCTTCATTCTTTGCTTTTAGTTTAAAGATATTCAGCTAAAAGTTTAATATTTATATTAAAATAACAACATAGTAAATAATAAATAATTAATAATTAAACAATTAAATACTCGGTGCAGTAACACACATCTGTGATCAACTGGTGAATAAGACACTTCATATCAAATGAAAATGCTGAGCATCACCACGTTCATTCACATTTCTATCTGTATCAGGAAAAAAAATATGGAACTTACAGCATTAATAATTATTATTAGAGTTATTATTACAGCATTAATTAATTCCGTTTCTGGTGATTTTTCCTCCTGAACTCTGAATAAGCAGCTCATTTAGTTGCCATTAGATGTGCAGAGAAAATTATTGTTGAAAACTTCAGTCCAGTGAGACTGCTATGTGCAGTGCCTTACTTACATGAGTGATCTCTGCCTAAAGCTCAGACCAGAGGTAAAGTGCAGGTTAATTTGTTTTATTTTTACTTTATATTTTGTATTAATTATTTTTATGCATTTATTTTTTTGGGCTGTGGACCGAATAATTTGAGTTTCCATTATTCCTTATGGAAAAATTCACTTTGATTTTCAATTGTTTTGAAATAGTAACACGCTTCTGGAGCGAATTGTGCTCGTAATCAATGTTCCACTGTAGATATTTAGAATCTTTGTAAGAGTGCGCTTCACTTGTAAGAGTGTGTTGTGACGCCCCGAAGCCCCGGCCAGCCTTATATCTCTTCGTAGAAAATAACTTATATGTATAATCATACAAAACAACCTGAATCTGAATGTGATCTCAGGTCGTCCCACAGGCTAAAATCCACACTGTGATGCACCTGGAACATTCCACACTCTTTGGAGGTCACCTTGGGAGGTGCAAAACACTATTGAGAAAATAAAGGACAGATTTCACTGGCTGGGGCTCAATGTGGACTTACGCGACTTCTGTCAGGACTGTCCCACCGGTTAGTGTACAGCACCTGCTAAACCCGCCCCCGCTCTGCTAATTCCACTGCCTATCATAAGCGTACCTTTTCACTCTCGCCAAAGAAGTACTTACAGACCAAGAGGGGAAATTTAGGCAATAAAGGTGAACCGAAAACTAATGTGTGATGTTTGCCAAGTAAGACTTTGAGGAGCAGCCCTCACCATTCAGGTCTGTAATTGAGTTTCTACAGGAACTTCAAACAAATATCAACAAAGTTCTCCCTATCATGCGACGGCACCTGCAAGAGGCACAAGAGAAGAAGAAGCACGCCTATGACCAGCCGGCTCAGTCACGCGTATTTAAGGTGGGCGATAGCGTACTGGCCCGTTGGCAAGAACTCTTAACCGTTGTGGAACGAGTCGGGCCAGTGAACTATCGTCTGTAACAGCCGGGTAAGTGCAAAAGCACCGAGCTGCTCCTTAGCCGTTGCCTCTCTCTCACTGCCACAGAGCAAAGCCGTCACCTTATTCATCAGGGAGAGGATCTGATGTCAATGCAGAATCAGGAGCTGAGTGAACTTGTGGATCAGTTTGTGGACTGATTTGTGTAAAACACAAGTCCAACACTAAAAGCTGTAACTCCTGTTATTAGTCTCTGTTATTAATTTACAGCTGTATAGAAGTGGAGAAGTGTGTACACAGTGCATTAGTGTGTGCCAAGTCAGATACCTTACTAACTAATGTGTGTTCTCTGGACTGTTATTCACCTGTTATTAACCACTAGTCAGATATTCTTACTCTAAACATCTCAAACATCAGACATTTACATTTATGGCATTTGGCAGACACCCTTATCCAGACCAATTAACATTTTTACATTTTTTTAATAGTTACTCTTTATAGTTGAGGTTAGTTGAGGTTAGTCAGTAGTCCAATGTATGTCTCACTTTAACCTCAATGTGTGTGTTTGGTTTCTCAGCACTATATTTATTATCAGTTCTATTAAATATCAAATAACTCTAACAATCTAAAGGCCACATTTAGTGTGTAATTAAATTTCCTCTCTGATGTAAAAATGTCTCTGATGTAAAGTTATATAGAACGAATCCCTGATTAGCAGGAAAAATAACATGTGATTCACTTATCAATCACTATTTAATTAGTATTTGTACAAGCTGCTGCTTTTAGGCCCTTGTGCAGGTGTGTATCAGAGTGAAAAACACACTCACTGTTTATTGGACTAAAATAAACTCCACTCCACATTAGCACCCTGTATACTGAACCTCATACTGAATACTGAGTGTGTGTTTCATGTACTGAGATGAGAAGCACAGATGATGATGGTGAGTTTATACAGTGTGGAGTTCAGGAACACTTACCGTCCATCTCTACTGTAATCTCCTCTGTTCTGTCTCCATCAGTGACCTGACACAGGTAATGTCCTCTATCTGACTCTGTACAGTCTCTCAGCTGTAAGGAGACGTTTCCTCTCTCCAGCTCCTGAGTGAACAGACTCACTCTGCCCTCGTAACGTCTCCCCTCTGTCACCTGTCTGTTCTTATAGACACAAACACAGTCTGTCTCCTTAAACCACCGGATCTCCATGTTAACAGCACTGATTTCAGGAGACAGACGACACGAGAGAGTCACAGCAGAGCGATTATACTCCTCTGTACCACTGGGACCAATGAGTTTAAACTCATCTGTGTAGGAAACACACACACACACACACACACACACACACACAGTTAGTTTAATCTTCAATAAATAATACACATAAATTTATCTCTGTAAATGTAACTTACTGTTTGCAGTCGCCATCTTTATCTCTTTCTGTCGGTTCAAACTAATAAAATCCTAAACACACACAGAAAGAGAGAGTCATCCTTTTAAACAACTTAACTCACACAAACACACTGTTAGAAAGCACAATTCCACGGTGTATTTGAAGGATTAGTTTAACAGGTTATTGAGTCGTTGGTGACTAACATGTACTTTAGCATGATGCTAACTCCTCTTACCTTTTCTGTTCCTCATATAAACATATCTGCTGCTTTAGCTGAAGTCTGTCCACATTTCCCTGCACCTCTTGTTGATTATATACCTCATTACAGTAAGCATTAAACAATGTTTTAGCTTTTTACAGACGAACTAAAACATTTGTATCAAGTCTAATGGCTCCGTCACACCTGTTGGTCAAAGTCAGGAACTTTCACTATCATTACAGTCACTGAGAGATCTTTCCCTCCCTCACACCCTGTCCTTGTTCATAGTTCACCTACAGAGTTAATAATTATCTTACACTATGTCCTGTTGTCACTATTACTACCAAAGTAATGCAATTGACACTGTACCTGTGTAGAAATCATGAACAGTGTGTCATGTTTATATTCATGTTTAACTCAGGTGCTGTTGTTAGTTTGACTTTATATCTGTCTGTCTGTCTACAGTAGGGAGAAACAAGTATTTAATTATTCAACATCACTTTTCATTATTAAACACCATTTAAATGAGACCCACTGACACTGATATTAACTAAGCTAACTACACAGCTAAAATAGAATATCCCAATGCATAAAAAATAATAAAAAGAAATTGATTAATTAATGTACAATTAGACGGAATGGCACAAGGAAGTATTTTAAACACCCTTACTAATATTTAGAAGCTTTTGTTTGTAGTAACAGCTTTAAATTCTTCATGAATAAATACGTTAACCTGATCTTAGACTGTTCTAATCTGTTCTAATCTGTCGATTGCACATCTTTTCTACCAGGTTTACATTTCATGTGATTGTTTTGGGCCCTTGATTATTCTTCTCATGGTACTAATTGACAGTCTTTGGGAATGCACACAGAGACAAGGCGGGAATCGAACCCGGACCACGGAGGTGCACAGCGACAGTGCTAAGCTAACATGTTGCCCGAGAGAAACCAGATGATTTTAATTAACTGGTTCATTTGCCTTTTCTCACTCATATATTGCTATACTTATATTTGTCTCTGTATCATTCCACTTTATTGCACTTAATTTTTTTATGGATGAAAATATTATTTTGCATTTCTTTAGCTGAGTAATTTTATTAGCATCTAATTCCATGTGCATACGTATATTGGAAACATTGCTAATAAAAAATGCTTAAATGCTTAAATGTTCATGTGTGTACAGTATGTGTTTGTGTTTATGATTTAGCTGGTCCTGATGTATTGCAGTGTTAGAGTGTCACAGTGCAGTGTTGTTTTTTGTTAATTTAGAATTAATGTGTGAATTAGTGATTCCAGTGTTACAGTGTGTGTGTGTTATTTTTTCTTAGTGTGTTAGTACAATGCTAGTGTGTGTTTGTGGCCTGTTTGTATGGTAGAGAGTGTTTGGGCAGGAATGGTCCTTCCACATCATCCAGAGCCCCAGTGTGTCTGTGTGTATCACTGCTGCAGGTCAGTCTGAGGTTCCAGTGGAAATAAACAACTGGAACCAGCAGGGTTGGAACTGATGTGGCTGAGCTACAGTGTTACCTGATCATAACTGAATTTATTAGACACACTGCAGATGTTTCCTGGTTCTGAACTGAACATGACGTGTGTAATTAACTCTCAGTGTGGTGTGTTGGAGCAGGTGATGGATCCTGATAGAGAGCTGCAGTGTGGAGCAGCAATAAGAGAGAGAGGATGAGCTGTACAGGAATAAGAGTGTTTCAGTGACCACGCCTACTGCATGGATCTGTTCTGCTGTTACTCATCCACTGATGTACAGAAATAAAAATCCAATCTAACTTTTATAATGAGAACGAAACATAAACAGCAGTTTGCCCTCTATTGGTGAAGGGATTTATTACAAATAATCTGAACATTTCAACACAAAAACGATACAAATACCTTAAATAAAAATTAAACAGTGCAGTGTGTCACATAACTGAGAAAATGTCTGTACTAAAGACTTTTTAAAATAGGTCTTTTAAACTATTAAAAGTAATTCCTCAAAACTCTTCTTTTTAGTGCAATTTGATTACTGTAATTATTTTTTAACATGTAAATAGTAGTGACAAAATATTTATCAGATTGTAATTATCTATACAAACATTTATTTAGACTAGAAATGACTTTTTCTGTGGTAACACAGTATCAGTTTCCTTACCACAGTTTCTCACCACTGCCACTACTGTGTGTGTAACTGTTCTGTGAGTTTGGTGTGATTTCAGTAATAGCATTTCTCACAGCACCAGGAGTTTATTAACAGCTGTATTTGGTTATAGTGACACAAAATCATACACACGTTAGGAAATATCAGACCTCTGACCTCAAGTCACAATAAAAGAGTTCTGTTACGATGTGGGATTTTTGCCAGCAACAGCAAAATCAAGCCCAAAGTCCTACATGCAGTGTGAACTAAACCTGCTGCTGATTCTGATATATTAAACTCATCACTGTTTCCTGGTAAACTTCTTCCCTCAGTCTGTGAGTCTCTGGCTACGTTTACACTGTCAGGTAAATGTGACCCAATTCCGATTTTTTGCTCAGATGTGACACATAGCGGATATGTTCTATGTCCGTGTAAACAGGAAAAAAACCCGCATGCATTCCGATATTTCGAGATCGGTTTCAGACCTCCTTCATATGTGGAAATAAATCAGATATAAATCAGATATGTGCTAATGTGATTGTCGTGTAAACAGACAGATCGGATTTACTGAGGCATTGCGTTCTGTACGTCATTAAAACTGCAACTTCGTCGCGGTTTAATGACGTAATGTTTCTCTCTGATGGAAGCGTGTGTGAAATGATAACATCGCAGGTGACATGGAAGAAAAAATGCTCCCTGCCTTGTGTTGATGCTTATTTAGGCTAAATTACATTAAGAAATCAGTACTTAGTAAATGAAGCATATGCACAGGCTGCAATTTTGGCGTTTTTTCCTCCTTCTCCACATGGTGACGTTTCGCAAACTGCAATATATCGCAGGGTGTCAAGCATATTTTGCCCTCGTTCATCTTGGCTAGTGTGTAGCGCAAGAACCTCCCTTTAAGTATGCACAATGTTTCAGATGGTATGGCAAGTGAAAACACTTGAATCGAATATGGGTCATAGTTGAAAGTGTAAACAGACGGTCAAAAAAAATCTGATATATGCAACAAATCAGAATTGGGCATCGAGACCTGCAGTGTAAACGGGGCTTCTGTGAGCTCTGAATGTGTCCGTGCAAGAGTCTCCAGCTCTCTGTGCTTCTCCTCTGTTTGTCTGTTAAAATTTTCCTGCACTTTTTTTTTGAGAAATGTTTCTCTGGAGTGACACTACAATATTATAGGAGCAGACAAATGAGTGTCATGCATGATAACTGATGATTCACAACATGATTTTAGTTCCTGTGATTGCATCTTTATAGATTTTCCTAGATTTAGCTGTTGTCTAAACATCATCTAAGATAAGTGGATAAGTAGAAGTCATTGTCACGAACGGGGTGTTGTGGCAGGTGTTGAACGCCGTGGGCGGAAGGAGCAGGCATAGAGGCAGAGGGGTGGTGTAACCAAAAAGAGTCTTTTAATGGTGGTGAAACAAAGTATAAATAAAGACACAAACAAAGGAACAAACAAACTCAAACAATACTTAACTCTGTGCTAACAGGGCCTCTCTGGCGAGACACAGGCAGAGGGAGACACACAACACGCCCTGTGGCGAGACACAGGCAGAGGGAGACACACAACACGCCCTGTGGCGAGACACAGGCAGAGGGAGACACATACGATGCGGGAGCTAAAACTGGACCAAAGGGAGACACTAGAGAGAAGGGAGACACTAGAGAGGGATGGGACGAGGGCTAAAGACATGATAATCAGCTAGGCATGGCTTTTAGCTAAACATGGTTAAGCAGTGCCTAACCATGGCAGTTAGCTACACATACACCTAGCTAAGCATGTCTTTAGCCCCAACATGCACTAAGCTACACTTACCTAATAGCTTAACACACACTAGGGAATGGGGGCACAGAAACACAGAGAGGATACCCAGTGGCTAGGAGGGGCGGCACTAACAAAGCTAGGAGGGGCGGCACTAACAAAGCTAGGAGGGGCGGCACTAACAAAGCTAGGAGGGGCGGCACTAACAAAGCTAGGAGGGGCGGCACTAACAAAGCTAGGCGCACTGGGACACTAGGGGGAGAGGAAACACAGGACAGCTAGAGACACAAAGGGGCTATGGCTAGAAGCATGCTAGTTACTGTAACTCAATATAGATCTTAGCTAAACACGCTCCTAGCCAAACACACACCTAACTATTTACCTGCTCTAGCTAAACACAAGAACACAGGAGGACAGGACTAAATCAACTCCACTAACACAGACACACACAAGATACACAGAGACATTGCCAATAAGAGAGCCCAAGTCAACACAACTAAAATCAAAGTACAAACTAAACAAATAACAAAACAAAACAAAATGCCCACACAAATGACAGTGGTGTTACCAAAAATGCTCGACCCAGTTTCCCAGTCTAAACAGCTATTTATAGATTGATTGATGGCTACCTCGGTTCAGGTGTGCACTCGCATCACCTGACCGAGGTGCCTGCTGGGAAACTGAGTCGGCCAACAAAAACTACAAAATAAAAACAGTGACCTCTAGTGGCGGACCCTTACAGTCATAGTGATGCAGTCTATTAGTTACACAGATTATGAAGTGAATGGTAGTGAGTTCTGATATTTTACAATCCATGATCACCTTCAAACCAGCGTGTTCATGACAGTGTAAGAAATAACGTCTCCCCTCATTATACAGTAAACACTTTTCAATTTTAATGCTCACATACACTTTAGAAAATAATAAATTATATTGTTTTCATATTAGAATGAGATCATTACAGTAAACATGTAAACAATGATTAGTGCTGCAGTCACAAAAACACACTTTCTGAACAATCAGAACAGAGAATTCACCAGCAATGTGCTTTTCTGTTCCTCATATAAACATATCTGCTGCTTTAGCTGAAGTCTGTCCACATTTCACAGCGGCTCATCTTCACTATTTACCTCATTACAGTGTTTAAATATCCTGATTAAATGTTCTCCTGTCTACACAAACACAAATTCCTCCTGTTTTAAACCGTTGTAACAGTAAGTGTGACGGTGCAGTTGTTCTGTTTTTAAGTCCAGAATTACTTTCACTTTTACCTCCATTATTGAGAGAAAGCCCCGCCCCTTCACCTCTGATAACCCCGCCTCCTCTGCTCAGCATTTAGTTAGTTATAAAATTAAAGTAATTAGTTAACTGCTTATAATAATAATAATAATAATAATAATAATAATAATAATAATAATATATTTTCCCCAGGATTAACCTGAGTTCATTTCTTAAGCAGCTCTTTAGTTCTTTAAACTCTACAATTGGCACAGACTGGATTAAAAATATATATATATTTTCAGTATGAGTTTTTAGTGTGAGCTCTTGGAGGAAAAGTTGTTTCTGTAACTTTTCTTCCATGTATGTTGTTCTGCCAATGCTGCCCCCTTGTGGACGTTCAGTGACTCCACATTCTAAAAGACGACTCTCCCTAGTTCTTGGAGCTGTACCATATCTAGCCTCCCCCTCCTTATCACATCTACTTTGTCATGTATTAAATGCAAATGTTTCGCTTTTGGTTCATTATCTCACTAACGTTGCCAGTGTTGTTTTGCCTTTCTCCATATTATACGTTTCCTTTCTCGTAATGCTGGATACACCTATATCGTCCACAAGGGGGCAGCAGCAGCGCGTCTATGAATCAAAACAACATAGTTGCGTAGATGCTGCCCCCTTGTGGACGATATAAGTGTAGCCAGCATTCCAGAGCGTTGTAACATTGTGGTAATATGCAGAGATTACTTATTGTGTGTGTGTGTGTGTGTGTGTGTGTGTGTGTGTGTGTGTGATATTTTTAAGATCACTAAAAAATTCATTAGACACATTTGTTTAAACTGCAGATGTTTCCTGGTTCTGAATTCAATTTTTTTTTCAATTTTATTTATATAGCGCTTTTAACAATGGTCATTGTCTCAAAGCAGCTTCACAAAGATGAAAGACATTAAAAATAAAATAAAAATAAATAAATAAATAAATAAATAAATAAATAAATAAATAAATAAAAAAAAATAATAATAAAATAATAAAATATTAATAATAATAATAAATTGTGTATGTGTGAGAAAAATGTGTCTAGATGATAACGAGATGAATGAATAAAATTTCTCTGATGAGCAAGCCAAGGGTGACGGCGACAGTGGCAAGGAAAAACTCCCTGAGATGGCAATAGGAAGAAACCTTGAGAGGAACCAGACTCAACAGAGAGCCCATCCTCATTTGGTTTATAACAGATAGAGATGATATAACACCATGTGTGTTATGCAGCTGAAAGTACAGTACAATATAACAGAAATTCTTTAAATTAACATGAAGTCCAGTTCAGCACAGGGAGTCAGTAGGTGCAGAGGGCAGATGGGGTCTGGATCACTGGGAACACAGGAGCAGGATGTGTAGCTCCAACCATCATAAGGCAGAATTCAGCTGGAGCTGGTCCTTCTCTGGATGCCTCAGGATCCTCACAGGGTTGGCCTTTATCTACTGAAGCTGGTACAATCACCAGATGCCTCGGGATGGGTAGAAAAGTACAGAACAGATGGAGAGAATTAGCGTAGTTGCCATTCAGGGTAGGTGTACTGAAGTATGAAGTTATGGGATGAGTTACGCGTATGCCAGATTAAAGAGATGCGTCTTGAGTCTACTTTTAAACTGGGAAACTGTGTCTGAGCCCCGAACACTGTCTGGAAGGCTATTCCAAAGTATTGGAGCTAAATATGAAAATGCCCTGCCCCCTTTTGTAGATTTTGAAATTCTGGGAATTACAAGAAGTCCAGAGTTTTGTGATCTTAAGGAGTGTGGTGGATTGTAGCGTATCAGAAGACTGGTTAGGTATGTGGGAGCTAAACCATTTAAAGCCTTGTATGTAAGCAGTACTATTTTGTAATTAATTCTAAACTGAACAGGTAGCCAGTGCAGGGATGATAAGATTTTGTAAGCGATCTATGAGAATGTTATGATCTATAGTGTCGAATGCAGCACTAAGATCAAGCAAGACTAGAATTGAGGTGCAGCCTTGGTCCGAAGCTAAAAACAAGTCATTTGCAATCTTAACTAGTGCAGTTTCTGTACTATGATGGGGCCTGAAACCTGATTGAAATTCTTTAAGGATGTTGTTTTCCTGCAAAAATGTGCATATTTGAGCTGATACGACTTTTTTTTAATATTTTTGACATAAAGGGGAGGTTTGAAATCGGTCTATAATTTGTTATTTCATTTGCGTCCAAATTTGATTTTTTAAGAAGCGGCTTAATAACTGCCAACTTGAAAGGTTTAGGGACGTGACCTAGATATAATGAAGAATTAATAATGTTTAGAAGTGGCTCTCCAACCGTATGCATCACTTCTTTCAAAAATCTGGTTGGTATTGGGTCTAACAGGCACGTTGTTGATTTAGCTGAGGTGATAAGTTTATAAAGCTCTTCCTGTCCTACACCTGTAAAGCACTGAAAAACTAAATGTGAAACTTTAGGCTGAACTAGATCATGAGATGCTATTAGAGGTTGAACTTCCGTTATTTTCTTCCTTATGCTATCGATTTTTTCCTTAAAGAAGTCCATAAAATCTTCACTACTAAAATGTTGTGGAGTACTCTCTGCAGGCATCTTAGGTTTTGTTAGGCGGGCTACTGTACTAAATAAGAACTTGGGATTGTTTTGATTTCTTGCTATCAGTTGGCTAAGATGCACGGTCCTAGCGGTTTTTAGAGCCCATCTATAGCTGCACATGCTGTCTTTAAACGCAATTCGAAAAACTTCTAATTGAGTTTTTCTCCATTTTCGCTCAAGGTTACGGGTTGCTCTCTTTAGGGCGCGAGTATGACTGTTGTACCAAGGAGCAAGTGTTTTATCTCTAACTTTTTTTAATCTGATGGGAGCAACAGTGTCTAATGTACTGGTAAAAATAGTACCCATGCTGCTAGTCACTTCATCTAGATCGTCTGCATTTAGGGGTCTAATAAGAATTTGGGACAGATCCGGCAGATTACTTGTGAATCTGTCTTTAGTAGTCGGATTCATATTTCTAACAAATCGATAACGTGGGGAGACACAGCTAATCTGTTCTACGGGTAGAGTATATATCAAGAGGTGATGATCTGTTACATCATTACTTTGAGGTAAAATCTCTATATTAGTGACATCTATACCATGAGATATAATTAAATCTAGCGTATGATTACAGCGGTGAGTTGATCCATTTATATTTTGTTTAACCCCAAAGAATTTAGTAAGTCCATAAATGCGAGGGCTAAAGCGTCGTTAGCATCATCTACATGAATGCTTAAGTCTCCTACTATCAACACTTTGTCAGAGTTAACAATTAGGTCTGATAGCAGATGTCCAAATTCTTTAAGAAAATCGGCATATGGCCCTGGGGGTCTGTACACGGTGGCCATTGTAAAATATAGCGCGGGTTTATTATGTATTCCATTAAGTGCAACATTAATGACGAGCACTTCAAATGAGTTAAACCTGGGCCTCATTTTCTAAGTAACCGTGAGTACATCATTGTAGATACCTACCACCGCGACCGGTTAGACGGGGCTCGTGCTTATAAAAATATCCTGACGGAGTAGACTCATTCAGACCAATATATTCAACTGAACTGAACATGACGTGTGTAATTAACTCTCAGTGTGGTGTGTTGGAGCAGGTGATGGATCCTGATAGAGAGCTGCAGTGTGGAGCAGCAATAAGAGAGAGAGGATGAGCTGTACAGGAATAAGAGTGTTTCAGTGACCACGCCTACTGCATGGATCTGTTCTGCTGTTACTCATCCACTGATGTACAGAAATAAAGATCCAATCTGACTTCTATAATGAGAAATAAACATAAACAGCAGTCTGCCCTCTATTGATGAAGAGATTTATTATGATTATTCTGTACATTTCCACATAAAAACTATAAACAATGTTAAACAATAAATAAATTACCAAATAAATAAACATGCATTAAACTAATAGAGCCTGTAGAGTACACATAATGTGTCCTTCATTCAGCTGATCTTTTTCTATTACAACATGTATTACAATATTACAATATTACAGCATAAAACATGTCAGAAACAGAACCATAATATACCAATACTTATAACAAAACATCTTTAAGTATTTTATTCCCCTCATGCCTCAGCAATTTCTTAATGTTCTGACGCATTTATCCATTAAAAAAAATATTTGAGCATATATTATCTATTTTTAACAGCTATAGATGGGGTTCCTTCACCAATCTCTCTCTCTCTCTCTCTCTCTCTCTCTCAGTCTGTTATAAGAAATAATTCTTAAGTCTGTCACTTACCTGAGAAACCATTAACACTAAAGTATTTTGTTGTTGTTGTGGTAACACAGTACCAGTTTCCTTACCACAGTTTCTCACCACTGCCACTACTGTGTGTGTAACTGTTCTGTGAGTTTGATGTGAGTAACATTTCTCACACTGCCAGAAGTTGTCTTTGTTTATCGTGGCACAAAATCATACCCTGGTGAAGATGTCATGTTAGGAAATATCAGACCTCTGACCTCAAGTCACAATAAAAGAGTTTTGTTACGATGTGGGATTTTTACCAGCAACAGCAAAATCCACCCCAAAGTCCTACATGCAGTGTGAACTAAACCTGCTGCTGGTTCTGATATATTAAACTCATCACTGTTTCCTGGGAAACTTCTTCCCTCAGTCTGTGAGTCTCTGTGAGCTCTGAATGTGTCTCTGAAGAGTCTCCAGCTCTCTGTGCTTCTCCTCTGTTTGTCTGCTGAACCTTTCCTGCATCTTTATTTTTAAGACTAAAATGTTTCTCTGGAGTGACACTACAACATTATTAGAACAGACAAAAAAGCTCCGTTCATGATAACTGTGATGTTTTACAACAGGGTTTCAGTTCTTGTATTTGCATCTTCATAGATGTTTCTAGCTTTAGCTGTTGTCTAAACCTCATCAAAGATAATTGTGTAAGTCATAGTGATGCAGTCTACTTGTTACACAGATTATGAAATGAATGGTAGTGAGTTCTTGTAAGGGTCCTCCACTAGAGGTCACTGTTTTTAGTTTGTAGTTTTTGTTGGCCGACTCAGTTTCCCAGCAGGCACCTCGGTCAGGTGATGCAGTGCACACCTGAACCGAGGTAGCCATCAACCAATCTATAAATAGCTGTTTAGACTGGGAAACTGGGTCGAGCATTTTTGGGTATTACCACTGTCACATGTGTGGGCTTTTGTTCTGTTTAGTTTTATGTTTAGTTTGTACTTTGATTTTAGTTGTGTTGACTTGGGCTCTCTTACCGGCAATGTCTCTGTGTATGTTCTGTGTGTCTGTGTTAGTGGAGCTGATTCAGTCCTGTCCTCCTGTGTTCTTGTGGTTAGCTAGAGCAGGTAAGTAGTTAGGTGTGTGTGGGGCTAGGAGCGTGCTTAGCTAAGATCTATATTGTGTTACAGTAACTAGCATGCTTCTAGCCTTAACCCCTTTGTGTCTCTAGCTGTCCTGTGTTTCCTCTACCCCTAGTGTTCCAGTGTGCCTAGGTTTAGAGTGCTGTCCCTCCTGGCTTGGGAGTAACGACTAGCTTGTGAGTGCTGCCTCCCTTAGTCTTGGAGGGCTGCCTCGCCTAGCCACTGGGTATCCTTGTCTGTGTTTCTGAGCCCCTATTCCCTAGTGTGTTTTAGCTATTAGGTAAGTATAGCTTAGTGCATGTTGGGGCTAAAGACATGCTTAGCTAGGTGTATGTGTAGCTGACTGCCATGGTTAAGCTTAGCTTAACCATGTTTAGCTAAAAGCCATGCCTAGCTGATTGCCATGTCTTTAGCCCTCGTCCTGTCCCTCTCTTGGTCTCTCGTCTCGTCTTTAAGTGTGTCTCGTCTTTAAGTGTCTCCCGTCCCTCTCTAGTGTCTCCCGTCCCTCTCTAGTGTCTCCCGTCCCTCTCTAGTGTCTCCCGTCCCTCTCTAGTGTCTCCCGTCCCTCTCTAGTGTCTCCCGTCCCTCTCTAGTGTCTCCCGTCCCTCTCTAGTGTCTCCCGTCCCTCTCTAGTGTCTCCCGTCCCTCTCTAGTGTCCAGTTTCAGCTCCACACCTCGTTTATGTCCTGTTGTGTTTGTCCCCGTGTTATGTGTCTCGCCGCAGGGCGTGTTATGTGTCTCGCCGCAGGGCGTGTTATGTGTCTCGCCGCAGGGCGTGTTATGTGTCTCGCCGCAGGGCGTGTTATGTGTCTCGCCGCAGGGCGTGTTATGTGTCTCGCCGCAGGGCGTGTTATGTGTCTCGCCGCAGGGCGTGTTATGTGTCTCGCCGCAGGGCGTGTTATGTGTCTCGCCGCAGGGCGTGTTATGTGTCTCGCCGCAGGGCGTGTTATGTGTCTCGCCGCAGGGCGTGTTATGTGTCTCGCCGCAGGGCGTGTTATGTGTCTCGCCGCAGGGCGTGTTATGTGTCTCGCCGCAGGGCGTGTTATGTGTCTTGCCCTGTCTGTGTCTTACCAGAGAGCCCCTGTCAGCACAAAGTTAAGTATCGTTTAAGTTTGTTTGTTTCTTTGTTTGTATCTTTATTTATATTTTGTTTAATTATTATTAAAAAGACTCTTTTTTTGATTACACCACCCCTCTGCCTCTATGCCTGCTTCTTCCGCCCACGGCGTTCAACACCTGCCAATACACCCAGATCGTGACAGTTCTGATATTTCATAATCCATGATCACCTTCAAACTTCAGACAGTGTAAGAAGTAATGGCTCCCCTATAAACAATAGAGTTTTTAAATTTCTCTGATCACATAAACTTTAGAAAATAATAAATTATATTAGTCTAAATTCATCATGGTGCAGGCCATAGAGATTTCGGTTATGTGTGCATGATTGCCTTATGGCGCAATCCAGTTTCTTCTTGTGCCAGTCCCAAGTCTGGATAAATGCAGAGGGTTGTGTCAGGAAGGGCATCCGACATAAAACATTTGCCAAATCAATGATGCGAATCACGAATATAATTTCCATAACGGATCGGTTGTGGCCCGGGTTAACAACGACCGCCACTGATGTTGTTGACCTACAGGGTGCTGGTGGAAATTGGGCTACTGTTGGTCGAAGAAGGCGAGGAGGAAGGCGTGTTCGAAAGCAGAGAGAGAAGAGGAAAGGCAAGAGTTTAGGAGTGGTAGTAGGGACTTTGAATGTTGGGACTATGACAGGGAAGGGAAGAGAGTTAGATGATATGATGCAGAAAAGGAAGATGGATATACTGTGTGTCCAGGAGACCAGGTGGAAAGGTAGCAAGGCCAGAAGCTTAGAAACAGGGTTCAAATTGTTTAACCATGGTGTGGATAGGAAAAGAAATGGAGTAGGAGTTTGTAAGGAATGTTCTAGAGGTGAAGAGAGTATCAGATAGGGTGATGAGTCTGAAGCTTGAAATTGAAGGGTTAATGTTCAATGTTGTTAGTGGTTATGCCCCACAGGTAGGATGTGAGTTAAAAGAGAAGGAGAAATTCTGGGGTGTGTTAGATGAAGTGATGCAGAGCATCCCCAGAGGTGAAAGAGTGGTGATTGGTGCAGACTTCAATGGACATGTTGGGGAAGGGAACAGAGGTGATGAAAATGTGATTGGCAGGTTTGGTCTTCAGGACAGGAATGTAGAAGGACAGATGGTGGTGGACTTTGCAAAGAGGATGGAAATGGCAGTAGTAAATACTTTCTTCCAGAAGAGGCAGGAACATAGGGTGACATATAAGAGTGGAGGCAGAAGCACTCAGGTTGACTACATCTTGTGTCGACGTTGTAACCGGAAAGAGATCAGTGACTGCAAAGTGTTGGTAGGGGAGAGTGTAGCCAGACAACACAGAATGGTGGTGTGTAAAATAACCCTGGTGGTGAGGAAGGCAAAGAGGACAAAGGCAGAGCAGAGGACAAAGTGGTGGAAGCTGAGAAAGGAAGAATGTTGTGAAGTCTTTAGGGAGGAGTTGAGACAGGCTATGGGTGGTCAGGAGGGGCTTTCAGTTGACTGGACAACTACAGCCAATGTGATCAGGGAGACAGGGAGGAGGGTACTTGGTGTATCATCAGGTAAGGGGAAAGTGGACAAGGAGACTTGGTGGTGGAATGAGGAAGTCCAGGAGTGTATACAGGGAAAGAAGCTAGCTAAGAAGAAGTGGGACACTAAGAGGACTGAAGAGAGTAGACAAGATGGCGCCGGTGGGCTGACAAGATGGCGCCGGTGAGGTCGGCTGCCGTCACGACTGCTCCGACCAGATTTTCTTTGTTTTTGTTCTTTAAGTTAGTTTTTACCGTTTTAAAACCAGTCAAATTACCACCATGGAGTACATTAGTTATGATAGAGACACTCTTGTTTCTATTGGTATACAATGTACTCACAATTCGACGTTTTTAACTCCGGATCCGAGCTGGCCGAGTGAGATCCTGAGGGAAAACAAAGGACGCGACGCGAAGCGGCGGCCCCGAGGGAAACGAGCCGGCGTCAGGAACAGGCTGAGAGCCCGTGCACACCGCACACCTCTGCCTAGCATCCTGCTCGCCAATGTCCAGTCACTGGGGAACAAGCTCGATGACCTCAGGGCCAGGGTAAAGTTCCAGAGAGACATTCGGGACTGCAATCTCCTCTGCTTCACCGAGACATGGCTGAACCCAGCGGTGCCGGACCACGCCATCCAGCCGGCCGAGTTCTTCTCGGTTCACCGCATGGACAGGACGCGGGACTCGGGGAAGTCAAGGGGAGGCGGCGTGTGTTTAATGGTGAACAGCAGCTGGTGCAACAGCGCGAGCGTTGTTCCTCTCACACGCTCCTGCACACCCAACCTGGAACTACTGTCCATCATGTGTCGTCCTTTTTATTTACCTCGGGAGTTTACATCGGTCATAATCAGCGCCGTTTATATTCCACCACAAGCGGACAAGGACACTGCCTTATGCGAGCTGCATGAGGCACTCACACAGCAACAAACACAACACCGGGACGCTGCGCTTATTGTGGTGGGGGACTTTAATAGTGCCAACCTCAAACGTGCAGCGCCAAACTTTTATCAGCATATCACCTGCCCCACCAGGGGCGAAAGGACATTGGATCATTGCTACACCACAGTCAAGGACGGTTACAAGGCACAATCTCGTCCTCCGTTTGGTAAATCCGACCACGCCGCCATCTTCCTCATGCCAAAATACAAACAAAGGCTGAAACAGGAAGTTCCGGTTCAGAGGGAGGTCGCGCGCTGTACGGACCAATCGGTGGCCGCGTTACAGGACGCACTCGATGACGCAGACTGGGACATGTTCAGAAACAGCTCCGATGGTGACGTCAGCGTGTTTACGGAAGCGGTTGTGGGATTCATCGGGAAACTAGCGGACGATACCGTGGAGAAAAAGACTATTAAAACGTTTCCCAACCAGAAGCCGTGGGTGGATAAAACCATCCGCGACGCTCTGAAATCTCGCACCGCTGCCTACAACACGGGACTCGCGTCGGGGGACATGGAACCGTACAAGGCTGCGTCATACAGCGTCCGGAAGGCGGTGAAAGAGGCGAAGCAGCGCTACGGGAGGAAACTAGAGTCACAACTCCAACAGAATGACTCTAGGAGCCTGTGGCAGGGATTAAGGACAATAACGGATTATAAAGCACCAACATCCGGTATGATAAACGCAGACGTGACTCTGGCAGATGAGCTGAACACTTTCTATGCTCGCTTCGAGGCTGCAGCTAAAGACGCTAGCAATGCTAATGCTAGCGGGGCTAATGGCTGCAGACAGGAAGTCACTGCCAGCACCGGAAGCGCGTTCATCATCACCGAGCACGACGTGAGGAGAGCCTTCAAGAGAGTGAACACCAGGAAAGCTGCAGGACCAGATGGCATCTCAGGCCGCATTCTCAGAGCCTGCGCAGACCAGCTAGCACCTGTGTTCACTGAGATATTCAACATCTCTTTATCTCAGTCGGTGATCCCCACATGCTTCAAAGAGTCCATTATTGTTCCAGTCCCAAAGAAACCTCATCCTGCTTCCCTCAATGATTATCGCCCTGTAGCCCTCACTTCAGTAGTGATGAAGTGCTTTGAACGCCTGGTCAGAGACTTCATCATTTCTTCACTACCAGACACACTGGACCCACTACAGTTTGCATACCGTCCAAAGCGTTCCACGGACGATGCAATCTCACATCTCCTCCACACATCTCTCACTCACCTGGACACTCGGAGGGGGAATTATGTGAAAATGCTCTTCATCGACTACAGCTCTGCATTTAATACCATAATTCCCTCCACACTCACCACCAAGCTGGAGCACCTGGGACTCAGCTCATCCATGTGTCAGTGGATCTCCAATTTTCTGACTGGAAGACCACAGGTAGTAAGGATGGGCGGCCATGTCTCAGCCTCCATCACTCTCAGTACTGGAGCCCCCCAGGGTTGTGTTCTGAGCCCCCTGCTGTACTCTCTGTACACCTCTGACTGCGTGGCCACTACCAACTCCACCACCGTCATCAAGTTTGCTGACGACACTGTCGTGGTAGGCCTGATCACCAACAACGATGAGACGGCCTACCTGGAGGAGGTTGGAAATCTGGAGAACTGGTGCCAGAGAAACAATCTCCTCCTGAACGTCAGCAAGACAAAGGAGCTGATAGTGGACTTCAGTACAAAGCAGGAGAGGAACTACCAGACCCCTATCATTAACAGGAGCCCAGTGGAGAGAGTGGACAGCTTCAGATACCTCGGTGTTCACATCACGCAGGACCTGACATGGTCCTGTCACATCAACACCGTGGTAAAAAAGGCCCGGCAGCGTCTGTACCACCTCAGACGCTTGAGAGACTTTAGACTGCCCTCCAAGGTGCTCAGGAATTTCTACTCCTGCACCATAGAGAGCATCCTGACGGGAAACATCACGACCTGGTTCGGGAACAGCACCATGCAGGACAGACGAGCTCTACAGAGGGTGGTGCGATCAGCTGAGCGCATCATCCGCATCGAGCTCCCTGACCTGCACTCAATCTACACCAAGCGGTGCTGGACCAAGGCCAGGAAGGTCGTGAAGGACCTCAGCCATCCCAACAATGGACTGTTTACTCTGTTGCGGTCTGGGAAGCGATTCCGCTCCCTGAGGGCCAACACAGAGAGACTGAGGAGGAGCTTCTTCCCGCAGGCAATAAGGTCTCTCAACCACACCACTAGGCAAAACTAACACAATATTTTCACAATTCTCAAAATAAATCAATCAATCTTTATACACCCATGGACACTATGGACAACTCCATGCACATCACATCTACACTACATGTTCACGTTTACATTCTGGACCATTACACAAAGTCACTTTAATAACCATTGCACAAAGTCACTTTTTCTATGCATACTTGCACAAAATTATAGTTCTATGTATACAATATATTTCTATTTTTCAGGTTCTATTTTTTCTAGTTAAATTTTTATTTAAATTTTTTATCATATTTCTTCTATTGATATTTATTACTTATAAGTTTTAATTCTCTTTTTAAGGTCACTGGCGGTCGTGTAAGCATTTCACTACATTTCGTACTGTGTATGACTGTGTATGTGACAAATAAAATTTGAATTTGAATTTGAGGAGTACAGGGAGATGAAGAGTAAGGTGAAGGTAGAGGTGGCAAAGGCCAAACAAAGAGCATATGAGGACTTGTATGCTAGGCTAGACAGTAAGGAGGGAGAGGTGGATCTGTACAGGTTGGCAAGGCAGAGAGATAGAGATGGGAAGGATGTGCAGCAGGTTAGAGTGATTAAAGATAAAGATGGAAATGTACTGACAGATGCCAGGAGGGTGATGGGAAGATGGAAGGAGTACTTTAAGGAGTTGATGAATGAGGAAAACAAAAGAGAACAAAGAGTAGAAGACGTGACTGTTGTGGAACAGGAAGTAGCAAATATTAGTAGAAGTGAGGTGAGAAGGGCGTTGAAGAGAATGAAGAGCGGAAAGGCTGTTGGTCCTGATGACATACCTGTGGAGGTATGGAAGTGCTTAGGAGAGGTGGCAGTAGAGTTTCTGACAAGTTTGTTTAACAAGATCTTGGAGAGTGAAAGGATTCCAGAGGAATGGAGGAGAAGTGTATTGGTGCCAATTTTTAAGAACAAGGGAGATGTGCAAAGCTGTGGCAATTATAGAGGTATAAAGCTAATGAGCCAGACAATGAAGCTGTGGAAAAGAGTAGTGAAAGCTAGGTTAAGGGCAGAGGTGAGCATTTGTGTGCAGCAATATGGTTTTATGTCTAGAAAGAGTACATCAGATGCAGTATTTGCTTTGAGGATGCTGGCGGAGAAATACAGAGAAGGTAACAGGGAGTTGGATTGTGTCTTTTTAGATTTAGAGAAAGCGTATGACAGGGTGCCAAGAGAGGAGCTGTGGTATTGTATGAGAAGGTCTGGAGTGGCAGAGAAGTATGTTAGAGTGGTGCAGGACATGTATGAGAGCTGTAAGACAGTGGTAAGATGTGCTGTAGGTGTGACAGAAGAGTTCAAGGTGGAGGTGGGTCTGCATCAAGGATCGGCTCTAAGCCCCTTTTTGTTTGCTCTGGTGATGGACAGGATGACAGATGAGGTAAGACAGGAGTCTCCATGGACTATGATGTTTGCAGATGACATTGTGCCCTGTAGCGAGAGCAGGGAATAGGTGGAGAAAAATTTGGAGAGGTGGAGGTATGCTCTGGAAAGCAGAGGAATGAAGGTTAGCCACAGCAAGACGGAATACATGTGTGTAAATGAGAGGGACCCAGGAGGATCGGTGAGGCTACAGGGAGCAGAAGTAAAGAAGGTGCAGGATTTTAAGTACTTAGGGTCAACGGTCCAGAGCAACGGAGAGTGTTCAAAGGAGGTGAAGAGGCGGGTACAGGCAGGTTGGAATGGGTGGAGAAAAGTGTCAGGTGTGTTGTGCGATAAAAGAGTATCAGCAAGAATGAAAGGAAATGTGTACAGGACTGTGGTGAGACCAGCAATGCTCTACGGCTTAGAGACAGTGGCGCTGAAGAAAAGACAGGAGGCAGAGTTGGAGGTAGCAGAGCTGAAGATATTGAGTTTCTCTTTGGGAGTGACAAGGATGGATAGGATCAAGAATGAGTTTATCAGAGGGACAACCCATGTTAGATGTTTTGGAGATAAAGTCAGAGAGGCCAGATTGAGGTGGTTTGGACATGTTCAGAGGAGAGATTGTGAATATATCGGTAGAAGGATGCTGAGGTTGGAACTGCCAGGCAGGAGGTCTAGAGGAAGACCAAAGAGGAGAATTATGGATGCAGTGAGAGAGGACATGAAGTTAGTTGGTGTGAGAGAAGAGGATGCAGAGGGTTAGATGAAGGCAAATGATTCGCTGTGGCGACCCCTGAAAGGGAACAGCCGAAAGACAAAGAAGAAGATTAATGCAGTGCCATGGTTTAGAACTTAGAATTAAAATTTTAATTCTAATTTTATTCGTCACATACAAAGTCGTACTCAGTACGATATGCAGTGAAATGCTTATACGACCGCCTGTGACCTTAAAATTAAAAGCTTATCAATTAAAATAAACATGAATAAAAAAGAAATACAATAGAAAATAAATTTAGCTACATTAAAATGAATAAAAATATTCTGTACAAATAAAGATATTCTGTACAATATAGAAAACATTTTAGTGTAAATAAAGAAAAATGAAGAAAAATGCCTGGGAGGTGTGCAAATGAAAAGTGTTTAATTAAAGTGACTTGTGTGCAATGATCCAAGAAATGAAAATATGAATATGTAAGTGTGCATGAATGTGTCCATAAGTGTCTTTGAATGTCCAGGATGAGTGCAAAGAGACAATGTCATAATTGTGGATGGCCTTGGTGCAGGAGCGCTTGCTGTAGATCGAGTGCAGGTCAGGGAGCTCTGTGTGGATGATGCGCTCAGCTGATCACACAACCCTCTGTAGAGCTCGTCTGTCCTGCATGGTGCTGTTTCCAAACCAGGTCACGATATTTCCCGTCAGGATGCTCTCCTGGTGCAGGAGTAGGAATTCCTGAGCACCTTAGAGGGCAGTCTAAAGTCTCTCAAGCGTCTGAGGTGTTAGAGACACTGCCGGGCCTTTTTCGCCATGGTGTTGATGTGACAGGACCATGACAGGTCCTGCGTGATGTGGACACCGAGGTATTTAAAGCTGTCCACTCTCTTCACTGGGCTGTCATTGATGATGGGGGTCTGGTAGTTCCTCTCCTGCTTTGTACCAAAGTACACTATCAGCTCCTTTGTCTTGCTGATGTTCAGAAGGAGTTGGTTCCTCTGGCACCATTTCTCCAGATTTCCAATCTCCTCTAGGTAGGCCGTCTCATTGTTGTTCGTGATCAGGCCCACCACTACGATAAACAGCAAACTTGATGACGGTGGTGGAGTTGGTAGTGGCCACGCAGTCATATGTGTAGATACTGTTTGTTCATGGTGTCTGAAGTGCACTGGTCACAGATGTTTACCCAGACATATTAACTATGTTGAAAATATATAGCGCAATGTGAACTTGCTAGAGGAAAAATAATGTGATGTAATTAACTTAAATTACGGTGGCCCAGAAGGGCAAATCATCTTTCCCGTATATGTGTGTGTTTTTTCCCTTGTAAGTGTGTTTTTTTTCCCTTAAAAATGTCCCCTTTTTCCCTTATAAATGTCGTTTTTTCCCTTATAAATGTGTTTTTTTTTCATTGAAAATGACCGTTTTTTCCCTTATAAATGTGTTTTTTTTTCATTGAAAATGTGCGCTTTTTCCCTTATAAATGTCGTTTTTTCCCTTATAAATGTGTTTTTTTTTCTTGAAAATGTCCGCTTTTTCCCTTATGAATGTCATTTTTTCCCTTATAAATGTGTTTTTTTTTCATTGAAAATGTGCGCTTTTTCCCGTGTAACTGTGCGCTTTTTCCCGTGTAAATGTCTGCTCTTTTCCGTTTGTGCGCAACTACTTCTTTCCCGTGTGAGAACTCTTTCTCCAGTATTTTGCAAGCTAAAAGCTAAAGCTAATGCGCAAAGGACTATGGGAGTGGGGTCAAAACGCAACTGAACACGGAACCTTTCCGGATATCAGCTCCAGGACTCAACATCATGGAGTATACAGTGAATTATAGCGTGATAAAGTTATAATTTTCACTAAATTTTCAACTGCACACAATTACCAGGTAATGTTTAATATATAAAATTAATCCGATTTTTACTGTTTTAGGCACTAATGATAACTTTGTAGCAGTGTTAATACTATTGGAGTGTTTGGGGGAAATGCCGAGCCGAGTGTAAATGGCAGTGATTAAAAGGAATATTATCTCATTTAGACCATTAAACACTGATGTAAACCATCAGCTCCATGGCATCTCTGTAATATACATCCACATATGGATTTATAAGCAAGCTAATATCACTATGCTAACCGCTAGCGCTTAGCATGGGGAAACTAGCTTGTTTATTAATATATATTAGTTTAATAGTGTATTTGGACACCTATACGTGATGTAAACAGTTAGCTCTATTGTTTTTGTAAAATGCCTGTCCAAATATGGATCTATATACAAGCTAATATCACTATGCTAACCGCTAGCGCTTAGCATGGGGAAACTAGCTTGTTTATTAATATATATTAGTTTAATAGTGTATTTGGACACCTATACGTGATGTAAACAGTTAGCTCTATTGTTTTTGTAAAATGCCTGTCCAAATATGAATCTATAAGCAAGCTAATATAATTATGCTAAGCGCTAGCTTACTAAAAGAGCTAAGATAGCAGCAACTATTGCTAATTATCCCTGAGCTGCTCCTGTTATATGCTAAATGTTACAGATGGTTAACGAATTGTTGTATGTAGTTTATTGGAGCTCCTGAGTGCCATATAATGTATACTGCTGTAGAATGTAGTGGTTTTATCATAGCTAGAGATCTTCTGAATAGTTAGTTATGTGCTTACACAATGTATGTAACAGTCAAGAAAAGGGGCTTTTGTTCAGGTTCTATCTATTCATTAAAGTCATTAAATATATGTTTATACTCCTTATAATATGTATGATTGTGTGTTTTTCTTCTCACAGTGAACTGTGTGTAAATCATCAACTGCCTGTGTATCAGCTGATTTCTACACCAGCTTTACATCCTGAGCAGAAGGTGAGTGCTCTGAAGTATTTACCTCTCTTTTCAAGAACACCACTGAGCACATCTTAATCAGGGGACAGGGACACATTTCTCTTCATGAACATGTGTGTGTTAATGAATGGTGAAGATGGGGCCAAATTTTGCAGCAATCCTTAATAGCAAAACCAAATAATTGGTTTTAATACACAGCATTACTAAAAGCTTGCATTCTATGAAATTTTGTGTGCGTGCCTGCCTGCGTGTGTCAAACTGATGTCATATGATGTCAAACATCATGAAGTGATATTAACTTGCTTATAAACCCATATGTGGATGTATATTACAGAGATGCCATGGAGCTGCATAGTAACACCATGAAGTCTTTTTACTAGACACTTATAATAACATGTCTTTATTTCTCCCCTGTTGTAGATTGTCGTGGAGAGGACGGACCCTTGATGCTCTGCCTTTTTGCACCAACAATACATACATGTATTTTATTAATTTGTAAATAAAGTCTTTAATATAATTTTATAGTTGAGTATTTATTTCTAGTTTGCTTATTATTTGGCAAAACAGTTAAAGTGCATGTAGAGCATTGCTGCAAATGACACTGAATAGAATCAGATGTTACTCCACTCTGTGTGAGGGTACAGGCTTATATACAGTATGTGATTTTAGCATCAATAATGTTTTTCTACTAACTAAAGCATGCTGCCTTGGAGATATTAGTGACATCTCTCTTTCAGTTCGAACAACATATTCCATAATATTTATGAATACATTAATCCCATATGTTCAGCAGTTAAAACAGAGGTTCTTAAACATTTTACAGCGAAGGACTCCTTCAACTGTAAAACAAACACCTCTGCATACATTTACTTTTAGTGCATTCCCAAAATTACATTTTTATGTTATTCAAAAAGTAAAACCTTTTGTTTTCATTTAAATGAATAATGATTAAATGATCCATGAAAATCAAAAATCTAGTATGTCAAAATATTAGAATATTTCACTTCGATCATGGGGAAGACTGCTGACCTAACAAGTTGTCCAGAAGATGATCATCTACACCTTCCAGAAGGAGTGTAGGCCCTCAAGGTCAAACTTTACCACCAACTATTTCACTGACCATGTTGTTGCTTGATTTGCCAGCCATCTCACCTGACCTTAGGTTTCATGGGAAAGATGAGCTGAAATCTGAGATAAATTTCAAGCTGAATGCTTCAAGTGTGATCTGCAAACATAACCAGGGTGTCATGTTTAACAGCTTAATGCAATGGGTTACATAAAAACACCAACTATTTGAAAATATGTAGGCTTATGAATAGTGGCAACATATATCTACTGTATGTACAGTGAATGTATGTTCAAGAATAAGAGTATCATAAATTGACCAATAATTAAAATACACATGTAAACAATGAGTCTGTCATTTGAAATGCCGTTTATCTAAAAAAATTAGAATATTGTGCAAAAGTGTTTAAGTTTTAAAATTATTGGGGGGGAAACACATTCACAAGGGAAACGTCATACACATAGAAAAAAAAATCATAGAGCACAATAAAAAAATTATATATTCACAAGGAAAAAAATTATAAATTTACAAGGAAAAAATAATACACTAACAAGGGAAAAATAATGCACTTACAAGGGAAAAATAATACACTAACAAGGGAAAAATAATGCACTAACAAGGGAAAAATAATACATTCACAAGGAAAAATGTATATACTTATAGGTGAAAAATAATACATTTACAAGGGAAAAATTATATACCTACAAGGGAAAAATTCCCCCTTGATAATATATGCTGTTTCCCTTGTAAATGTGTTTTTTTCCCTTGTAAGTGTGTGCTTTTTCCCTTGAAAATGTATGCTTTTTCCATTATAAATGTCATTTTTTCCCTTGAAATGTATGCTTTTTCCCTTATAATTGTGCTTTTTTTCTCTTATAAATGTGTGCTTTTTCCCTTATAATTGTGCTTTTTTTCTCTTATAAATGTGTGCTTTTTCCCTTATAATTGTGCTTTTCTACCCTTGTAAATGTCCTTTTTTCCCTTAAAAATGTGTGCTTTGTTCCTTATAAATGTGCTTTTTTACCCTTGTAAACGTCCTTTTTTTCCCCTTATAAATGTGTTTTTTTTACCCTTGTAAATGTGTTTTTTTACCCTTGTAAATGTCCTTTTTTCCCCTAAAAATGTATGCTTTTTTTTCTTATAAATGTGTTTTTTACCCTTGTAAATGTGTACTTTTTCCCATGTAAGTATATTATTTTTCCCTTGTGAATGTATTATTTTTCCCTTGTTAGTGCATTATTTTTCCCTTGTTAGTGTATTATTTTTCCCTTGTAAGTGCATTATTTTTCCCTTGTTAGTGTATTATTTTTTCCTTGTAAATTTATAATTTTTTTCCTTGTGAATATATAATTTTTTTATTGTGCTCTATGATTTTTTTTTCTATGTGTATGACGTTTCCCTTGTGAATGTGTCTCCCCCCCAATAATTTTAAAACTTAAACACTTTTGCACAATATTCTAATTTTTTTTAGATAAACGGCATTTCAAATGACAGACTCATTGTTTACATGTGTATTTTAATTATTGGTCAATTTATGATACTCTTATTCTTGAACATACATTCACTGTACATACAGTAGATATATGTTGCCACTATTCATAAGCCTACATATTTTCAAATAGTTGGTGTTTTTATGTAACCCATTGCATTAAGCTGTTAAACATGACACCCTGGTTATGTTTGCAGATCACACTTGAAGCATTCAGCTTGAAATTTATCTCAGATTTCAGCTCATCTTTCCCATGAAACCTAAGGTCAGGTGAGATGGCTGGCAAATCAAGCAACAACATGGTCAGTGAAATAGTTGGTGGTAAAGTTTGACCTTGAGGGCATACACTTCCTTCTGGAAGGTGTAGATGATCATCTTCTGGACAACTTGTTAGGTCAGCAGTCTTCCCCATGATCGAAGTGAAATATTCTAATATTTTGACATACTAGATTTTTGATTTTCATGGATCATTTAATCATTATTCATTTAAATGAAAACAAAAGGTTTTACTTTTTGAATAACATAAAAATGTAATTTTGGGAATGCACTAAAAGTAAATGTATGCAGAGGTGTTTGTTTTACAGTTGAAGGAGTCCTTCGCTGTAAAATGTTTAAGAACCTCTGTTTTAACTGCTGAACATATGGGATTAATGTATTCATAAATATTATGGAATATGTTGTTCGAACTGAAAGAGAGATGTCACTAATATCTCCAAGGCAGCATGCTTTAGTTAGTAGAAAAACATTATTGATGCTAAAATCACATACTGTATATAAGCCTGTACCCTCACACAGAGTGGAGTAACATCTGATTCTATTCAGTGTCATTTGCAGCAATGCTCTACATGCACTTTAACTGTTTTGCCAAATAATAAGCAAACTAGAAATAAATACTCAACTATAAAATTATATTAAAGACTTTATTTACAAATTAATAAAATACATGTATGTATTGTTGGTGCAAAAAGGCAGAGCATCAAGGGTCCGTCCTCTCCACGACAATCTACAACAGGGGAGAAATAAAGACATGTTATTATAAGTGTCTAGTAAAAAGACTTCATGGTGTTACTATGCAGCTCCATGGCATCTCTGTAATATACATCCACATATGGGTTTATAAGCAAGTTAATATCACTTCATGATGTTTGACATCATATGACATCAGTTTGACACACGCAGGCAGGCACGCACACAAAATTTCATAGAATGCAAGCTTTTAGTAATGCTGTGTATTAAAACCAATTATTTGGTTTTGCTATTAAGGATTGCTGCAAAATTTGGCCCCATCTTCACCATTCATTAACACACACATGTTTATGAAGAGAAATGTGTCCCTGTCCCCTGATTAAGATGTGCTCAGTGGTGTTCTTGAAAAGAGAGGTAAATACTTCAGAGCACTCACCTTCTGCTCAGGATGTAAAGCTGGTGTAGAAATCAGCTGATACACAGGCAGTTGATGATTTACACACAGTTCACTGTGAGAAGAAAAACACACAATCATACATATTATAAGGAGTATAAACATATATTTAATGACTTTAATGAATAGATAGAACCTGAACAAAAGCCCCTTTTCTTGACTGTTACATACATTGTGTAAGCACATAACTAACTATTCAGAAGATCTCTAGCTATGATAAAACCACTACATTATACAGCAGTATACATTATATGGCACTCAGGAGCTCCAATAAACTACATACAACAATTCGTTAACCATCTGTAACATTTAGCATATAACAGGAGCAGCTCAGGGATAATTAGCAATAGTTGCTGCTATCTTAGCTCTTTTAGTAAGCTAGCGCTTAGCATAATTATATTAGCTTGCTTATAGATTCATATTTGGACAGGCATTTTACAAAAACAATAGAGCTAACTGTTTACATCACGTATAGGTGTCCAAATACACTATTAAACTAATATATATTAATAAACAAGCTAGTTTCCCCATGCTAAGCGCTAGCGGTTAGCATAGTGATATTAGCTTGTATATAGATCCATATTTGGACAGGCATTTTACAAAAACAATAGAGCTAACTGTTTACATCACGTATAGGTGTCCAAATACACTATTAAACTAATATATATTAATAAACAAGCTAGTTTCCCCATGCTAAGCGCTAGCGGTTAGCATAGTGATATTAGCTTGCTTATAAATCCATATGTGGATGTATATTACAGAGATGCCATGGAGCTGATGGTTTACATCAGTGTTTAATGGTCTAAATGAGATAATATTCCTTTTAATCACTGCCATTTACACTCGGCTCGGCATTTCCCCCAAACACTCCAATAGTATTAACACTGCTACAAAGTTATCATTAGTGCCTAAAACAGTAAAAATCGGATTAATTTTATATATTAAACATTACCTGGTAATTGTGTGCAGTTGAAAATTTAGTGAAAATTATAACTTTATCACGCTATAATTCACTGTATACTCCATGATGTTGAGTCCTGGAGCTGATATCCGGAAAGGTTCCGTGTTCAGTTGCGTTTTGACCCCACTCCCATAGTCCTTTGCGCATTAGCTTTAGCTTTTAGCTTGCAAAATACTGGAGAAAGAGTTCTCACACGGGAAAGAAGTAGTTGCGCACAAACGGAAAAGAGCAGACATTTACACGGGAAAAAGCGCACAGTTACACGGGAAAAAGCGCACATTTTCAATGAAAAAAAAACACATTTATAAGGGAAAAAATGACATTCATAAGGGAAAAAGCGGACATTTTCAAGAAAAAAAAACACATTTATAAGGGAAAAAACGACATTTATAAGGGAAAAAGCGCACATTTTCAATGAAAAAAAAACACATTTATAAGGGAAAAAACGGTCATTTTCAATGGAAAAAAAACACATTTATAAGGGAAAAAATGACATTCATAAGGGAAAAAGCGCACATTTTCAATGAAAAAAAAACGACATTTATAAGGGAAAAAGCGCACATTTTCAATGAAAAAAAAACACATTTATAAGGGAAAAAATGACATTCATAAGGGAAAAAGCGGACATTTTCAAGAAAAAAAAACACATTTATAAGGGAAAAAACGACATTTATAAGGGAAAAAGCGCACATTTTCAATGAAAAAAAAACACATTTATAAGGGAAAAAATGACATTTATAAGGGAAAAAGCGGACATTTTCAAGAAAAAAAAACACATTTATAAGGGAAAAAACGACATTTATAAGGGAAAAAGCGGACATTTTCAAGGGAAAAAAACGACATTTATAAGGGAAAAAGCAGACATTTTCAAGGGAAAAAAAAAACACACAAGGGAAAAAACACACACATATACAGGAAAGATGATTTGCCCTTCTGGGCCACCGTATTAAATATCCCATTTTCAGTGTTACTTTTTTAAGTAACTAATTCAATTACAAAATTACTGTCTTTAAAAAGTAATCAGTTACATTACAGCGTTACTTTCTGATAAAAGTAACTAGTTTGAGTACTTTTCCATTGCAGAAAATAAAAAAAATTCCTTTGTAATTCCTCATGCATGTTGTTTTAGTCAAGACCTTTATAATTATTCTACCATCATCACTCAGCAAAGTTTGGCCCATAATCTGTTAACTACTCAGGTTTCCATCTTTCCTCGCGTCGACCCTCGCATGTTAATGTCTTAATGTAAATATTGACATGTGTTTCCCTCTTTGGATAATAATGTTATATCACTCCTCACACTGTTTAATGTTACATCAGGTGTATCTGTGTGCAGCTTTTGCGTGTGATTGATGGCTTTACACAGCTGTAAATGTGTGTTAATTACAACAGGATTACGCAAATATTATTTTTCTTCACTTTGAGAGAACAAAGTCGAGCCAGCATTGCCAATCACTTTTTACTCTTTGCAAGTGTTTTTGTAAATAAAATTATATTGTAGCAGCCCAAACCAGTTTGTATCCAAACCCGTAAGACCTCCGTTCATCTTTAGAACACTCATGAAGATATTTTGGATTTAATCTGAGTCTCCCATATAGACAGTCAACACGCTTCACATTCAAAGCACGAAAAGACCAAAAAACATAAATAAGACCATGTGGTCAGTCAATGGTTCAATCATAATTTTATGAATCTAAGAGAATACATTTTGTGTATTTGAGGTCTTACGGATTTGGAACTAAATGAGGGTAAGTAATTAATGATAGAATTTACATTTTTGAGTAATCTAACCCTTTAAAGTGTTATAACACTTAAAATGAGCAACACTACACACAACTAAACAAGTCTGAAATATAAACACATGTGTTGAGTTGTTTAACATGTTCCATATGTATGCGAGAGATATCATATCCAGCAGAACAAACCCTTAAACTTAACATATGTAACAGCATATAAATGTCAACATATGTAACAACATATACTGTAAATGAATTAATAAAGGAGCGAGGTCTTGAAATATGAGTAGTACAAATAGTATGCTTTGCCCGCCGAGCGTCACATGATCACAACTGAGCCATAAATTCTCTCTCTCACTCGTATAGTCAACATCCGTGTTTGCTATAACACTGTGACCACGTCTGTGGATGTGCGTAAAACATTTTTTGTTCATTTTGTGTCCAATTGTAGCGACTGTTCTTTACCAACAGCCTCCATGAAGAATAAAGTTAATAAGTCTGTAGCAGTGCAGGAGATGAATCTCATTAACAACAATGTAACTTCACATTTCCACGAAATAGTCATTAGAGCAGTGATTCCGCTAGTGTGTGTGTGTGTGTGTGTGTGTGTGTGTGTGTGTGTGTGTGTGTGTAGTCGTCCTACACAGTAGACCTCCTCCTCCTCTCTTCTCTCGTCTAACACCAGCCACAATTCTTTTCTAAGGTACACGGGCCAGACTTCACTCCCCATGTGCATCAGTGAGCCTTGCCTGCCCATAACCCTGTCACCAGTTCACCGGTTTTACTTACTTGGACCACTTCTGGTCTGTCCTGACCACGGCACATTGGGAACATCCCAGGAGAGCTACAGGTTTGGAGTTTCTCTGACCCAGTCATGTAGCCGTTTGGCCCAATGCATTTCATTACACTTGCCCATTTTTGTCCGCTTTAAACTCATCAACATCGGAGACATAATATTCACTTATTGTCTAATAAATCTCACCCACTTTCTGGTGCCACTGTAGCGAGATAATCAATGTTATTCGCTTCAACTCTTCATGGTCATAATGTTATGGCTGATCGATGTACATAAGATAAGAAATAGAACTGACAATCCCACATTATTATTGTCAACCTCTCTAGTTTGAAATGGCTTCACATGCTGATACCCCATTACTATATACTATATAATCTAAAGTTACTTCTTTTTTTCCATGCATTCATAAGACTTCATGACCTCATCTTGTGCCACCTACTTCATGAGGAAACCAAATGATTGAGGAGGTAACGTAGTACTGAGTTAAATGTATAATGAAGACTCTGCATTATTTCGCAGCAGGTTTTTGCAAACTGAGAGTGGCTATTATGTTTATTTTTAATGTAATTAACCCAATATCTTTCTTCTTATTTATTTATTTATTTATTTATTTATTTATTCTGCATGGGACTCCACACTGACAATAGTGATCACAGGAAACCTATTTGAAGAATGTTGCATTGTTTTTCCAGCTTGACGGTGAGGATCTATTTGCAGAAGAACCCGCTGACATAAACGTGGCTATGAGCATCGCAATATGCTTCCTTTACAATCTTATATGCCAAACCTGTAAGGGGTACATTGCTATTCTTACATAATTTCAGGAAGGTAACATCAAGCTCCATCCAGTATTCATTATTAATCTGACAATGGATGTTTTGTATATTTTTAATTCTTAAAGTAATAAAAGAGCAATAAAAAAATAATAATTTATTCATTTATTCACTCTGAACTATTTGTTTTGGTGTTATATTTTTGTAAAAGTAGTAATAGTAGTAATAGTAGGATGAGGAGATGCAGCATAAGCAATAATGGGTTCCTTGAGGAACCTCAGATGGTAGGGAAATTGTGTTTTAGCACCCAAAATACTGTAGACCAAGATGGGAAATGTTCTTCAAGGACCCAGATAAACCAACTCAGGTTTCTCAGAGAACTGAAATGTTTACAGGCTTCCAACAGTGAGGCAAACTGTATATTTGGCAACTGTTGCAACATTTCAGACCTACATGACCATGTAATAAAAATATTTATATATTTGAAATAATGTATTTCCTTTAACAATTTGTATAATGTTTTATATAAATTCATAAATTGCATTAAAGTTTTGTTTAAATTTTGACACTTATAAACCCGATTTTAAAAACATTTCACTTGCACTTGAGCATACTGTATGAAAAATATTAGTTTAAAACTTTTTTCATTATGTTTTATAAAAACAATTATGATTCAAATTATAGTATTATGCAACACTATGTTGTGTGCTGGGGTGTAACACAGTGGCGTCATAGACACACAGGCTACATATGTTGCTGCCTAAGACCTCACCAGCAGGGGGCCTCATGGAGCAACATGAATGTATATTTTTATTAACATTTTTTAATGCTTTAAAAATTCACATGTATTTCATATGCCTTTCTTTTTGTAATCATCACATGGTTATACAAATCTCTCAATAATTTTTATTAAAAAAAAAAAACAGAAATATTTTTTTTTCTTTCTATTTCTGAAACCATAGAGATGATCCAGCACCTTGTAATGTGTTTTTTGTGCTTTGTCTCTGGTTTCAGGCTCATTCTTGTCATGTGGCCTGTGAGTTCCCTTATCAGATACATTATTGTGCTTAATTATTACATGATTAATCTGTACCTGGCAGTAACACTACTGATGCTGAGGAAAGGCATTTTTCTGCATGTGTTACATGAATAAATGATTCCTGAGGAGTGCTGTGCTACTTTTTATTACTGATCCTTTTCTTTGAGGATTCAGTACCCAATATAACACACACTGATTCGTTACCATAAGAAACACCAGAACATCATATTGCTCCAGAGATAAAGACACAATTATTTTACTCTGTTGTTAATCAGTAACAGTACAGTCACAATAAAGGCCTCAAAATCTAATAGACAAGGGACACAAACCCAGCCATGATGTACTGTAATGTAGAACTCAGTGTCCAATTCCGCTCTCTGCTTCTTCTTTAGCAGATCACTTCAAATTTATATATTTAATCTTCCTCAGTTTTCGTTCATGATGGATAAAACAAATTTGAATCTTAAATGAAGCTACATTTGGAGAATAAAAGCACCACTTAGTTATAAGAAATAAAAAACAGTTTTGAACACAATGATCGTGTAAGAATGAAGGATGATTTCATAAAGAAAATATGAACAAAATGTCTAATTTTATTAATATCATAGCACATGAAAAACATAAATGGCTACAACATGTCAGTGTTGATCAGTGATGCGAAATACATTAAAATTATGTTGAATATGGATTTGCAGAATTGCTCAGACCGTCCCACCAAATTGTATTTTTATATTTTTTAATAAAAACAGAGAAACATAAAAACAGGCAACCAAACAAATAATGGACAGAAAACATCTGTAAAACCATCAACCCATCTGCACTTACAGTAAAATCAGTAGGTTCTCTGACACTTTTTGCCTTGTTTTAAATCAAATTCTAATTTAAATTTTATTCGTCACGTACATTTATAAACCATCATAAACCGTCATACACAGTATGATATGGAGTGAAATGCTTGACCGGCCATAACCTAAAATAAAATATAAAAAAATGTTCAAGTCTGGTGATTGTGCTTCTAGCAGCAACTAGTGTTTTGAGGATGTAGCACAACATGAACTGTAAATATAAATAGATAAAATGTTCATCTATATTTACATAGTATTTTGTCAAAATTCTATAGTATAAAAGGCATTGATCACATTAAGGTGTAATAAGATTTCTACACTTTGTAAAATGTTAAAAATGCCCCACTTACAACACTTACTGGGAAATGTTAAGAAGAATTTTACTGTACAGTCATGTATATGTGACAAATAAAGACTTACTTAAACTTTTATATATACACATTATTATATCATAAACATTTATAGCCAATTAAACATGTCAAAAAAAAAAAAAAAAACTTTTTCCATACACTATACATGCTGGTTAAGGCATTTCCTTGCAGAGTTTTTGTAATGTAAAAAGAACAGTTTGTTAGCTTATTAGCTCTTTTCATTAACCTTATGCTAATATCTCTTCTCATGATGTCAACCATCAGGGCCAGATTAGTACTCTGATATACCGGGTATTTTTCCAGTGGGCCAATGCAATTTGGGGCTGATACAAATTATTATTATTATTATTTATTTATTTTTGTAATTATTATTATTATTATTATTATTATTATTATTATTATTATTATTATTATCAACAGTGGGCCGGAGTGGAGAGGAGGAGAGGGAGCTGAATCAGTAGGGAGGAGCTTCATGATAACAGGAACTCATTGAGAGGTAGCCTATCCTAGTGTGTGTGTGTGTGTGTGTGTGTGTGTGTGTGTTTGAAAATTAACATTAGTTATATACTGTCCATCTAAAAGAAAGAAAAATGGATTTTTCCCCCAGTCCAGCTCTGTCCACTGTCTCTGGATTGCACACTTATGTTCACATGGGATTAGTATTATTTGGGAACTTTTTGAAAAATTTCTGATTTAGAAATTACATTTCGTGTGGCGCATTCGCACTGGATGAGCAAAGCCTGCGATTTTACTCAAATTTACTAACTTATCTCCTGAATATACAGGAAAATATCCTGGAAAGTGTTTTACGATGAAAAGAGGAGGTGTGTGTGTGCATGTGTGTGTGTGTGTGTGTGTGTGTGTGTGTGTGTGTATATATGTCCGTGCATTTGCAGACTGTGTGTGAGACAGAGAGAGAATTTATGAATGTGCGGTTAGATGGATAAAAAAAAAAAAATATATATATATATATATATATATATATATATATATATATATAGTTATCGTGCCCTGTGTCATTCACATTTCACCGGGTTAAAATCTAATAACTTGAGAATTATGACGTAAACCTCCTCACTTAATTATGCACTATTTTGAATTGGGTATTGTTTGGAAATGTCATTACAGGTCTAACTGTATGATATAAACAGCAGAGTGGTTTCTGTTGTATTGTTGTATGGTATATAGTGATCTGATAAAATCCTCTCAAAACACTCCAACGCAGCCTCAATTCTTCACGGAAGATTGATAAAAAATAAAAAGGCACGCAAGACAACAAAAACTTTGAAAAACTGATTGACGACTTAAACAAATTCTGGCCAAATCACAGACATGCTGATTCAGACGGGACTAATATTATCACAGGACCTCAGTGTTTGCTGAAATATGGTAGGTCATTTGCGGAGGAATTTCTACTTTACAAATTACAGACATGGCCGATTCACACAAAACTAAGATCACAGACAACCTCCGCAATTATTACAAATCACACGAGGTCCCCAGGTAATACTAGTCCCGTGAGAATAGGACATTCGTCTCTGACTGGGTGAGTGTCTGCGGCTTTATAAACTCTGTTATTCAGTGAAAGAATTCTTTAAATTTCTGAGAAATTCCCTTCGATGCTTCTCCTGTTACCGCTGCTCTCTCTGACTCTGAGCTGCTTCTCACAGTTTTCTCATAAACCTCTTCAAGTACATTGTGAGTCTCTGTGAGATCTAAATGTTTCTGTTTAAGAGTCTCCAGCTCTCTGTTCTTCTCCTCCATCTGTCTGCTGAACTCTTCCTGCATCTTTGTTTTTGAGGCCAAAATGTTTCTCTGGAGTTCAGGCAGGATGATCTTCATAAGGTTTCTCTCTGTCTCCATCCTGACCTCTCCTTCATACACCTCCCTGATCTTCTCCATCTTCTGTTGGTGCTTTTTTTCCATTTCTGTCCTTCGCTCTACCTCTCGTTTTAACTCCATCTCAAGGTTTCTCTTTTTCTCTTCATCTCTCTCTTCTTTCATCTTTCTCTCCAGTTCACTTGTTCGGTCATTCAGTTGTCTGATGCCTCCTTCATGCTCCTGGATTATTCCTTCCATTTTTCTCAGAGAGTCCTGCACCTCCTTATATATTTTTCCTTTCACTTCCATCTCTTCTCTCATCCTTTTCTCTTCTCTTTCCTTTAGGATCTTAGTCTCCATCGCTCTAATCTGAGATTCTGTCTCCAGGTAGATCTCACTGCTGTAGAATTTCTCTCTGCTTCCTTCCACCATCTTCTCTATCTTGTTCAGCAGGTCTGAGACCTGAGAACCATCTCCACTCTCCTTAATGTTGAGACAGTAAAACCTGTCCCCACATTTCTCTACAAGTCTCTGGACCTCCTGGTTTCCTGATTGGATGAACTCCTCAATGTGGTTCTTCTGAACATAATCAGTAACACTGAATATGATCATGGTGTTTCTCCAACATCTCTCTCCAAAAATCTCCTCCATTTTCTCCAGCATCCCTCTCTCCTCCCCTGTAGGCTGCTTTACAGGTATGACCAGGAGGAAGGTGTGGGGTCCTGGAGCAGACAGATGGACACAGAGTCCCACATCCTGTCTCAGCTTCTCCAGAGAGAGTCCAGGAGAGAACCAGTCAGGAGTGTCCACCACAGTCACCTTCCTCCCAGCCACCTCACCCTGTGTGCTCTCACTCTGCTGGGTGGATGTAGATGTAGCTGTACATGCAGCAGCCTGGTTCCTCTCCTCTCTGCTCAGGATGGTGTTTCCTGCTGCACTCTTCCCAGACCCCGTCCTCCCCAGCAGCACCAGCCTCAGTTCTGCTACAGGAACCGACACTGGAGAATGTGGCCTAGACGATTCTCCGCCCACTGAAAATGAAGAATAAATAATTTACTACAGAATCACTTACTTACTGCATTGTGGTGATTATTTTGTTCTCTGGAGTATGTTGCTTGACTGATGGTCCATTCTTTAGGTAAGTTATATTAAATTTATCATAGTCGGCTCTTTCTATTTGCACACTAACTGTGGTACATAAGTCGCATTAGAGAAGTTAAAAATCCATTTTCTCTCTCTGCTCAAGGCTTTGCCTGCTCTGTGTGTCTGTGTGCGCACGCGCCACACAAACACATAGACTCCTCCTACTTTCTCTCTTCTCCACACAGAAACACTTCTCTGTCGTGATTCTTTTTAAAGGTAAAGTGCAATGATTTCGTTAGTGTGTCGCTCAATCGAGTGTCATTAAAGAGATTTCTTGTTTATTTTTCTGATAAAACAGTGTTTCTGTTGTGTGAGTAAAAAGATTGGAGGAAGGGTAAACTGTAAGACGAGAAGGGGGAGAGGGGAGCTTACTTAGATTCATGCACACACATGCACAGCGCCTGCGCGCACAAATGGAAACACTTATCTCTCGGGATTTATTTTTACTTTTTTTTTTAAGTCACACACACACACACACATAGACCACTTCTACTTTCGCCTTCACAAACATACAAACACACACTCTTTCTTTCTGCTCTACACAGAAACACTGCTCTGTCGTGATTCTTTTCAAAGGTAAAGTGCAAGTAAATTTGTTTCATTTTTACTTAATATTTTGTGTTAATTATTTTTATGTATTTCTTTTTTTGGGCTGTGGATCAAATAATTTGAGTTTTCATTATTTGTTATGGGAAAATTAAATTTGGTTTACGAGTGTTTTGGAATATGAGCCCATTTCCAGAACGGATTATGCTCGTAATTCAAGGTTCCACTGTATTTACAAAATAATTTTATGATTTTTGTAAAGCCTGGTTTCCCACTTTAAAAAAAAAATCATTCATCGCTCTATCCTATGGGCACATAACTTGTATTCAAACTCACTGAGCTGCACTCACTCTTAGTGCGTAGGTTGGCAGCTAAAACCCTCCAAACTCAGATAAAAAAGCCAAATAATATCGATACTAAAACTGATTCTGTAGCTTGATTATATATGCAAAAACTTTTTTGGAAATGAAATTGACCTACATCTTTATTACCTCCAGTATTATTATTATTATTATTATTATTGTTGTTGCTGTTGTTGTTGATTACTATTTAAAATAAAAGGTCAGTATTGCAACACTAATAATTGCATCTTGAAAGTTTTATTTGACGATTTGATTGAATGATTGAATACTTGATTGTCATTTTATGTTACAGCAAGTTGAATTTAAAACTAATTTTATCTCTGCTGTTACGTCCCAATCTAGGGTTGGGCCGTACAGCAAATGATAGGTTCGGGGTTCTATTTTAAACTGTGTGAAAAGAGTCGAATGTAATGGTGTAATATACCGGAAAGAAATAGACAGGCACATCAGCTGGCAAAAAGACAGGGTTTGTATTGCTTTACACAGAGGCTTGTGTAAACACACAAGCCGCCACCAAGACTCGTGTCTCACTACAGCTGAGGTGAGGAAAACTCTACTCAGAGTCAACCCACGTAAAGCTGCTGGACCAGACAACATCCCAGGCAGAGTGCTCAGAGAATGTGCTGAACAGCTGGCAGATGTTCTCACCGACATCTTCAACATCTCTCTGAGCAGCGCCGTCGTTCCCACGTGCTTCAAGGCCACCACCATTGTCCCCGTGCCCAAGAAGTCTACTGTGTCCTGTCTCAATGACTACCGTCCCGTTGCACTCACACCCACCATCATGAAGTGCTTCGAGCGGCTCGTCATGAGACACATAAAGACCCTGCTGCCCTCCTCACTGGACCCACTGCAATTTGCGTACCGTCCTAACCGCTCAACGGACGACGCCATCTCCACTACACTCCATCTTGCCCTCACACACCTTGACAAGAAGGACACATATGTTCGAATGCTGTACATAGATTTCAGCTCAGCCTTCAACACTATTATCCCCCAACAACTGATTGGGAAGCTGAACCTGTTGGGCCTGAACACCTCCCTCTGCAACTGGATCCTAGACTTTCTGAGTGGTAGGCCTCAGTCAGTACGGATCGGGAACTGCACCTTCAGCACCACCACACTGAGCACTGGGGCCCCACAAGGCTGTGTGCTCAGTCCCCTGCTGTTCACACTGCTGACTCACAACTGTGTAGCAACACACAGTTCGAACCACATTATTAAATTCGCTGATGACACAACCGTGGTGGGTCTCATTAGCAAGAACGACGAGTCAGCGTACAGAGAGGAAGTGCAGAGGCTAACGGACTGGTGTAAAGACAACAACCTGTCTCTAAATGTTGACAAGACAAAGGAGATGGTTGTTGACTTTAGGAGGACACGAGGCGACCATTCTTCGCTGAGCATCAACGGCTCCTCTGTGGGAATCGTCGAAAGCACCAAATTCCTCGGTGTCCACCTAGAGAAGGACCTCAGCTGGTCCCTCAACACCAGCTCCCTACACAAGAAAGCCCAACAGCGTCTCTTCTTTCTGAGAAGACTGAGGAAGGCCCAGCTTCCACCACCGATCCTGACCACCTTCTATAGAGGAACTATCGAGAGCATCCTGAGCGGCTGCATCACTGTCTGGTTTGGGAATTGTGCCATATCGGACCGCAAAACCATACAGCGGATAGTGAGGACAGCGGAGAAGATCATCGGGGTCTCTCTCCCCTCTATTGAAGACATCTATACCACACGCTGCATCCGCAAAGCCACCAGCATTGTGGCTGATCGGACACACCCCTCTCACACACACTTCACACTCCTGCCATCTGGAAAAAGGTACCGAAGCATTCGGGCACACACATCCAGACTGTGCAACAACATTTTTCCACAAGCCATCCGTCTCCTCAACAAAAAGGGACTGGACTGATAAACACAAACACACTTACACACACAAACATTATCACACAGCTTAACTCTTAAAAATATTGAGACTGGACTGACTAATCAACACAAGTGCAGACACACTGACCTACACCACCAAATTATCGTACACACCAACCTGTAAATGCTTCACTGTTTTTAACAATCTTTTGCACAATGATCATTACTGGACTACATTTTGCACTAATTCCTCAATTCTTGCTGCTGTTTTAAGGAATGTTTATGTTTACCCACTACCTCAACACCATATTTTATGTTCTGTTATGTCGTGGTTGCGCACTGTCACTTTGTTGTTGCTCTTGTTTGCACATTTGCACGTGCACTTTATGTTGTCTATAAAAATGTTACTTAGCTAGTTAGTTTTTGTTAATTTATGTTGTAATTTATGTTAGGTCTCTCTGTCCTGTCTCTGCTAGCCAGCTAACTAGGCCTCTTGGTTAGCTAGTTTAGTGTCTATGGTAATTTATGTTGTAAATTTATGTTGCATGTAGCACCTTGGTCCTGGAGGAACGTTGTTTCGTTTCACTGTGTACTAACTGTATATGGTTGTAATGACAATAAAGCCTACTTGAACTTGAACTTGAGAGCAAACGAGAGCAAACGAGCTTCTGGATAACGCGTAGCAGCACACATTAGCGTTAACAAATAGCAATTTCCAGAGCACGTTTTTGGCAGAGGACCAACACAATCAACGATAACCCTCTCAAAGGGTTCAGTTTCAATGGAAATGGGCTTCAAGGGTGCAGGAGGAATGGTTTGATTGGGCTTACCCACGAGTTGACATGTGTGACACGATCTACAGTATTGAGCTACATGTCTCTTCATACCAGGCCATACGAAATATTTTAACGCCCTCAAGTATGTTTTCCGTATGCCTACATGACCAGAACAAGGATGGTCGTGAGCCAACATGAGAACTTCGTTGCGAAGTTCTTGAGGGACTACAACCTGATATACATCACTCAAACCATTAGAAGAATGGGGTGGTGACCACTTTCGCATTAAAACTCCATTTTCTAAGAAGTAAGCAATTGGGTGCTTCTCCAGCTCCCCTTTCTCCACCGCAGTCTCAAAACAATGGGTTAGTGAAGGGTCAGCCTTCTGAGCTATCGCCAACTTGGCACGAGTTATGCGAAGTTCGGCATCTGGTTTTGAAGTAGCCTTTGGAACATCAGTAAATTTCACACTGGGGTTAAGCTGAGGCATGCTTTCCTTAATGGTTTCCTCCTGACATAAAAAAGAGTCAGACAAATCTATTACATCCCCCAATTTCTTTTGCTGAGCACGCGTTAACACACAAGCAGGAAATACTGAAGAAATCTGAGCTTCCAACTCTGGGCAATCCGCAATCGGCTCAGATACAACCTCTGGAAGCGAAAAAATTTGGTTTCCAGCAATATCATTCCCCAGAATGAATGAAATACCACTAACTGGCAATGCTGTACGAACGGCAACTTTAACAAAACCAGAAAAGCTTTTGGTTTCTAAATACAACTTATGCAAAGGTGCCCGAATTAGAGTCATACCAATGCCTTGAATTAACACATCACTCCCTAAATAAGAAGCTTCTGAAGAGGGTAATGCATTTTCCAAAATAAATGATTGAGCAGAACCAGTATCCCTCAATATTTTAATGGGGTTTCGTGTTTGACCAGCCCCTAAAGATACATAACCAGAAGATATAAAAGACTCAAACACAGATTCCCCAGTGGACTTAGCCAGCAGCCCTGCAGCATTTACCTTTTTGCTAGCAGGCTGCGGACGAGCCATCTTACGCTGTAACACCGTACAGGAGGCAATTAAGTGACCTTTTTCGTGGCAATAATAACAGTTACGGGATTCAGGCGAAGGACTAACCAGAGAGCGAGCTTGAGCAGTTGGGTTTCGTGACTTCAATTGACGCAAGGAAGAGTTAGTATGAGACAGGGGCATATGAACACTGTCTTATGAGTTAACACAAACTCATCAGCTAAGACAGCAGCTCTAGACAAAACATCAATCTTCTGTTCATTTAAATACACAACTAGCTGCTCTGGAAGAC
The DNA here is from genome assembly GCF_024256425.1 of Clarias gariepinus. Classification (NCBI taxonomy): domain Eukaryota; kingdom Metazoa; phylum Chordata; class Actinopteri; order Siluriformes; family Clariidae; genus Clarias; species Clarias gariepinus. The sequence goes on from NC_071123.1 coordinate 20,171,474, forward strand.
AAGACTTAAACTCTTCTAGTAGCATCAATTCTTTAAGCTGCTCAAAACTTCTTACATTACTTGCAGAACACCATTTTTCAAAGAGCAAGCATTTCTCACGAGCAAACTCAACAAATGTTTGGCTATTTGGTTTGACCAGATCCCGGAAACTTTGCCTGTATGCTTCAGGTACACGCTCATAGGCACGCAGAACTGCAGCTTTAACCACATCATAATCAAGGCTCTGTTCCAAAGAAAGAGCAGAGCATGCTTCTTGTGCTTTCCCTGTTAATTTACACTGCAGTAACTGTCCACAAACTTTTTGGCCATCTTAACGTGGTTGCAAATCAACCTCCTCCTCTCTAAATATAGGCACTAGACCCACATGTCGGCTGACATCAAAAACAGGCTGGCTTACCGGCGAGGACTGGAGTGGAGCAAGTGGTGAAGCCAGCGCACTGGAGACATCAGCTCCAACGGGACTGGGGGAAACTGCTGCAGGAGAACCAAACTTTCTTGGCAACGGCACAGGCTTCCGACTCTGAGCAGCCAGCTCAAGCTTCTTCCCCTCAGCGTCCAGCTCCCTTTCCCGAATGCGCAGCAACTGCGTCTCATACTCCTGTCGTTTTATTTTTAAATCCAGTTCCTTCAGTGCCAGTTGCAAGACTGGGTCCACTGAATCGGTCGGGCGTTCAGGTCGAACAGCCCCCAATTCCTCCCCATGCTCTGCTACTGTTCTTGTGTCACCGGCCCTTGGGAGAGGTTGAGTACTCACTTCCTCAGAAACTTCACGCTCAGGTAAGACTTGATCAGCCACAAGTGCCTCATAGATGGTGGCTTTAACCACCTTTTTACTAGCTGATTTGGGAACCAAAATGTTAAAGAAATCAGCTATTAGGAGGAGATCATCCTTTCTACATTTGTCAAACTCCTCTAAATTAGGACAAAAAGTGAACATGGTCAAATCAAATGCCGCCATATTTGGGAAATTATTCACCCCAGCTGAAACTAGAATGCTATCAATGAAAGTCTTGTTTAATAATCCCGGACGAGCCCCCACTTCTGTTACGTCCCAGTCTAGGGTTGGGCCGTACAGCAAATGATAGGTTCGGGGTTTTATTTTAAACTGTGTGAAAAGAGTCGAATGTAATGGTGTAATATACCGGAAAGAAATAGACAGGCACATCAGCTGGCAAAAAGACAGGGTTTGTATTGCTTTACACAGAGCAAACGAGAATACTGACACAACACCAGGATCAGCTTCAGGGTGGACCCAGGCCAAAATAATAAACAAAACGGGTATCTGTATTTTGACAAGCTTGTTTACCTAAACAAAACACAAACTAAAAATACAGATAACTTACCTATCTCCCTAAACCAAAAACAGTGGATAAATTCCCTTTTCCCCAAAACAAATGGCAGCCACGCCCCTACTACTGGTGCGTGCACAAACAAAGTGAAATTATTTACAAAAAATATATACAAACAAAACCAAGCAAACAAACCAAAAGGGACAAAGCAATAATCGAAGTCAAAGGGTTGCAATAAAGTCAAAACCAGGGTACACAAGCCAATATCAAAAACACCAAAATAACAACTCTCTCTCCAAACAATCAACACCTCGCCTACACGCCTCCCCCCGTTCCCGCGTCTCTCTCCGGTTTATAACTGGTCCGCTCGTTGCTGACGTCACTCAGGGCGGAAGTGCACGTGTGGAAGGTCAGCCAGCCGCTGGTGTAGTGGCAGTCAAAAAACCTGAAGTGGAATCAGGGGCGGAGCGCAACCTGGGCACAATATACACACACGCTACAAAGCACAGAAGCATAAACATACCCAGCGCGATCAACATGTTGCGGGTTGTAACACTGCACAAATGTTCTATGAGCAATAAATGGAAAGAAAATGATTTGGCTCTGACAAAATGAGTCTCATTCACCTTCGACACAAATATACAATGTAAAGCATAACAATCCACTTGGGTAAATCTGAGTGGTGCATCTGTCCCCTTTCCCCACACGGCCATCATGTGGCCATAAACCGTATCTGCATGTAAGCCTTTTTAAACATGTCTGACGAGTCAACAGATCTCAATTAAATTCAACCCTGGAGGGACAACACACATGGTGTTTACTGCGCTTGAACGGACACCATTTTGTCTCAGAGCTTTTTTCCACTGTATTGGACTGTTTTGTTGAGGATTTTCTGAAATTAAGATTATTCACCATCAGGACAGCTTTACACACACACCAGACTTTAGATATTTTATACATTCATTTACACACTGAAAATATTGTATATTGTAAATATTGGTATCTGGTGCAATGTAGTGTCTATTTTTGTACAATGCACGTGAGCTACTTCTGTGATTTGATCACATCTACAAATGTTCGTAGTACCGCAGTCCTATTGTAACTGCATATTGTAACTCAAATGTTCGTAAGTCGGAGACTTACTGTACATAAATTATGTCTTAAAAGTCAATTAATAAAGTCATAATTGTGAGTTCAGTATATCCCTGCTCCACCTCATGTAAAAGTGACTGTTAGGGGACATATTTTAAGAGAATGAAGTGTAATTATCCTCTAAGACCCGAAAAGGACAAAAGGAACTTCATGAGAGTGAATTGCAGGAACAGCAGTCTAATAAAGCAGTATTTTCCAGTTTAATGTCAGTAGTATCAGTGCACGTCTCTCTCACATGCTATTCTAGCTGGCTAGTTCATAAACCTCACAAAACAGTTAGGAGTCTCCAGGAAGGTTAGGTCTGGCTTTGTTTTAACAGAAATATATGTGTTTAGGTGGAAATAAAGCAATTGTTCATGTATATTCCTAGCTGATGAATAATTATTTTACCACTTTGTCCTAATTTGGTCATTTCTAAGTCCCTCCCACTAGTGATCTTTCTCCTTTAACAAAGGGCAAATCCTATTCTGTTACTCAGTTCAGGATCCCTGGATATTTACAGATATTTCTCTATTAGATGTGTTTTTATTTGTGAATGATAATATTTTATGTCAGTTTTACACAATATTGGTCTTTTTACTGTAATCTAATTATAAATGTAAATGTCTACATCTGCCTGCTGTGTCTCTTTATAGTCGTCTCTTTTACCCCTAAACTAATGTTGAGTTACACACTGAACAACTAACATTAATCACTTACATGTAGGACGTTTTGCCTCCATACTGTTTCTTTTCCTGATTGGTGCTGCTGAGTCCTGAGTCTCTCCACTCACTAGGAAACATCAGAACCAGTCAGAATGAGAGAGACATTCTTCTATAATTAATCACTTTCACTGTTTAAATTACACTTCCTTACAGTAGCTGAAGAGTTGCATCATTAAGTATCATTACAGTATATTTCATGTTCTTACACATGATTCATTGAGTGTAGATTAATATTTCAAGTACGTTTAGAAAATCCTTCAAGTGCTTACTGTAACAAATTACTCACTACTTGGTGGTAACACTTTGCTGTTTCTTCTCCTGATGGGGGCTGATGATTCTGGATCTGTCTGTTCCTGCAGTTGCTTTGTTTTCTCCTCTAGAAGTCTGTCTTTCTCCTGAAGCTGTTTGTCTCTCTCCATTAGCTGTGTCTCTCTCTCAGTTAGACGTCTCTCTGTCTCTTCAAGCTGTTTGTTTTTTTCTGCTAAATCAGTTTTTTGTTGCTCCAGTATGATCATCATCTCCTCTAGTTGTCTCTTCTCATCCTGCAGCTGCCATGCCAGTGTCTCCAGTTTGTTTTTACTGGTTTCCCGCTCTTTATCTGTGTTCTTCAGCTGTGTTTCTTTCTCACTCAGCAGTTTGTTCATATTCTCCAGTTGTGAGATTTTCTCTTTAACTTGTTCAGTAGCATGTTGAAGTTTATTATTTGTTTCCATTAACACTGCGTCTCTCTCAGAAAGAGTCTTCTCATTAGTCTCTAAACGTTCTTTTAGAATCTTCAGCTCTTCATTTTTCTTATTTAATTCTTTCTCCTTCTCCACAAGTCTGTTGTCCTTTTCCTCCACTTGTATTTGTGTCTCCTGTATCTGTGTGTCTTTCAGTTTCAGTTGTTGATCTCTCTTATGTAGAGCTCTGTCTCTCTCCTCTAGCTCTTTACTCGTCTTCTCTAGTGTTGTATTTGTATCTTTGAGTTGTGCGTCTTTCTCCTCGATGATTTTCTCTCTGTTTCTCAGTTCTGTATCTTTATTCTCTATTTGTCTTTTATAATCCTCCAGCTGTTGGTCTTTATGCTGCAGTGATTTAGACGTCCTGTCCAGTTCCAGTTTAGTGTTTTTTAGCTCCTTTTCAATTTCTTCCAGTTTTCTGATCTTCTTTTTATATTCAGTAAAGATTTGTTTGTCAACTATGTTATATTCTGAAAATAATAATAATAATAATGATGATAATAATAATAATAATAATAATAATAATAATAAAAATTGGGATAATGTTTAAAGAAAAGAATGCACTTTTTAATATAAGGGTCAATATAATATGTTTCTCATATTTGATGATATTTTAACTATTAGTCAAAAAATCTAAACAACATGATATAAATAATACTAATCAAAATAATAAAAGTTAGAATTGTATCCCTTCAGTATCTATAGGGCTTTACGTTACATGACTGATGTATTTTCTTCCAGTAGCACTCACAGTCATTCTCCTTTTGCATTCAAGTCCTAAACTTTTAACACATGGTGTAAATAATACCTTCTGATTTATGTTGTGATTTTCAGACAGAATATTTAGTGGATCATTAATCAACTTCAGGCTGTACACATGAACACAAGTGTGTTTACTTTTGTAACTCCTTCCCAACTTACCAACACATAAAGCAGATTTCTCCATTTTCATTCTCTCATCTTCTGTCCATTTTCTATCAGTCTGTGAAAGAGAATAAATCAGTGTGAAGGTTTTATACCTGACTCCATACTGTATGTAAATAAAGTGTTAAATAAACATAAAGAGTGTGTGTGTGTGTGTGTGTATGTGTGTCACTAAGAGGTGATATTACTAACACTACACACTGAGCTGATTGAGACTGATTTAAACTAATATTGTATTTAGTAACACACTGAGTTTTAATGCAGCTGAAAACACAATCACTAAACTGATCATTACAGATTAATATCCTCCACTCTACAGGAGTGTCTAATTTTTTTTTTTTTTTTTTTTTAAACACAATCAGTCAGCCATGATTAAAACACACAACACAATTCAGACACTGAGAGTTTGTCATGGATTTGTTCTCTGAAGTGACATTAAATTTGCCCTACAGATTTTAATAAAATGGTTTTAAGTAAATTAATGTTGTTCCTGGTGTTGGGTCTCTACACAGATCCTCATGTTAAATTAAATATGTATTAAACCTTTTTATGTCTCTATAAATACAATTTAAGACAAAGTTTGCAGATGAACTTCAATATGTGTGAAGGTAATAATTTATTTAGCTTGTTTTTCTTGCTTTATGATTTATTTTGTTTATGTTTAAACAAATTGTTTACAATCATATCAATAATTATGACATCAGTAATCACAGTAAATTGTTAACTGTCATGTTTCCCTGTGTGTTCCTGTTGTGTGTGTTCTGTAGGACTTTCATGTTCACGTTTGTTCCAGACTTCAGTTCCCAGTATGCATTGCACCTCACATGTCAGTCACATGATGTTAATTGTGATCACCTGCACCTTGTTTAGTTTAATTTGTTTGTCAATTTAAAGTCGTGTTTCAAAGTCTTCTGTTTAGAATCCTAATGTATTTTGTTTTGTTTGCTTGTATTAGCTTTAGCATTAGCACGATCATTAGCATTAGCCTTTAGTTTGTAGCCGAGCCACAGCCAAAGTTCACATGTGTTTAATGTATAAAGGAAAAACTTTTTTATTTAACATATTAATCTGTACTTGCATCCTGCCTGTTAAATGTCATTAACAAACAGCTCAATGTCCATGTTTCTATTCAATGTGTCAGTCGTGTGATAGTTTTTCTGACCATCACTGTGAGCTGTAACCATAGTAACCCATCACTGGGTAATAGACTTTTTATAACAATTTAAGATGTTTTTAAGCTGCTAGTATCAGTAAGAGATTTATGAACATTAATAGTTTAGTACAGTTTACTCACCTGATAAACACAGACGTCTTTTACTTGATGATGTGACAAAAAAGACAAAGAAAGTTTGATTAGATTCCTAAAAATGCTTTGGTAATTCTTGTAAATGTCTCTGTATTATATGGAATAGTATTAGATATAAACATTCTGTGGCTGTTCTCAGTAAATACGTTTTGTCCTGCATTAGTTTGTCTCTCTTTTGTTTCTCTGCTGATTTTGGAAAAGAAATGTCTTTAGCTTTATCATATTAACTCTGTAAGAAACAAATTTACTGAATCACTCACTCACATTCTGTTATAATCTCTTTCATGCACTATTATCTAGCGTGGACTCTCTAACTCACTTCTCTCACTAAAGTTATATACAGTACACTACCTGGACAAAAAAGAAAAAAAACTGTAAACTTCATGAAAAAAATATGAACTGAAAAAATCATTAATGAACGTGATCTGATATCAAACACTTTAAACTTTTAAAAAAAGTTAAATCATAAAAAATCCTCACTGAAGTGACATCAGAAATCACAGAGCTCACAGGATTGGGACCAAACAGCTGTGTGACTATTAGAAAACCACTTGTTAATGAGGCTAATCAGAACAAAAATAATCTAATTAAATGTACTGAATGACCAGGTTATTACATCAATACATCATTATTCTTCCCAGATGTCCTGGACATACGCTGGGCTCTGTGAGCATGAGGAAGCATTTATACACAGGAATTATCCACCACATTACACACCATAAGGAAAGAGCGTGATCAAATGAAATATTAGTGTGTGTGTGTGTGTGTGTGTGTGTGTGTGTGTGTGTGTGTAGAACACTAATGATAAACTAGACAACAGCATGATGAATGTTCTGCCAGCGATCACAGTCTGTTGTGTTCACTACACTATGCTCATGTTGCTTAGTGGTACTTTGTACAAGTAACACAAACATATAAATAATATTTTTTTATTAATGTCTTTCTCACCTCGCTCCTCTCTCCTCTGTGGATTCCCTTTGATCTTTCGCTGTGGATAATAAAGTGTAAATGTTTTGTGCATAATAGAACTGTTACTCTGTACATAACACAGTTTATGTGTCTGTTCATAAACAAAGGAAAGCTAGTTAAGGATGTACAATCAGTCATCACACAGTAAATCTACAGAACATTCTGTTACTCTGTGCTGATGATCATCTGCTCACACTGGAGAGATTTATCAGCTACAGAAACATAACTGTGGAGAGAAAAGTCACGCAGCGGGAAACAAATAAAACATTAACTTATGTGTCTTTATTCCATCACTTCCATACAAATATGAAAAAAAAAAAAACACAAAGTGTTCTGCTATTATCATGTGTAATTACAGATCTGTGTATGTGGAGAACATTAACGCCTCATCAGTGTATTTAGATCTCGTCCCCATACTGAGGTGTAGCTCCTTATTAGTGCAGGAGAAAGTGGAGTGTATAAGAGGAGAGAGATTCTGATGGAGTCTGGCAGTGGTGTGTGTTATATGTTACATGTTTGTTGTGTCTTTTACTCGACATGGTAAACATCTCTGTCTACATTATTGCAGTGCAGTGGGGTTACACACAGGTGCATTGTGGGAAAGAAGCTGACTGATGGAAGTGGAATCTCACTTACTGATCAAAGCCTGTAACTGTTACTCTGGACATAACACTGGAGAGATTTATCTTTATAATTATAATAATAAAGATAGTTAAATATTTAACATATTATATTAGAAAAATAATTAAAGACATTGTTCTATAATTACACATGATAATGAATATAATCACAGTCTGAAAAGGTTTTTATGTTTGTATTAGTTAAAAAAAAAAGCCAAATAATATTTATATCATATTATAAAATATATGAAATATCATATTCATATTTGTTTCCTGAGTTTAAAAAATGTTAATAAAATATGTGTTTATCATTAGTGTAAAGTCGAGTTATTTACTTACCTGTTCTGAAGGTGTCGTGTGAAACAGAGAGAAATGTAATGTTAGATAAAATATAAAGAGAAAAACTACAATCTTTACACTGTGATTTCAGTACAAAGATGTTTAACTCCAACTTCTTTTTAGTAAATATAATAACAGATAGTTAATCATCTATCTATAGCTAATATTTAAATCATCAAATAAAAGTTGTGAATAAAGTACAAGCATCACCATGTTTTTCTGTATCAGGGAAAAATAAAGACAAGTTCTTCTGTCTTCATAAATAAATTGATTCAAGATGATGAGATTGTTCACTAATGAGTGTGTGTGTCATTTGTAAACACACCTTCAGCTTTTTATCTCTCAGTATCAGTGTGTAGGTCAGATGTGTGTGTGTGTGTGTGTGTGTGTGTGTGTGTGTGTGTAGAACACTAATGACAAACTAGACAACAGCATAATGAATGTTCTGCCAGCGATCACAGTCTGTTGTGTTCACTACACTATGCTCATGATGCTCATATATCTATGTGCTATTGCACTCTGAACACACAGCACAGTCCAATCTATTTCATCTGCACAATAAATATATTATTCATGCAGCATCAACACATCACTATCAGAGAAAAGACTTTATACTCACGTGAATGATCTCTCTGTGTAAAGTGAGAAGATTGAAGATGCAGTGAAGATTTAATGCATGATTACAAATGTGAATTGTTCCATGTGAAAATGTGAAAGTAACTGTTACTCTGGTTAAAACACAGCTGATGTGTGTCTTAATAAAAAAGAGGAAAACTAGACAACAATCAGTCATCACACACAGTAAATCTGTATAATGTAGCATTGTGCTAATATACCGCTAGTTCCCCTTAAGGAACAGAAATATCTTGTAATTTATTGGAAAATACTATTTTCTGATATCTGCATGTATTTACCAATATACAGTATGTCAGTATATGTGCATTTCCCTCTGTGTATTTTAAATCTATAGTTAAATATTCTGTAATATATGTGCTATTGTAGTACATGAAGGAATATGTTACGTGGTGCGGTATGGAGAGCCGCACCATGAGATATTTTGATGTTTATAAGAGCCCTAATGAAGGGCTTCAGAGGGGGTGAATAAAACAGGAGGTTGTGAAAGTGCTTATGGTGCAGATGGAAAGACCTTCCCGTTTCGAGATGGCGTGGGATTATTAATTAGGAAAAGGAAACAAAAGAGAACTGAAAACACAAAAATAAACAGAGCTCCACCAAATACACGAGAACGGATGGGGCTCTGATAACTAAAAATAAACTTTAGATCCTCTCTGGGCCTTCGATCTTACTGAGGATTTATAAGAGAGAAAACTGAGGCGTGTTGCTCTCTCTCTCTCTCTCTCTCTCTCTCTCTCTCTCTCTCTCACGTCGGTGTCTTAGGGAGACAGAGGCTGGATCTTTGCCTCTCTCCCTCTTTGAGCGTGCTCTGTCTATCTTTCTTTCTGTCTTTCCTTTTCTTTTTATATTTTTATCTTTCTTTCTTCCTTTCTATCTTTCTTTGGCCCTCATACGAACTGCGGAGGTATCAGACCCTAAATAAACATGCCACCAGGTGTTTCACGTTCACACTGATTACGTTACCGCAGTGTTGCCTGGCAACCGCGTGTCTACCTGGCCGCGCCTCTGCCTGTTCAGAACTCCGTGGGGTATCAGCCTGTGGACCTGCCCGTTCTGAACAGTGCAGAGTATTTATGTGTGGTTTTGCCCCTCGTGAGACCCGTGTTACAGAATATACAGAATATCAGAACACAATTATGACTGACTTCTTATAGAAATAAAATAAAATGCTGATATCGTACTTGGACACTTGTAAAATATATTTTTTAATTTTATATGATTGTGTATGCTTTTATATTTCTATTTGTATCCTGAATTACAATATAATACATGTGATAAGTTTATAAAATATCAGTGTTTACCATTAGTGTGAAGTCGAGTTATTTACTTACCCGTACTGAAGGTGTCGTGTGAAACAACAGAGAGAAATGTAATGTTAGATAAAATATAATGAGAAAAACTACAATCTTCACACTGTGTTTTCAGTACAAAGATGTTTAACTCCAACTTCTTTTTAGTAAATATATTAACAGATAGTTAATCATCTATCTATAGCTAATATTTAAATTATTAAATAAAAGTTGTGAATAAAGTATAAGCATCACCATGTTTTTCTGTATCAGGGAAAAATAAAGACAAGTTCTTCTGTCTTCATAAAAAAATAGAACACTAATGATAAACTAGACAACAGCATGATGAATGTTCTGCCAGTGATCTCAGTTTGTTGTGTTCACTACACTATGCTCATGATGCTCATATATCTATGTGCTATTGCACTCTGAACACAGAGCACAGTCCAATCTATTTCATCTGTATAATAAATATATTATTCATGCAGCATAAACACATCACTATCAGAGAAAAAGACTTTATACTTACCTCTTTGCAAACTTTTCATCTGTAAAAGTAAATAATAGAGAGTGAAGATTTAATGCATGATTACAAATGTGAATTGTTCCATGTGAAAATGTGAAAGTAACTGTTACTCTGGTTAAAACACAGCTGATGTGTGTCTTAATAAAGAAGAGGAAAACTAGACAACAATCAGTCATCACACACAGTAAATCTGTATAATGTAGCATTGTGCTAATTTACCGCTAGTTCCCCTTAAGGAACAGAAATATCTTGTGATTTATTGGAAAATACTATTTTCTGATATCTGCATGTATTTACCAATATACAGTATGTCAGTATATGTGCATTTCCCCCTGTGTATTTTAAATCTATAGTTAAATATTCTGTAATATATCTATGTGCTATTGTAGTACATAAAGGAATATACAGAATATCAGATTCCCACTTCCTTTAATCAAACACACAGACATTTATTAATGTAAAAACCTGAAGAGATAACAGAATGATGTGCTTTGCTCCTGCCTCGTCTATATATTGGTTACAACATCATATGATACAGTGGTGTGAAAAACTATTTGCCCCCTTCCTGATTTCTTATTCTTTTGCATGTTTGTCACACAAAATGTTTCTGATCATCAAACACATTTAACTATTAGTCAAAGCTAACACAAGTAAACACAAAATGCAGTTCTTAAATGATGGTTTTTTATTATTTAGGGAGAAAAAATATCCAAACTCACATGGCCCTGTGTGAAAAAGTAATTGCCCCCTGAACCTAATAACTGGTTGGGCCACCCTTAGCAGCAATAACAACAATCAAGCGTTTGCGATAACTTGCAACGAGTCTTTTACAGCGCTCTGGAGGAATTTTGGCCCACTCATAATTGCATAATTGTTGTAATTCAGCTTTATTTGAGGGTTTTCTAGCATGAACCGCCTTTTTAAGTTCATGCCACAACATCTCAATAGGATTCAGGTCAGGACTTTGACTAGGCCACTCCAAAGTCTTCATTTTGTTTTTCTTCAGCCATTCAGAGGGGGATTTGCTGGTGTGTTTTGGGTCATTGTCCTGCTGCAGCACCCAAGATCGCTTCAGCTTGAGTTGACGAACAGGTGGCCGGACATTCTCCTTCAGGATTTTTTGGTAGACAGTAGAATTCATGGTTCCATCTATCACAGCAAGCCTTCCAGGTCCTGAAGCAGCAAAACAACCCCAGACCATCACACTACCACCACCATATTTTACTGTTGGTATGATGTTCTTTTTCTGAAATGCTGTGTTACCTTTACACCAGATGTAACGGGACACGCACCTTCCAAAAAGTTCAACTTTTGTCTCGTCGGTCCACAAGGTATTTTCCCAAAAGTCTTGGCAATCATTGAGATGTTTTTTAGCAAAATTGAGACGAGCCTTAATGTTCTTTTTGCTTAAAAGTGGTTTGCGCCTTGGAAATCTGCCATGCAGGCCGTTTTTGCCCAGTCTCTTTCTTATGGTGGAGTCGTGAACACTGACCTTAATTGAGGCAAGTGAGGCCTGCAGTTCTTTAGATGTTGTCCTGGGGTCTTTTGTGACCTCTCGGATGAGTTGTCTCTGTGCTCTTGGGGTAATTTTGGTCGGCCGGCCACTCCTGGGAAGGCTCACTGTGGTTCGCTGGAGTCCCAAAGCTTTAGAAATGGCTTTATAACCTTTACCAGACTGATAGATCTCAATTACTTTTGTTCTCATTTGTTCCTAAATTTCTTTGGATCTTGGCATGATGTCTAGCTTTTGAGGTGCTTTTGGTCACTTCTCTGTGTCAGGTAGCTCCTATTTAAGTGATTTCTTGATTGAAACAGGTGTGGCAGTAATCAGGCCTGGGGGTGACTACAGAAATTGAACTCAGGTGTGATAAACCACAGTTAAGTTATTTTTTAACAAGGGGGGCAATTACTTTTTCACACAGGGCCATGTAGGTTTGGATTTTTTTTTCTCTCTAAATAATAAAAACCATCATTTAAAAACTGCATTTTTTGTTTAATTATGTTATCTTTGACTAATAGTTAACGGTTTTTGATGAGCAGAAACATTTAAGTGTGACAAACATGCAAAAGAATAAGAAATCAGGAAGGGGGCAAATAGTTTTTCACACCACTGTATGTCGCAGTAGACTTGGGAAGATGTGAGATCTCGTTCTGTTTTTCTCTCTTTCACTCCTAAATCCCTCTCTCCTATTATAGAAGTTTTATAAATGAAGTGAAGGACTTCTGTTCTCAGTTCAGTCAGGTTGTCTTTATGCTGTGTGCATTAACATGACTTACTACTGTTAGCTTAAAGAGACTAAACGCTAGGCCGAGTCAACTCTTCAATGCTTTTTCACAATATGGTGTGATTGTTATACAGAGCGAGTGATGGCAATTATTCTGTCTACAAGCACTGAACACTGTTAAAGCTCTGATTTATGTTTATTGTGAAGTGTCAGGAAATGTCATGTCACTCTGTGTTTCAGTAAGAACACAATTATGAGTCACAGATTATGAAAATAATACAAAAATACTGATATGTTACTTGAACACTTGCAGAATAGACAACTGTTCCATCCAGAGGAATCCTGGGAAATGTTATATTTTTATTCTTATTTGATTCTGTATGAGATTCTGATGGAGTCTGGCAGTGGTGTGTGTTATATGTTACATGTTTGTTGTGTCTTTTACTCGACATGGTAAACGTCTCTGTCTACATTATTGCAGTGCAGTGGGGTTACACACAGGTGCATTGTGGGAAAGAAGCTGACTGATGGAAGTGGAATCTCACTTACTGATCAGAGTCCTTCACATAAACATCATCTGAAAATAGTTTTATGCTTGTATTTGATTCCTGAATTAAAATCTAATACATGTGATAAGTTTATAAAATAGTGTTTATCATTAGTGTGAAGTCGAGTTATTTACTTACCAGCCCTGAAGGTGTCGTGTGAAACAACAGAGAGAAATGTAATGTTAGATAAAATATAAAGAGAAAAACTTATGATTTACAGACAGAATAATCTCATTCTTTGCTTTTAGTTCAAAGATATTCATCAAAGATGTTCAGCCAAATTAAAATAATAATAAATTAATAACATAGTGAATAATAAATAATTAAATAAATAATTTATAATTAAACAATTAAATACTCGGTGCAGTAACACACATCTGTGATCAACTGGTGAATAAGACACTTCATATCGAATGAAAATGCTGAGCATCACCACGTTCATTCACATTTCTATCTGTATCAGGAAAAATTTATGGAAGTTACAGCATTAATAATTATTATTAGAGTTATTATTACACCATAAATTAGTTCTGTTTCTGGTGGTGTTTCCTCCTGAACTCTGAATAAGCAGCTTATTTAGTTGCCATTAGATGTGCAGAGAAAATAATTGTTGAAAACTTCAGTTCAGTGAGACTGCTATGTGCAGTGCCTTACTTACATGAGTGATCTCTGCCTAAAGCTCAGACCAGACTATTAAAGACTAAAGAACTTCCACTCTGCCAAATTTCATGTAACAACGCTTCTGTCTCTGACGCAATTTTACATCTTTACTTTTCCAAAGTCAATAATTTTCAATAATGGAGTGCGAGGCTTTAACTGTAATGCCACGTGCAAATCCACAGCCCACTACACACACACACACACACACACAGCTCTCTCGCGATTCTTTGTAAAGGTAAAGCGCAGGTTAATTTGTTTAATTTTTACTTTATATTTTGTATAAATTTTTTTTTTCTATTAATTTTTTTGGGCTGTGGAATTAGTTTTCATTATTTCTTATGGGGAAATTCACTTTGATTTACAAGTGTTTTGAAATACTAACACACTTCTGGAATGAATTATGTTATATTATGTATATTATGTTATATATGTTATGATATCTAGAATCTTTGTAAGAGTGCGCTTCACTTGTAAGAGTGTGTATATTTCCTTGTAAAAAATAACCTATATGTATAATCAAACAAAACAACATGAATCTGAATGTGATCTCAGGTCGTCCCACAGGCTAAAATCCACAGTGTGATGCACCTGGAACGTTCCACACCCTTTGGAGGTCACCTTGGGAGGTGCAAAACACTATCGAGAAAATAAAGGACAGATTTCTCTGGCCGGGGCTCAATGTGGAGTTACGCGACTTCTGTCAGGACTGTCCCACCGGTCAGTGTACAGCACCTGCTAAAACCGCCCCCGCTCTGCTAATTCCACTGCCTATCATAAGCGTACCCTTTCAGTCTCCCGAAAGAAGTACTCACAGACCAAGGTACGCCATTCATGTGATGTGTGCTTTAAAGGTCCTACACATCCCATTTTTCATTAAATGTTAATATGATCTTTAGGGTCCTAATGAAAAGTTTGTATTATACGTTAATTAAAAATTATTGTGTAAAAAAAACACTACTTTTACCTGGTAAAAACTAGCTCTGTTCTCAGCAACCTGTTTCAATACATGCTAATTTAAATGTTTATGACCTCTGCTGAGCCCGCCCCCCCCAGTTCTGTGGGGCTTGTCTTCACAACACACGTGGGGTATAGCCACGGAAGTGTAGTCCAGTGCGGGCAATGCTTTGGACTGCATTACCCACAAAGCATTGCCCACAACGCAGTGCTTTGTGGGTAATGCAGTCCAAATTGGAAAACTATGGAATATGGAGCCTGAGCCTGTTTTCTTCAGTCGTTTTTGGTTTGATTTAAGTACGGAACCTACGCGGAAGTTTGTAATATCGCCTGACAATGCAGAAATTAAAAGAATGGACATGCATCGACTCGATTTGTCTCTCATCACTGCATGGGCATGAATTAACGGGCTGCGCTGGCGCAAGCAACAACAACGTAGAGCGGAGAAGCTTACTGAGAGAGATACAAACCGATGTGTTTACTGATGTGTTTACATGACTTCTTAATCTTCGACAGACATCGTTATAAACCATCTAACGTTACAAAGGTAAGCATAATATAGTTTTCCGACTACGTACACAGTTTGCAACTAGACAATCACCTTAATGCATTGTTTATTATAAACAGGCGATTAGGGATTATATAGAGACGGATGTACATAGAGAAGAAGCCATAACCATGTTCTATGAGAGTATAAGTTAACTTACACTCCGCATTCATCGTGATTATTAGAAAAGGCGATCTGCAAAGAGTCATAGTAAAATAAATTACACTCACCGAGCCTGGTGAAGATGAAGCAGGAACACGAAGCGTTAGTACAGATCCATTTTTAGGAGCAGCTTCTCAGTAAAACCTGCTTTATATTGACCCGCGTTTATAAAGCAGTCTGGTGAAAAATGATTATCGCAAACATGACCGCATTTAGGTAGATCGGCGGGGACGTTAGCTTTAAAAACTAAATTCAGCCACTGCGTCCTCAGTGGCTCAGATACCTAACCCTAGGTAGGGATCCTAGGTCACTAACTCTAGGTAGTGAATGACGACTGCTGTGTTCGCTATTACACCCAACAACTGTACACAACACTCGCTTAGGCGCCATTTTGCTCCAGCGGCGAAAAACAATGGCCGACAGCTTCTTCTCACTCGGGGCGGGTCTCTGCTAAAACACCAGTGTCAATCAACTAGTGTAGGAGCGGCCTCTGTCGGTTTGGCGTCACATCGACAGGCATTTGTGATTGGCCTAATTTCAGAAGGGGGATGTTATTGTAATAAATGAAAAGAAAACCACTGGGCGGCTCTTTATCATCGTAGAGTGGTTGTGTACGCACTCTCCTAACACACAGTTCAGTCCATACAGCTTAAAAAAGTGCATGTAGGCCTGTATGACCCCTTTAAAGGAAGAAAAGGAAGCCTTTGAGGAGCAGCCCTCACTATTCAGGTCTGTAATTGAGTTTGTACAGGAACTTCAAACAAATATCAACAAAGTTCTCCCAATCATGTGACGGCACCTGCAAGAGGCACAAGAGAAGAAGAAGCAGGTCTGTGACCAGTCGGCTTAGTCACGCGTATTTAAGGTGGGCGATCGTGTACTGCTGCTTCTCCCCAGTGCTACATTCACGTTCAAGGACCCTTAACCGTTGTGGAACGAGCCGGGCCAGTGAACTATCGTCTGATTTTTTTAATAGTTACTCTTTATAGTTGAGGTTAGTTGAGCTTAGTCAGTAGTCCAATGTATGTCTCACTTTAACCTCAGTGTGTGTGTGTGGTTTCTCAGCACTATATTTATTATCTGTTCTATTAAATATCAAATAACTCTAACAATCTAAAGGCCACATTTAGTGTGTAATTAAATTTCCCCACTGATGTAAAAATGTCTCTGATGTAAAGTTATATTGAACGAATCCCTGATTAGCTGGAAAAATAACATGTGATTCACTTATCAATCAATATTTAATTAGTATTTGTACAAGCTGCTGCTTTTAGGCCCTTGTGCAGGTGTGTATCAGAGTGAAAAACACACTCACTGTTTATTGGACTAAAATAAACTCCACTCCACATTAGCACCCTGTATACTGAACCTCATACTGAATACTGAGTGTGTGTTTCATGTACTGAGATGAGAAGCACAGATGATGATGTAGAGTTTATACAGTGTGGAGTTCAGGAACACTTACCATCCATCTCTACTGTAATCTCCTCTGTTCTGTCTCCATCAGTGACCTGACACAGGTAATGTCCTCTATCTGACTCTGTACAGTCTCTCAGCTGTAAGGAGACGTTTCCTCTCTCCAGCTCCTGAGTGAACAGACTCACTCTGCCCACATAACGTCTCCTCTCTGTCACCTGTCTGTTCTTATAGACACAAACACAGTCTGTCTCCTTAAACCACCGGATCTCCATGTTAACAGCACTGATTTCAGGAGACAGACGACACGAGAGAGTCACAGCAGAGCGATTATACCCCTCTGTATCACTGGGACCAATGAGTTTAAACTCATCTGTGTAGGAAACACACACACACACACACACACACACACACAGTTAGTTTAATCTTCAATAAATAATACAGATAAATTGATCTCTGTAAATGTAACTTACTGTTTGCAGTCGCCATCTTTATCTCTTTCTGTCGGTTTAAACTAATAAAATCCTAAACACACACAGAAAGAGAGAGTCATCCTTTTAAACAACTTAACTCACACAAACACACTGTTAGAAAGCACAATTCCACGGTGTATTTGGGGGATTAGTTTAACAGGTTATTGAGTCGTTGGTGACTAACATGTACTTTAGCATGATGCTAACTCCTCTTACCTTTTCTGTTCCTCATATAAACATATCTGCTGCTTTAGCTGAAGTCTGTCCACATTTTACAGCGGCTCATCTTCACTATTTACCTCATTACAGTGTTTAAATATCGTGTGTAAATGTTCACTGTATAAATTCCTCCTGTTTTAAACCGTTATATCAGGAAGTGTATCGGTGCAGTTGTTCTGTTTCCGAGTCCAGAATTACTTTTACTTTCACCTCCATTACAGAAAGAAAGCCCCGCCCCCTGTGCTCAGCACTCTTGGTTCTTAATTATGCATGTACAGTGTGTTGAAAAAAGTGAGTAAAGCTTCATATGAAGAAAAATGTCCTAAATGTATTATTAGTTTAATGTAAGTGAAGAAAAACAAATATATCAGTCTGTCCAGAAAAATAGAAGTGTGGAGTTTAATTAGAAAGGTAAATTATGCCTCCGAGTGGCGCAGTGGTAAAGCGCTCGCCCTATCATCCGGAGATCGCTGGTTCGAACCCCGGGTGATGCTGTTTTCCTCTCACAGCCGGAAGCACAGAGAGAGCTGATTGGCCGAGCTCTCTCAGGTGGGTGGGATGAGAGGTACTTGTGCTCCCACATTAATCACGGCTCTACAGCCAATCAGGGGCGTCTGTGAGCTCGCGCACACGGAAGGAGCGGCTAGCGCTTTCCTCCGAGTGTGTTACTCCGCCCCTAACGGTGCGTGAGCGAGCAGTTCGAAAAGATGCGGTCGGCTCGCGTCACGTGGTTCGGAGGAAACACGGGATAGCTTTCGTCCTCCCGACTGAGTGGTTGTAGTAGCCTTGATGTGTGTGGGAGCCTCCTAGTGACGGGGAGTAATTGGCCACGACTAGATTGGGGAGAAAATCGGGGGAAAAAAAGAATTGGACAGGACTAAATTTATAAAAAAAAAAAAAAAAAAAAGAAAGGTAAATTATTCTGTGAGAAACAGGTGTCAAACAAGTTCCCCTTATTTAAGGATAAATGCAGAAACATTTGTCCTGTGCATCTCTCTCTAAAAATCAGAGTAAAATGTTTATTTTCAGACATTGTTCAGAAGAATAGCATACTTTGATTCAAAAGTTGATTAGAGATGGAAAAACATACAAAGAAGTGCAGAAAGCGATAGGCTGCTCTGCTAAAATAATATCAAATCATTTTTAAGCTTTAAAATGGAGACCAAAACCAGAAAGACGTGGAAGAAAACGGAAAACTACCATTCGAATGGATCGAAGAATAACAAAATTGACTCAAAGAACATCTAAAGTTACCTGTTAGTGCTGTTACTATTAGAAGACGGCTATGTGAAGTCAAGCTATCAGCAAGAAGCCCCCGCAAAGTCCCACTGTTGGAAAAAAGACATGAGCTGAAGAGGTTATAGTTCGCAGAAGAACACATCGACTGGCCTAAAGAGAAATGGTGCAATATTTTGTGGACTGATGAAAGCAAGATTGTTCTTTTTGGGTCTAGAGGCTGCAGACAGTTTGTCAGGCCCCCAAACACAGAATTTAAGCCACAGTACACTGTTAAGACAGTGAAGCATGAAGACACAAGCATCATGATATGGGGAGGCTTCTCGTACTATGGTGTTGGGCCTATTTATCACATTTCAGGGATCATGGATCAATTTGAGTACATCAGAATACTTAAAGAGATCATGTTGCCTTATGCCGAAGAGGAAATGCCCTTGAAATGGGTGTTTCAACAAGACAATGACCCCAAACACACCAGTAAGTGAGCAGCATCTTGGTTCCAGACCAACAAGATTAACGTTATGGAGTGTCCAGCCCAATCCCCAGACCCTATCCAATAGAAGACTTGTGGCCTGACATTAAAAATGCTGTTTTTGAGGCAAAACCAAGAAATCCAGATTAAGATTAAACTTCAAGTGTTTTTGTTTAAACTGTAAATTCATCACTTAAAGATGAATGATGACACTGCTATTTTTTAACAGACTAATGTTTGTTTTTCCTCACCTACATTAAACTAATAATACATTTAGCACATTTTTCTTCATGTTGTGATTCAGAATAGAATGTACAGGGAGTCCATTGCATTTATGTGATTTAAATTTAAAGTTATTATATGGATATGTAGCTTTATTCAATTTTCTCAACACACTGCTATTATTTTGAACACCACTGTATATCCTAAATATAACAATAACAACAACAACAACAACAATAATAATAATAATAATAATACAGTGGGAGCCACGTCAAACAGCCGCTTGGAGCATGATAGGTCCATGACAGGACCGTGACAGGACCATGATCGATCCGTGCACGGAATGTGATCCCCCGCGATGACGTAGTTAACGATGCCCCACCCCATAAACGCCCCCATGCGCTTTCTAAAAAGATAGTTGCAATGCTGTATAATTCCGCCAGATGGAGCACTGACTGCTTCAGTTAACTGCAGTGTCCAAGCAGCCGGTTACTATATATATATATAACATAACTTACGTCAACATAGTTTCATAAAAAGATGATGTGGTAAAAAAGAGGGATAAAAAACGATTCATAAAACAGATTTAAATCACTCAATACACAACCCATGATGCTTATGCTATTTTAATTAATGATTAAATTAATTAATAAAACTACTTATTGCAATATTTTTCACGACATCCTTAATAATACTTAAAGAAGGTAACATCTGTAATTTATCTATACCAGTCGTTATAGGTACGGAATACAAATGCGGGCTATGTACAGTATTTTACATTATGGTGTTTTTATCTATTTCCGTTTAGTACACTGGTAGATAATATTTTACTGCAAAGTAAAGCTTGAAATTTAACTTCTGCTTGAGTTTGTTTTCGTTATATTTTTGATGTTTTCGCTGATGTTTTTTTCGCTGATAGTCAAAAATTGGCATAACAAATCGATTAATAACGCATAATATCTGGAACAAATATCTGTTCATACGGATCAGTATGTCTTTAGTCATTTAACCAGCATAACGTCCCCCATCAAAGATCTGATGGGACATTAATCACTTATCACTACGGTGAATACATGCGGCAGCAGAGACAGATTAAATCCCCACAAACATTCACACATGAACACAATACTAACAGAACTAAACAGTTCCAGAGGGTCAGTGTCTGTTATCAGGACAGGAATCACCTACTGGAGACTACTGTAATTTTTACTGCTTATATATTTTTGCCATAGTTTCATTTGGTTTTACGCGATTTCATGTTTTACTTGTTCGTGTGTGTACGTGTGTGTGTGTGTGAGAGAGAGAGAGAGAGAGAGAGAGCGTGCGCGAGAGAGGGCTTATATTGTGATTTATCCAGGGTTACTAAAGCCTGGCTTACTACTACTAATAAAAAATATTTCAATGTAACCCATGGATCTCAATCACAAAATCAGCCAACGCTGTAAACAGATGACAAGACAAATTATATAGGCTACCCTGAAACGTTAATTCGAACTTAAAAAAAAATATATATATATATATATAAGATCGACTATTATTGTCAGGGTCAAGTTTACGGGGCTTCTCATTCTTTCGTTAATTTTACTACTGACTCGAAACCAATGCGGCTTATTAAAGATGCACTGTTTTATTGGACATGGCTGTTTTGTAATGTTCTGCAAAATAAACACTGTCTACGGTTTGAATATACTGTGAACGTCTCAAAGTCACGTCTCTAGATCCTTCTGCAGTAATGTTATCGTGGTGTAAATTATTAACGTATCGATGTATTTCACTTGCAGACAAAATAGACCATGTCTAGTAACGAAAGTAATGAATTTGTCACTACTCTTCTCTTACGCAGCACGGCTAAAAAGATAAGAAAAGTTACACCAATCCTGCCACGATGCTACCCTGTCCATACACTGGCTGGGGAGATGAACTCAGACTTTTCAAAACTTCCTATTATTTCATGAGATGAAATTAAGCTAGGATGAAGAGAACAGAAGTGAACTCCCCTCTGTGTAATATCTAAGTAGAGTGTAACTGGAGCAGCCACAAAATGCCCCCCGTCCATAACTCCGATTAGGAAAAGCACACAGACACCAAACCTGCAGCACTTTGGTGTAATTTTTATTATCTCTTTAGCCGTGCTGCATGAGAGAAGAGTAGTGACAAATTCGTTAATTTTAATAACGTGATGTTTGATTGGATATTATATCATTTCCAAGTTTGATAGTGTCGATTTTAGAGTGCATTATACGTGCGATGCGAAAAGGAAGTAAATAAACACGTAGCAATGCAAAGAGGACAGAGCTGCGAAATATTTAAGCAATATAAATTCAACAGTGTGATCATAATGGTTGTTGTTGCTGCTGTTTAGGTAATTGGTTCCATCGTGTTACTGAACGCAACTGTGTTCACAAAACCGAGCGGAGGGAAGGAAAAACACTCGCTATAGCATTTAAATGAAAAGGGGCGGCGGCTTTTCTTTGAAGATAGCGATTGCGTAATGGGGGGCAATCCGTGCCGGGGGCGGGGGGGGGGGCGTTTTAAGGGCATAACACACCTCTGAACGTCTTTTGTCTTGTAAATGATTATCTTCGTTCACCTTCCAATCCCCCACAGCGCACACACTCTGTATACTGTTACTATGTCTGTTGGGGCACTTGGTTATACACAGCACCTTAATGTATGAAACACTTACTTCCTGGTTTGTTTTATTTTAAATATTGCTTATTACCTTTTCCCGCAAAATAAACATTAAACATAAACAACATGTTATCATTGTGTAAATTATTAACATATTGGTGTCTTTTAATTAAGGACAAAAACATACCCTGCGCTTGTGTTTAGGACTGATGCTGAACAGCTGTGTTTATAGGTTTAATCAACGATTTACAAGACAACAGTTAAAGCGTTTGTGGATGAGAGGTGTGTGTGTGTGTGTGTGTGTGTGTGTGTGTGTGCGCTCCGGCATTTCTCCGTTGCTTTAACACAAACATTTGGGCAGAGACAAGTAAGTCCGAAGTACCCCTCCCCCGCCAAACACACACACACACACACACACAGAGCAATTAGCACCATGTCACAGTCAGTATTCTCCACTGAGGTTTCTTACCTTCCACTCCTTCTAAGTTTGTCTTTGCTCTTTTAATGGAGTTCTTAAAAAAAAAAAAAACTTTTATACTGAGAAAAAATTATTATGGGTCACATAGTCACAAACTAGCACAGATACATATGATCAAGTGTTTAACTGTTGTTTTAATTTGTTTCTATAACCAGTAATAATAATAATAATATATTAATAATATAATAATAATAATAATAATTATTATTATTATTATTATTATTATCATTATTATTAGCCTAACTCTTTGACTATTTAAAACAACGTCGGGTCCCATTTTTGCACATTGAAGTTGTTGGTTTAAGTAAATGTATTTTTAAATACACAAACAATCCCCCAACAATTAAAACACGCACACATGACTTTAAAAATAAAATTTATTCTTCCAAAACTAGTAAAAGGTAAAACAATAATTTGTATAAAACAGGTAAAAACATGTTAAATTTTTTCTTAAAGGTCATTAAAATGCGCGGATAACACCAGCTGCTTATCAGTCTCTATCTGGTTCTTTTATATTAAAATAACATTTAAAAAAAAAAATATTAAAGATGGAACTGTTTAATTCTTTGTTTTCCCCCTAAAGTATCAGACGTTTTGCAATTCTATGTTCAGAACATACAGTAGACCTGACCAAACATCATTCTAAAGCTGTTGCACTGTGACGTCATCCCTCCTACAGCTCCCTCAACAGCTTGTTCAGGCTCCTCCAGTAGCTCCAAAAGGCCAACCGTCATCCGTCTGACCCCCCAATCCTCCAGGGCGGAACTCTGCTTAAAGAAAACAGGAGTATTTAGTGAAGACAGAGATAAATAAACGTTACAGAATATCTAGTTGTAATAAATATAAAAGATATTAGTAAACCTACACCACAGAGTGTGTAAAATACTGTTTTGGGGAATTCTGGAATGTAAATAAACTGGGATAACTTTAACCATTGAACTTTGTTAGTGTTAACCCCGGTCTGTCTGTATTATCGTCTGCATTAAATTAAAATGCGCTTTTCATACAATTAAGTTAGGCGATATAACACTCGTATATATTAGTTCATCTCTGAAGCCAAACTATAACTTACCCAGTACTGAAGCCCCCCACACCTCCTCACACACCTCCCCCTCCTCACACTCCTTAACTGATAAACACTTCAGAGTTTTTATCCATCTCGGTAACTAAGCGCTCGCGCTGCCGCGCAAAGTCACGGCCAAACTGAGAAAAATATAAACCGGGTTATGAGCGTTTAGCTCGCGAGCTCCTGTACATCTATCCTCAGCTTGTGTCCTTCATGAACTGCATCACATTATATTCACAGATATAACCTGCAGATTAACTCTTACCCAAAGAATAAATAAATGCTGAATTTATCCAGACAACACGCGGTCAGACTCTAAAGGCATTTTTATAGAGCACAAACACTCTTCATCCGGTAGTGCAGCTTTTGTAATAGGGACATTAAGAGTATTTTCGAAGCTTTAGTGTCTTTTTTTAGTTAAAGAGGAGTGACATTGTGTGTTTGTGACACTGACAGTAAACTGTAATGTTAACTCCAGACCTGGTAAACAGATCATTAAGTTATCTAAAGTTACATCTGACCGCTGCTGGTGCTGCCAGTGATTTTCAAAATGGCCGATAAAAAAACTAAACTGGGAAATAAACTTAAAACTAATCCCAAACAAATGTTATAAATTAAAACACTTACCGTGAATAGTCCATTAATCCGCCATCTTCATCTCTAGTGCAGTTTGGCAGCGTCAGTTCGGCGGGGGTGGGAGCGGGTTGTTAAAATCACGTGATTGCAACTCAGCGCAGCTAAATTGCTGGCTTGTTGTTAACGTGTCCTTGAGAACGAAGCGCCATCTAGTGGTGGAACCAGGTAAATGCATAAATAGGGCTTGAATGGGCGTGTTTACTGTGAAATCTTGACACGCCTTTCTCGAAGAAAAAGGAGGGGGGATTACGGCGTGCATAGGGCAGCCGTACGCCATTCGTACGCAATTCACACGCCCGCGGCTATTTGGCGTGGCTCCATCTGTAATAATAATAGGATTAATCTAAGCTCATTTCTTCAGCAGCTCTTTAGTTCTAATGTTAAACTCTACATTTGGTACAGACTGGACTCTGGCTTTATATGTGTACAAAGAAGCATAAACACATAAACAAATATCATGTTTAGAAACAGAAGAGCTCCAGATCTCAGATTAAGGAGTAAAAGTGACTCTGTATCTGTGCACAAAACATGAACAGTGTGTCATTATGAATGTTTATAATGTTTTTATTCTGCCCCTACTATGGCAGATAGCTACAGTAGTTGATCAATTGGAATGGTTATTACCGTCGCGCTCACCGCCGTGTAAAAACGTCAGCGGCCAAAATAAATCAGTTGCATTTTAAAGTCATTCGTAAAATGGCCGCCAGGTGGCGCAAAGTGACATTTTTCGCTTGTTGCAGTAAATACAATAGTGACTGTTATACAGCGTATCTCTGTGTCTGTTTATTGTTATTTCAGTTCTGAATTATTTCAGGTACTTTAAACACATTGTTGGGTTGCTCATGTTGGCTCATATGAGATGTAGTTTACAAATGAACACCTGGTTGGGTTATTTTGACCCAACAACTGGTTTATTCATTATTCTTTTGTTTCTCCAAATATCAGCCTGCAGAATGTTCGAAATATTACTGTTATTGTGTCACAGGTGTAGTTTTAAGAGTTGTATAGGCAGAAATGCGTGTGTATACAGCTCAAAACCTCCATCAGTTATTAAAGACAGCGTCTATTTAGAAAAAATGCTCCGCGATTTCGGAGCTTCAGGAAATCTCCCGGCGCTCTGCGCATAACACCGGGCCAACTCATGTCGGAAAGAATTTATAAACGGTTTCTAAATGTGGACTATTGTTTTTTTACTTATAATATTTGTTAATTTAATTTAATTTAAATGAGGTTTGGGCTTAGGACTTCGATTCGGCATCGTGATTCTCCTCTTTAAATTACTCCATAGTCTAAATCAGCACTCATCAAGTTTAAAAAAACGTTTGAGTTCATTTTCTGACGCGCTTAAGTTCACCAAAAACAATACAGAACAGTGCACCTTATTTGCTTTCAAACATTTACAAAATCATTAAGTTTTTTCGTTATTGTGAGTGCGCTTAAATAAAAGTTGAGTCTTATAAAGGCATGTAGTCTTATATAGTTTTTGCACATTAATCTGACAACAGTTTTTTCAGCCTGTCACGGCGTGCGCCCAAATCAATATCGCTCCTCGCTCACTAGTTAGGCGGCCTCCCCTTCAGACATGCGAAGCAGCGGGACCCCAAAATTACACACGACTGGTGAGCTATCGTTGCTAATGGTCCCGGGCTTGCACCCCGCGCCATAAAATACTCAGGGTTTGTTGGGTTAAAGTGGATTTTACTACGCTCTGTGTATGCAACGCGCGTGCAACAACGCAGAAGTGCGGCATGCAAGTGGGGCAAATGGAACATGCCCCGGGGACTTCAAAGGAGCGAGAGGTGGGAGGGGCCGGTCCGGCCATCCGCGGAGAGCAGAGTCAGCGCGAGCGGACGAATGGCCATTGCACTTACACCGCGTAGTAAAATCCACTGTAACCCAACAAACCCTAAGTATTTTATAGCGCGGGGTGCAAGCCCGGGATCATAATAAGCCGTGCCTTTATTCCGTCATGTCATGTGGGCATTATAAGATTTGTATTGAAAACTTCTAACTAAAAAATGGCAGCTGGCACGCCTAAAAATGACGCAGGTTATTTTTTTTATAGTCTAAATAAAAACCCTCCGCTTTAATTTCCTAAAGTCTAATCGGCGCTCAACCGCACGCATAGTTTTCCCGAGCGCGAGGAATTTTTTTGTGCTAAATAATAATTATGCAGTATAATAATTCCTATTAATCCTGGGTTGTTCTTTTAGTGTCACTATAGTGCTTTACAATGCCAGACAACATTCAAATACAAATTATTCACCCTCCCCAGGTGTGAATCAGCTGTTCTCACCTATACATTCAGAGGAACTGAAATGCACTTCTCCCCACTTTAAAAACCTCTTGAATCTGAGGCTGACTTTCAGTGATTTAAATTTGTGTAATTTTAATCTTCTGGATTCTAGATTCTAAAGTTAACATTGTTAGCTGTTTAATCCTTGGAATGGAAGAACTTGAGATTTTCCTTATAATAGCGTAAATTGCATTGTTTTTAATCAGTCTATACACAATAATATTCTTGGGTATTTTTATTAAAAAAAACGGGTATGGGGGCTATCTTGTTTTATTAATCCTTGTGCCTGGTTTAGGTTTGGTATTTACAGTAGTGCGCATCTGTTATGTTACAACTAAATACCTTTTATTGGGGGTTAAGTGACTGATGTGCCTAACATTTTTCAGCTGAGCCTTTGTTTCACTGAATAATCAACCACCGCGACACCCCTCTCTCTCTCTCTCACACACCCCCAACACACAGAGCCGACCAAATCATTAGCACGTCCCTCCCCCAGCACAGCCATTTACTTACATCTGAACTGAGTCGTTTGGGTAACATGGGTCGAACCCCTTACAAATCATAACAGTCTACTGCATTTCATTCTTATAATAACGCAAAAACACAAGCGGGGCTGAATGACCGACATCTGCTGACGCAGTAGAACGTCCTAACACTGTTTTAATTTTATGGTCATTTATATCAGTTAATAAATCTACTATAAATTTAAAGAACACAAAAAATAAGATGACACAAAACCCTACACGCTTCTTTTCTAATTACAAGTGATAAAATCTAAAGGCTCACTGTGTTAACATTTATTGTGCTAAAATTTTATCCTAATAAGATTTGATTTAATTTGAATTCTAGAACAGTGGCAGCTGGAACACCTAAAACAGATGCAGGATTATTTTTTATAATCTAAATAAAAATGCTTTTTTAAACATGGGCTATTGTTATTTACTTGCAATATTTGTTAATTTAATTTAAATGGGGTTTGGTCTCCGGAATGTTGAGCATCAGGATCCTCTTCTTTACTTTACGTTGCGATTCTTTACCTACGTAGAATCAGCGCTTAATCGCACGCATAAAGTTTTCTAAATTCGTTTAATGTTTAATAGTAAATAATGACCCCCGTTGCGCTGTACCACCGCTCGGAAAACCTTATGAAATACAAGTTAAAGGCAATTATGATGATCTGCCACGGCTTGCGTCTGTGATAGGCGTGCGCCCAAATCTACTATCGCTACTCGCTCACTCCGTAGGCTCCCTGAATAGGCAGCAAAGGGACGGAGCCGCCTATTCGTGCCGGCTGGCGATAATTAACGTTAATATGATCTCGGGCTTGCTCCGCATTATAAAAAGCAAGGCGCAGAGTTTTGTCCGAGGTCTGGGAAGTACGTGATGTGATGGAGAGTATGAAAGAAGCATGTCAGTGGGGCGATGTGACGCGCCCCAGGGACTTTAAACAAGGACACTAGAATTCCGCCCTTTGATCTCCGGGCTGAGGACAGCGCGAGAAAGAGCTGCGCGAGCTCCCGCGGCATCTTCACTCCCGCATCGTGCCCGCCCTCGCAGCCCCGCTGCCGGAGAGGAAAAGGCTGCGAGGATGTTTGTGTTAAGTTTTTATGTCAGCAAGGACTCGCGCCGGCCATCGACAGCGGGAGAATGCCAGTGTGGCACAGCCCCCGGAACTGCACATGCACAACTTTTATCCCATTCTTTCCATTCTTCCTCCTTCAACACTTTCCTTCCCCATTTTACCTAAATAAATTAAATAAATTACCCTTTTCCCGTAAGACCTCGCCTCGTGTCCGTGCTTTATGGTGCCGCCCGTGCAACATGGGTCGAACCCGTTACAGATCATAACAGTCTACTGCATTTCATTTTTATAATAAAGCACAAACACAAGCGGGGCTGAATGACCAACATTAGCTGACGCAGTAGAACGTCCTGACAATGTTATAATTTTATGGTCATTTATTTCAGTTAATAAATCTACTACAAATTTAAAGAACACAAGATATAAGACGACACAAAACCCTACACGCGTCTTTTCTAATTACACGTGATAAAATCCAAAGGCTCACTGTATTGACATTTATTTTGTTTAAATTTGATCCTAATAAGATTTAATTTAATTTAAATTCTACATTTGTACTGTCATTTTAGTTCTGTAATTATAAATTTGTTTAACTACAATGTTTTACTTGATTTTATCCGCTACTACGTGCAGTTCTAAAACTCTGTGTCTCATTAATCCAGCAGAGAATGAACTAAGGCATGAGGCATTAGTCTGTAGCTATATAGCGCCACTCAGCGGTAAAAGCCAGCAAACGCACAAAGCCAAACGGTACCGCCGAGCGCGGCGACGGTAGAACCTACATTCCGATTGAGTAACCACTGTAACAGGTTACTCCAAGAAAGACTTAGATGCCGTATTTCGATTGAGTGTAATTTACTTGAAAGAAGCACTGTAAAACTGAACATACAAAAAAAGAAAATGTCAAATAATGTGTCTTGTGTATCACAATTCTATTGTTACATTCGAATTTAACATGTTGCTCCCCATATTAGATAATCAAACAAATCAGCTTACAACTTTAGCCTTTGTAAATACAATTTCTACCTACATGCCTCATTAAATTACACTTCACTCTGTTAATAAAGAAAAATATCAAACTAAATACTCACAGACATATATTTTCAAGGCCTTTGTAACATCAAAACGCATAGCAGAGAAATACAATGCTCGTTAAATTTCCCCCATGCGAAACTAACTACGGCAACTTTATGTGGACAAACTTTAAGACATAAATTTTGCTACGGCCACTAGGTGTCACTATGGGACCGTTTTAACAAGGTCGGCACAGTTTTAGACTGTGAGTTCAGTCCCTGTACATGTTTTAATACACTGTGTACAACATTAAGTATTTTACTGTATGAACAACCCAGCTGTACATTTTTAAATCTGATCTGTAGATCTATCTGTATTATTTATTCTGTGCATTTCTTCTGCTTCTTTTTTTCAAAAATCAAAACTGTGGTGGAACTCAAACCCACAACCTTTAAATATCTTTAAATCTGAGCTCAGAATCCCAAATCCACTGCAGATCCTGTGGAGAGTTTCATTACTGATGCTTTGGCCCTAATATTGAGTAGGTCCCCCTTTTACCACCATAACAGAGATGCACTGTGTGTTCTGACACCTTTCTATCACAACCAGCACTGACCTTTTCAGCAGTTAGATCTACATTAGTGTTTCTATTGGATCAGACTACACGGGCCAGACTTCACTCCCCATGTGGATCAGTGAGCCTCAGCCACCCATAACCCTGTCACCAGTTCACCGGTTTTCCTTCATTGGATCACATTTTATGTGTCCTGACCACTGCAGACCAGAAACATCCCACATATATACACAATGTTGTCCGCGATAGAAAGTAGAGTTTGATTTAGGAACATATCTAATGACAAAACTCACAACACGTCAGACCAGAAACATCCCACATACACACTACCTTCACACACTAAACTTCAAAAGTTTGGGGTCACTTGCAAATTTCTTTGTTTTTGTTTAGTGATTTATTTTCTACATTCTACAACAATACTGGGGATTTCAAATCTATAAAATAACACATATGGAATTAGGTAATTACGTAACAACAACAAAAACAACAGTTAGTTGTTATTTTAAGACACAGAGGTCAGCCTTTCTGTAATAGTTCTTGCAAGAACAGTATTGTCAAGTGCATTTGCAAAATCCGTCAAGCACCATAATGAAACTTGCTCTCATGAAGGCCATCCTAGAAGGGCGAGACCAAAACCTACCTCTTCCGCAGACGAGAAGAGTTCATTTGGAGGTATCAGCCTGAAAAATTATCAATTAACAGCACCTCAGATTAGAGGCGTTATGAAGTCTTATGAAGTAGAAGATACATTGTGAGCAGCAATATGGTTTTATGCCTAGAAAGAGTACATCAGATGCAGTATTTGTTTTGAGGATGCTGGTGGAGAAGTACAGGGAAGGTAATAAAGAGTCGCATTGTGTCTTTGTAGATTTAGAGAAAGCGTACGACAGCGTGCCGAAAGAGGAGCTGTGGTGTTGTATGAGAAATTCTGAAATGGCACAGAAGTATGTTAGAGTGGTGCAGAACATGTATGAGAGCGCTAAGACATCAACGAGAGCCCAGTGGAGAGAGTGGACAGTTTCAAATACCTCAGTGTTCACATCACACAGGACCTGTCATGGTCCTGTCACATCAACACTGTGGTAAAAAAGGCCCAACAGCGTCTCTACCACCTCAGACGCTTGAGAGACTTCCAACTGCCCTCCAAGGTGCTCAGGAACTTTTACTCCTGCACCATAGAGAGCATCCTGATGGGAAACATCTCAACCTGGTTCTACAGAGGGTTGTGCGATCAGCTGAGCGCACCATCCGCACGGAGCTCCCTGACCTGCACTCAATCTACAGCAGGCGGTGCTGGACCAAGGCCAGGAAGATCGTGAAGGACCTCAGCTATCCCAACAATGGACTGTTCTCTCTGTTGAGATCAGGAAAGCGATTCCGCTCCCTGAAGGCCAACACAGAGAGACTGAGGAGGAGCTTCTTCCCGCAGGCAATACGGTCTATCAATCACAATCACACCACCACACAGTACTGACCCACACATATGGTTTTTACACACACACTGGACATTCTGGAAATTTGTTTACACTATTGGCCACTGCACAACTACACTTCGTGGTCATCAAATCACTCCATCGAAAGTCACTTTAAATAAATCACTTTAAGCATATTTGCACTGCATAAATCACTTTTAATATATGGATTGCACAACCATGGACATTACCATTCTTTTATTACCATTTATTCGGCTGCTCTTATTGTTTTACATTTTTTCATATATTCTCCATATATTTTCTAAATCGTGTATTTTTGTGTACAGTTATTTTATTTTTAACTTTTATTTGTATATTTTTATTTTATTGTTCCCTAGTTAAACTTACCCTTCATTTTAATTTTCAGATTTATTTTAATGTAATTTTTTCAATTTAATTTTATTTGTATAGCGCTTTTAGCAATTTTCATTGCCGCAAAGCAGCTTTACACAATCAAAAAAATTATTTAAGTTTGTATGAAATGTGAATTTGTATGAATCAAAATGGTCAGTTTGTCCCTGGTGAGCAAGCCGAGGGCGACAGTGGCAAGGAAAAACTCCCTGAGATGGTAATAGGAAGAAACCTTGAGAGGAACCAGACTCAACAGGGAACCCATCCTCATTTGGGTGAAACAGAAAGCAGTAAATGATCTGCATTTATACAGTGTGTTAGATGGGAGGCAGTTCAGCTATAATAGCTGATGTTAATTGATGTTAATATGGAGACCAGGTAGTTATTGAAGACCCAGGTAGACTTGTAAGAAGTTCCAGTCCTGAACTATCGAACTGTCAAGTCCCCAGAGAAACAGTTGCCAACACCAGTCAAGGCCAGAACCATTTTCTAGGTAGAGAGAATCATCCCCAGACACCAGACGCATCCCAGAGAGACACACGGGGCATCCATGAGACGAGATCTTCAGCCAGAAGCGGGGCACCAGGATGGGTCAGACAGGTCCGGAGGGCAGAGGGAGTCTGGATCACTGGCAGCTCGGGAACGACATGTGTAGCTCAACAGAGAGAGAGAAAGAGTAAAAGAGGGAGACAGAAGGAGAGAGGGAAGAGAAAGAGGGGGGGAAAGAGAAGAAGAGGAGAGATGCAGTTAGGTAGGGTCACAGTCACACAATGTATAATGTGAAAGTATATTAACTGTAGAGTGCAAGCAGAAACTCCGGCAGGACTAACTATGACGGCATAACTAAAAAGGAGAGCCAGAAGGAAATACAAACATGAGGGCTTCCTGAGATGTAAAGCAAACAATCACCTTTCCGTCAGCAAACCTGAGTGATCAATGAGAGTGAGGAAGACATTATCCAAACATACCAGTTCACCATAATACTCTACGTCCATGAGTCCCCCAGATCTGCTCCTCTACCTATGGCAAATCTATTTATAAAAATGCTGGGCTAAATAAATAGGTTTTTAGCCTGGACTTAAACACTGAGATTGTGTCTGAGTCCCGAACACTATTTGGAAGACTATTCTATAATTTTGGGGCTTTGTAAGAAAAAGCTCTGCCCCCAGCTGTATTTTTCATAACATGCGGTACTGACAAGCAGCCTGCATCCTTTGATCGAAGTAGGCGTGGGGGATCGTAAGACACTAGCAGTTCGCTCAGGTACTGCAGGGCGAGACCATTTAATGCTTTATATGTCAAGAGTAGTATTTTAAAATCAATGCGAAATTTCACAGGGAGCCAATGCAGTGAAGATAAGATAGGGGTGATGTGCTCATATCTTCTGGTTCTAGTGAGGACTCTCGCTGCTGCATTCTGGACTAGCTTATTTATGCATCTAGCTGAACAACCAGACAGTAAGGCATTACAATAGTCCAACCTAGAGGTGATAAAAGCATGAACTAGTTTTTCTGCATCGTTTAGCGACAATAAATTTCTTATCCTGGCAATATTTCTAAAGTGAAAGAATGCTATCCTGGTAATATTATCTACATGAGCTTCAAATAAAAGGCTGGAATCTATAATCACACCAAGGTCTTTCACTGTTGCATTTGATGGAACAGAAAGGCCATCTAAAGTTACGGTGTGATCTAAAATTTTACTCCTAGCTGTATGCGGTCCTATGACTAGAACTTCTGTCTTATCCGGATTAAGCAGAAGGAAGTTAATTAGCATCCAATTTCTTATGTCCTGCACACTTTGCTCAATTTTAGTAAGCTGTTTTTTTTTCAGCAGGTTTTGCTGCGACATATAACTGTGTATCGTCAGCATAACAATGAAAACTAATTCCATGCTTACGGATTATGTTGCCCAAAGGAAGCATGTAAAGGGAAAAAAGCAGTGGACCTAAAACTGGACCCTGCGGAGCGCCAAACTCCGCTAGAGAACATGCAGAATAATCACCATTTAAGTCTACATACTGATAATGATGGGTCAGATAGGATCTGAGCCAGGAGAGGGCTGTACCCTTAATTCCTACTACATTTTCTAATCTGTGAAGAAGAATAGCGTGATCAATGGTGTCAAAAGCTGCACTGAGGTCGAGTAATACAAGCATAGTTACACAACCCTGATCAGAGGCCGATAGGATGTCATTTACTACTTTAACGAGTGCTGTCTCTGTACTGTAATGAGGCCTAAATCCTGACTGATACAGTTCATGTATGCCATTTCTATGTAGATATGAGCATAGCTGCTCCGCTACTATCTTTTCCAGAATCTTAGAGATAAAGGGGAGGTTTGATATTGGCCTGTAACTGGACAGCTGACAGGGGTCGAGGTCAGGTTTCTTAATTATTGGTTTGATAACTGCTAATTTAAAAGATTTTGGAACATAACCAATGCTGAGTGAAGAATTAATTATTCTCAACAAGGGTTCTGTTATTGCTGGTACTATCTGTTTAAGAAAATGTGTCGGTACAGGATTTAATATACAGGTTGATAAATTTGCAGAAGAGATGAGTGAAATTAGTTCATTCTCCTCAAGGGGAGTAAAGTATTCTAGGTTCTGATCTGACATGGCTAGATTAACATCTGCATCAATTACATTGTTCGGTTTCAAAACCTTAATTTTATGCCTAATATTTACAATTTTATTATTAAAAAAGTTCATGAAGTCCTCACTATTGCATGATGTTGTTGTGGAGATTTCTGCAGTGGTCTTTTTTCTGGTTAATTTGACTACAGTATTAAATAAGAATCTAGGATTATTTTTGTTATTTTCTATAAGAGTGGAGAGATATGTTGATCTAGCTACACTAAGAGCTTTTCTATAGTTCAGGATGCTCTCCTTCCATGCTATTTGAAATACTAACGATTTAGTTTGACGCCATTTACGTTCTAATTTCCGAGCGGTCTGTTTTAAAGTGCGCGTGTGATCGTTATACCAGGGAGCGAGTTTCTCATCTCTAATAATTTTTCTTTTAACTGGAGCTACATTATCTAAGGTATAGCGAAATGTCGACTCTAAATATTCAGTTGCCTGATCGAGTTCTGTGGGGTCAGACAGTGATCTAATCGATGTTGGGAACTCTGGGAGATTACTGATAAAACTCTGTTTGGTAGTTGATGTGAATGTACGTTTCATACGGTAGCGCGTCGCTGTGCGTACATTATTACTGTGACACACTTGAATTGAGACAAGATAATGATCTGGGATAACTTCAGATAGTGGAATTGTGAATAAATTTATTATACTTAATCCGAATAATATTATTAAATCTAAAGTGTGACCTGCTTTATGAGTGGGTCCTACTACACACTGATTTACTCCTACCGAGTCCAGTATGGACATAAATGCTGTTCTCAGAGGGTCTTCTGGATTTTCAAAATGAATAATAAAATCTCCAGCAATTAACACTTTGTCTACAGAAACGACTAGGTTTGAGAGGATATCTGCAAATTCACTAAGAAATTCAGATTACGGCCCTGGAGGTCTGTAAATGACAATTAGCGGAATCGACTGAGCTGACTTAATATAGTTAAATACACTTATGTTACTGTTACGTCCCTGACGTATGATTATATATATATATATATATATATATATATATATATATATATATATATATATATATACAGTGGAACCTCGGATTACGAGCATAATTCGTTCCGGAAGCGGGCTCGTATTCCAAAACACTCATAAACCAAATTTATATTTTCCATAGGAAATAATTGAAACTTAAATTATTCGTTCTACAGCCCCAAAAAATAAATACATAAATGTAATTAATACAAAATATAAAGTAAAAATAAAACAAATTAACCTGCACTTTACCTTAAATTTTTTTTTAAATAAATCCCGACAGATAAGTGTTTTCGTTTGTGCAAGCAGGGTGTGTGTGTGTAAAATGTGCGCACACACACAAACACACACACACACATTAACGGATAGACCGTTTTTAAAACCGTTTAAAAATTAGCAAAGAACATTCCTAGTCACACTCATGTGAGCGCATACTAACAGGATCACTGCTGTAAAGTAAAACAACAACAACAACAAAACAAATTAAACAGTTCCTCACCTTTGAAAACAATCGCGACAGAGAGGAGTTTGTGTTTGTTTGGCAACCTGAGAGAAGGGGGGCTGAAGGGGGGCTCGCTTGCGTTTACAGCCCCCTTCTCTCAGGTTGCCAAACAAACACACAAACTATCTGCCTTACACAGACACAAACACACAGATGCGCACTCAAAAACACTGCAAGCACTAAGACCCAGCAGGGGAGACGATAGGTCTCGGCTTTACAGCTCCCCTTCTCTCAGGTTGCCAAACAAACACACAAACTCTTCTCTGTCGCGACTGTTTTTAAAGGTGAGGAGCTGTTTAATTTGTTTTTTGTCGTTGTTGTTGTTGTTTTACTTTACAGTAGTGATCCTGTTAGTATGCGCTCACGCGAGTGTGACTAGCGATGTTCCTTTGCTAATTTTTAAACGGTTTTAAAAATGGTCTCTCCGTTAATGTATGTGTGTGTGTGTGTGTGTGTGTATTCACCCAGCAGGAGAGACGATTACCTACAATTCTGCTGCAAAAGAGAGAAAAACCGTTGGCTCACTTGTGATAACGTGACGCTCGGTGTCAAAACAAGAAGTGCATGCGTTAAACATGATATTTGGTGCTTGTAAACTAAGACAATGCTCGTTTTTCAAGTCAAAAATCATTACAAATCTTTGCTCTATTATTTTCTATGTTGCCTGCTCTCATTGGACAAGCACTTCCTGAACCTGTGTGCCTTACTCCCGCCTCCTGTGTTGCCATTGGACTAGCACTTTGTGCAGCAGTATTTAAACGCCATCCTACCTGCTGCTCGAGAGACAACTGCTTGACTTATGGTGTTTTGCTTGTTTATATTGGAATTATTGTGTATCGACTTTTGCTGCCCTTTTCGACCTCGATTTTTGTTATTGCCCATTGTACATAACTTTGTATACTGTGTAAATATCCTGTATATAGTGGTAAGTAGGGAGTCGACGCTCTTTTTGTTCCCCCCCCCTTTTTATTGTCTGTTGCGGCCTGACCCTAGACCAGGACGTAACATTACTATAAAGAATTTCAAATGAATTAAATTTGTGTCCGTGTTTTTGTACAATAGTCAAATTATCATTGTGAATAACTGCGATGCCTCCTCCCCTACCAGTTAACCGAGGCTGATGTATGTGTCTGTATTCAGGAGGACTAGCTTCATTAGAGCTACATACTCATCCTGTTTAATCCAGGTTTCTGTTAAACAGAGTATATCAAACTCCTGATCCGTGATAGTTTCATTAACTGTAAATGCTTTAGATGTGAGAGAT
The DNA here is from genome assembly GCF_024256425.1 of Clarias gariepinus. Lineage (NCBI taxonomy): Eukaryota > Metazoa > Chordata > Actinopteri > Siluriformes > Clariidae > Clarias > Clarias gariepinus. The sequence goes on from NC_071123.1 coordinate 20,208,575, forward strand.
CTAATATTTAACAGTCCTAGCTTCAGATCAGAGGTGCCGGGTGCGCATTCAGTGTGATCTGAGTTTGTGGTCTTTATGTTAATTAAATTACTAAAACAGACTTTCTGAGTTTTTCTAAATTTGTTTTTAGCTCGGGGAACAGACACAGTCTCAATATGATGAACCCTGAGTGACGACTCTATGCAGCTAGCAGACGGTTGATTTAGCCTGTCTGTCTGCTCCCTGGCCTGGGCTCTGGATTGTCACAGATTAACTAGGCCTCTTCTGAGACTATGAGCTATACTGCAAGAAATGAGAGCAGCACCTTCCCGAGTGTGATGAACACCGTCCCGCCCTAACAGGCCAGTTTTGCCCTCAAAGGTCTTACAATTATCTATGAAGCCCACGTGGTTTTCAAAACACCACCTGGACATCCAGCGGTTCAGCGACCATAACCTGCTGTAAGTTATGTCGCCACGTCTCATTGGGATGGGACCAGAGCATACTACTCCATCGGACATCGCCTTCGCTAATTTAAACACCTCTATAAAGTTATTCTTACTAACCTCTGACTGACGAAGGCGTATATCATTAGCTCCAGCATGTACCACTATCTTGGAAAACCTGTGCTGTCCTAGAGCCCTAAGATTACCTGCTATGTCCGGTGCTCTGGCTCCCGGGATACACCTAACCACTGCCGCTGGCGCCCCTAAAGGATACACCTAACCACTGCCGCTGGCGCCCCTAAAGGTCTAGCTAATTTCACATGTCTCATTATAGAGTCTCCTATAACCAGAGCTCTATTTATTTCCTATTCCTATTCATATTCTTTTATTCCTAGGTCATGAGCAGTTGTCTGAGCATTTTACTGCATATCGTACTGTGTATGACTGAGTATGTGACAAATAAAAATTTTAATTTGAATTTGAGATGTGCTGTAGGTGTAACAGTGTCTGCATCAAGGATCAGCTCTAAGCCCCTTTTTGTTTGCTGGACAGGATGACAGATGTAAGGTAAGACAGGAATCTCCATGGACTATGACGTTTGCAGATGACATTGTGCTTTGTAGCGAGAGCAGGGAACAGGTGGGGGAAAATTTGGAGAGGTGGAGGTATGCTCTGGAAAGTAAAGGAATGAAGGTTAGCCGCAGCAAGACGGAATACATGTGTGTGAATGAGAGGAACCCAAGAGGAACTAGTGAGGCTACAGGGAGCAGAGGTAAAGAAGGTGCAGGATTTTAAGTACTTAGGGTCAACGGTCCAGAGCAACGGAGAGCGTTCAAAGGAGGTGAAGAGGCGGGTACAGGCAGGTTGAAATGTGTGGAGAAAAGTGTCAGGTGTGTTGTGCAATAAAAAAGTATCAGCAAGAATGAAAGGAAAGGTGTACAGGACGGTGGTGAGACCAGCAATGCTCTACGGCTTGGAGACAGTGGCACTGAAGAAAAGACAGGAGGCAGAGTTGGAGGTACTGTAGCAGAGCTGAAGATGTTGAGGTTCTCCTTGGGAGTGACAAGGATGGATAGGATCAAGAATGAGTTCATCAGAGGGACAACCAATGTAAGATGTTTTGGAGATAAAGTCAGAGAGGCCAGATTGAGGTGGTTTGGAGATGTTTAGAGGAGAGATGGTGAATATATTGGTAGAAGCATGCTGAGGTTGGAACTGCCAGGCAGGAGGTCTAGAGGAAGACCAAAGAGGAGATTTATGGATACAGTGAGAGAGTACATGAAGTTAGTTAATGTGAGAGAAGCGAATGCGGAGGATAGGGTTAGATGGAGGCAGATGATTCGCTGTGGGGAACCCTTAAAGAGAACAGCCGAAAGACAAAGAAGAAGTAGCAAACACATCTCAATATAAACTTTTCAAAGGAGATTCAGCATTCCTTTACAATGTAGAAAGAAATAAAAAGAAAGGTAGAAAGTGACCCCAAACTTTTGAACGGTAGTGTGTGTAAATATATATAATATATATATATATATAAATGTAAATATATATATAAAATGTTGTCCGCGATAGAAAGTAGAGTTTCATTTAGGAACATATCTGATGACAAAACTCACAACATGTCTCAGAACCACAACCACAGACAAAAAGCAGAAATGAAAGGATCAAAATAATTGTTAAATCTGCAGAGAAATATCTAGATGTTAAAGAGCTACAATGGGAGACCGTAAGAGACTCCCTTATTGAAGAGACACAGTCTTCTTAGGCATGTGTTGGATCTTCTTAATGTTATTGACCATACTACAGTGGAATGCAAGGAGTCTAATTGCAAATGGCCAAGAGCTTAAGAAATAAATAGATATGCTAACAATGAAACCTAATGTAATATGTATTCAGGAAACATGATTAAAACCACAGTTGGATTTAATAATAAATGGTTATAGTATAAGACGAGATAGAGAATCTGGTGGAGGAGGAGGAATACAGTAGCAACATTTATACAAAATGGGATGAAATATAAGGTAGAACAAATAAATAAAGAATATGAATCAATTATAACTAAGATATGGACTGAAAGAGGGAGCATAGACATTGTTAATTATTATAATCCATGTGAAAAATTAAGTCAAGTTGTTTTAGAAGCTGTTGTAGGTTCTTTACATGACAAAATAGTGTGGTGGGTGATTTTAATTCCTATAATACATTATGGGGAAGTAATAATACTGACGTGAATGGACAAATAATTGAGGAATTCATTGATGATAATCACTTGGTGTGTATTAATAATGGAGAGAAAACACGATATAACAGTATTAAAAAAATACAGAAACTGCACTTGGCCTAACATTTGTCTCTTCTGTTATAGCAGGGATCACTACATGGAATGTAAACAAATATACTACAATAAGGAGTGATCATTATTCGGTAGTGACTATGGTTGGTACAAAAATATGTCATGAAAAAGAAAAGAAAAATCCTAGATGGAATTTGGAGAAGGTAGATGGGGAAGTCTTTCGAGTAATTTGTGAAAACAGATGTATGACTCTGCAAGGAGAAAACCAGATGGACATAAATGTATTCAATAGTAAGTTAGTTAATAAAATAATTTAGTCAGCTGAACAAATTATACCTAAAACAACAGGAATAAGACATGTAAAGAATGTACCCTGGTGGAATGATAATTGTAAAGCAGCTGTAAAAGTAAGGAATAAAGCATTTAAGAAACTTAAAAAGCAGCATTCTATAAGGGTTTCATTCAGTATAAAAGGGCCCAGGCAGTAGTAAGGAAAACAATAAAAACACAAAAGCATATTTTTTGGAAACAGTACTGTAAAAGTATTGGAAGAACAGTAAATCTGTCAGATGTATGAAATATGATGAGGAAAATGAGAGGGATTAGAAGGAATTATGAGTTACCAGTGATTATAGGCAAAGACAAAATGGCTGTCACGAATTTAGATAAGGCTGAACTTCTGGTAAAAACATTTAAGAAAGTTCATAGCTCAGATAATCTTTCAGAAGAAGCAAAGCAGTGTAGGAGTAGCACATTAATAAATTATCCAAATTTGGTAAAGAAAGATGAGATGTCAGATAGTTTATTAGATTTGCCTATAAACTTGTTTGAGTTAAAAAGAGCAATCAAAACTGCTCGGCAGACCGTTCCAGGAAGAGATGGAGTGTGTTACAAAATGCTGGCTAACATGACAGATAATACACTGGGAAAAGTACTAAAATTATTTAACCTAGTATGGGAAACTGGTCAACTCCCTTCAGTATGGAAACAAGCAATAATAGTACCTATTCTTAAACCTGTGAAAAACCCATCAGATCCTTGTAGTTATAGGCATATTGCACTTACTTCTCAATTATGTAAAACAATGGAAAGAATAATTACAGAAAGAATGAAATTTTTTAAATAGTAAAAATCTGTTGTCTCCTTATCAGAGTGGATTCTATAAGGGCCGGAATACAATGGACTCTGTATTATGTCTAGAATCAGACATTAGGAAAGCACAGACAAATATAGAAGTAGTGGTAGCTATCTTCTTTGATGTGAAAAAGGCATATGATATGCTCTGGAAAGAAGGATTATTTATCAAGTTAAAGTATTTAGGAATTAGTGGTAGAGCATATAACTGGGTTCAGAATTTTTTATTTGACAGAAAAATACTAGTTAAAGTAGGTGAGGAATACTCTAGAATGCATACAGTGGAAAATGGAACACCACAAGGTAGTGTGAAGTCTATTATTATTCAGCATAATGATAAATGACATCTTTTCACGAGTTGAACATAACATAACAATCTTTATATGCAGATGATGGCGCTTTATGGACTAGAGGTCGTAATTTACCATATGTTCATAAAAAATGCAAAATGCAATAGAGGAAGTTGAAAAGTGGGCTAATAAATGGGAGTTTAAATTATCTGTATCAAAAATGCAGGTCACTTGCTTCTCAAGGCGGCTTAAAAGCATACCCCTCTCTTTGAAATTATATAGGAATCCTCTGGAGCAAGTTAAAATTATAAAGTTTCTCGGTTTGGTTTGATGAAATGGAAAATATTTCATCTTGCATGGAAAATTCAACTGGATAAAATCAAGGACAAGAGCAAAAAAAAAATATTAATATTCTTCGATGTTTATCAGGATGGGAATGGGGAGCTAGTAGGGCATCCCTACAGGGTATATACTGGGCACTAATAAGATCTGTCTTTGATTATGGATGCATTGCCTATATGTCTGCAGCAGAAACAAACCTCAAACAATTAGATGTACTGCAAGCACAAGCCCTAAGAATCTGCAGTGGATCATTTAAATCATCGCCGGTATCATCTATGCAGGTGGAGATGGGAGAAATGCCTTTAGGTATAAGACGAATTAAGTTAATGTTGGCATATTGGGTTAATATCCAGGAACAAAGTGTTTCACATCCTGTCAAAAGTGTATTGACAGACTGTTCAGAACATAATGTAACAAATTTTATGAGTTTTGGGTGGATAGGTGACGCAAAGGCGAGGAATAGAGGAATAAATCAAGTACAGTATAGCAATACAGTCTTAATATCCTCTATCCCTCCCTGGTTATTCCCCTTACCAACCGTTGACCTCAGTATACAACAGGAAATAAAGAATCAATCCAAACAACTTCCAGTGCAGTATATAGTGCGGAATTATATTGAGAGGCATTTCCAAGATTCAGTTTTTTTATTTACGAATGGATCGAAAGACCCAAACACAGGATATGCCGGTGCAGCTGTGTATATTCCAATGGATGATTCCTACATTAAGAAAAGAGTTTCAGATCATTTATCAGTTTATGCAACAGGACTATTGGCAATTTTAATGGCCCTGCAGTGGACAGAAGAAAAGCGAATGAATAACGTAGTTATTGCATCTGATAGTTACTCAGCACTGGAAAACATAAAATCTGGCAGATCATCTTTAAGGATGGATATAATTAATGAAATATTGCATAAATTGTAAAATATAAAGCTTATGGGTATATCAATTCAATTTATTTGGGTTCCTGCTCATGTTGGTGTGGTAGGAAATGGTGGATGCTCTGGCTAAACAAACTTTAAAATTAAAGCAGATTCATTTACAAGTTCCATTAAGTAAAGCAGAAGCTAAAGTGTTCATTAGGAAATATGCATAATCGGTATGGCGGGTACACTGGGATGGTATTGAAATAGGAAGACACTTATATAATATTCAACAACAAGTTGGTGCTGGGAGGAGAGAGAGCAGAAACAGAAATGAAGAGAATATAATAACCCATTTGAGAATAGGTCACACAGGATTGAATAATACACTGTTTAAAATTAACAAGCACCCAACTGGGGAATGTAATCACTGTAGCCAGCAAGAGACAGTTGAACAATGGAAAGAACCTATATGAGGATATATGCGCATATATGAAACCTATATGCAGTATATATGCACATATATCCTCACCTATATGAGGATATATGCGCATATATGAAGCCTATATGCAGTATATATGCATATGCTGCATATAGGCAAAATTGAGGTGCATATATGTGCATATACAGGCCATATAGGTCTCCTGTATTGCTTCTTTATATCCACATATAAGCCCTATATGTACATACAAAATATGTCTCCTATATAGCTCATGGCAGGATCTGGTCATTTTAGCTCATATCTCACTTTAGCAACATACATGATGTGCTCATATTTTCTATTATCTAAGAACTAACTAATAAAAATGCAAAAAACTTACGTGCGAACACGTGAAATTGGTATCACATGTAATTGGCATGTTATGGAATTTATCTATAGTTATACAAATGTTTTTTTTTTCAGAATTTCTGTCGCACTTCATTATCTGCTAATGACCCGAGGCAGGACACGCCCACACGCATCACACGGAAATCAGTCCGGGTAATTTACATACTAGGCCACGCCCCCGGCATGAAAAACACACACACACAAAGACAGGCTTGAGTTTACACACAGATTCAGTTTTCTGCACGTTTGGAAGATGACACGCGCTACTACACATCCAAGCAAACTCTTCAGAATGTTCTGGACAGTGGAAGGAGTTTACATTTACCTGAGAAAAAGACTCTGATGATGAACGGGAGCATTTTGAAGAGAAAATAGATCCAACAGAGGATATGCTATGACACTGGGTAAGTTATTAAGTCTTATATAACTTTTATTCTGATAATATTAAACTAATATTAGTAAATATTTTCCTCACTTCAGCTAGCTCTTGTCAGCTTGTGTGACACATTGGCTTTCAATGCCATTTACATAGTTTAGGTAAATCATGCTAACATGCTGCCTTATGTAGCACAAACATGATATTTCCCGGTGGCTAAGCTAATGCCTTATGGAGTTTACAGATGTTTATAAATGTTCTAATGCATTTCACCTTGTTATGGTTGCTAATATGTATTTGGCTCCATTTTGGTTAGCTTATAACACTGTTTCATATCTTTATCATTAACACTAGAAGCGCCGAGCAGCGGTCATTTGACCGCAAGGGGGTAAAAAAAAAATAATACTTCACACTCGATCAAATCCAGGATTCTCCTTCCATGACTTTTCCTAGTTCTGTAAGCTTAATCACCCTGTATGCTTACATTTTCAAAATCGCACCAGTAAAAGCCAGTATAAAGCTATTTTGCTCTTATATACGTGAAATCGCTGACAGCTGCGCGCCGGTCATGCCGTTTCCTGTCTTTTCCAACCTGCGATTCTCATTTCTCTCAGCAGATGGCGCAAGGAATCGCGCATACTATCTATGCGTCATTCAGTGCGTATATGTAACTATCTTAGGTTTCATTCCATATATGCAGTTTATATATATATATATATATATTTATATATATATATCCGTGAAATATTGACAATTCGCCATTCATTCTGGCGTTGATAATCGAGAAAATTCATTAGTTTGTTCATTCTGTTTAAAAATTCTGTTGCAATTATCTCTAAAAAATGCAATGACCCATCCTGAGGATATAAAGCTTTATTAATGTGTTTGAATAAATCAGATCTACCACAGCAGATAATAAACTATGCTATGTCATAACCGAAGCAAACGCCACGATTATGACTCGTTTCGTTCGGGAACGTGGTTCACTTGGCCGCGGTGTATTATAAACCTGCGGAATGTTTCACTGTTTATGCCCACATAAGATTCATGTAATAAAAGCGAGTGAAATGTGGAAGTGGCCACTCAATAAGAACTAAACCAAAGATTTCGGTAACTACACTGAGTGTATAGTGACACTAAACAGCTGAACAACTTTATCGGTAACCTCTGAGAAAAAAAGCTGTATTTTGTTTGTTTATATTTAGAATTTTTATAACAGTACAAGCAGACACACACACACACACACACCTCCCCTGAGCCCTCGGTAAACATCCAATCACCGTCGATATGCAAATGAGTCAAGATGTAGCCTAACGTGGTGTCGTGGATTTCAGCGGTCACGGAGAGGAAAGACTTTGAAGCAGTTGCAGCGTTTTTTCAGTTACAACAAGCACAGCGATGAGTCCACGTTGTTTCACTGGTTATGACATAGTGACACTAAACAGCTGAACAACTTCACTGTTTTGAGAACAATAGCTGTATTTTGTTTGTTTATATGTAGAATTTTTATAAGAGTACAAGAGTACAAGAACAACTTGGCCTATGTAGTTAGCGCCCTTGTAGAGAATAAATAAATGAATAACACCTTCATATCCCCTCAAAGGAGAGTGCCATAGTCTATTGTTAGTTTTAATGATTTGGCTGAAACTAATTATCACTACATTGGGGTACTAGTGATAATTAGTTTCAGCCAAATCATTAATCATTGATCATGAGTTTCAGCTGAAACAAATTCTATATATGCAACAGAAAATGTGGATGCAGATTCCAAATGTGTAAAGATATGTGTGTGTGTGTGTGTGTATATATATATATATATATATATATATATATATATATATATATATATACTGTATATATATATATATATATATATATATATATATATATATATATAGTGTGTGTGTGTAATCGAGGCCGGCTCTACGCAGGGCAAGAGGGGCAGCGCACCCTCATATTTGTCTGCACATGTTAATATATTCCTAAAATGTATATTTTAAATATATTGTTGATATAAAGTTGCTAAACTCATCTGCAGTAGCGGAAAAATCCGCTGAAAAGGGGACAGGCTGCAGCGCACGCGCGCGCACACACACACACACCTCTCCTGAGCCCTTGGTAAACATCCAATTACCGTCTGTCGGATTTCAGCGGTCACGGAGTGGACCAGTTTATATATTAATCTTATTATTGATATATTAATCAGTTTATATATTAATCTAACCTTGAATTTATCAGCATTGTTTCGTTCAGATTCCGCTTCAGTGTGTTTCTTAATCTTTCCCCACATTTTTGTTTCAAACTATATATATAGATATATATATATATCAAGTAAAATCGGTATTACTTGACCCTGAAGTTTAGTTTAGCACACAAAAAAACAGAAACGTCCTTTCTGGTAAATCAACTGCATATGTGTTTTATTTACAGCAATTCTTAAAAAAATAAAAATACATTGTACAGTACAAGGTAAACACGAGGAAGATTACAAAATGAAAAAACAAACAGCGTCTACTTTATAAACAGCTTAGTATAATGTCGAGATGCTGAAATCTCTTGCATGTTGCCCCTAAATGTTGTGCTTCCATTGCAAGTGAACAGATATTTGACCGACAGCCTAGAAACAAAAGAACTGTTCGAACCCTTCGAACGACCGTGCCATCAATCACTGACCACCTCAGAAGTTCCCTCCAATGTATGCTGATGTTTTGCAAGTTTTTTTTAAATAAAATAAGCAGAATAAGCATGGCTTTTGGGATATATAGCTTTATATATATATTATATTATTTATATAAGCTTTATATATATATTTTTTTTAGTCAGACTAGTTAATCTTGTGGTCTGCGTTGATTTTAAGCTAATTATCGAGGAGATGCATTGTCATAGCTGGGTTCATACTGGCACATTACAATCACCCAAATATTAATACTTCCATCTAGTAGTTATCTGTACAGCTGACTGATAGTTAATTTAGTCTGAGTCACAAGCAACTTTGGTTAAATAGGGCTACCTGGTTAGCTTACATGCAGCAGTCATATTTACATACTACTTGCCAAAGGGAGAAAGGTGTAAAATATTGTTATAACTCGGGAAAAACGCGGACGAATTTTAACCGCGGAGTAAATTACTAGCTAGTGAAAAACGGGAGGGTTAGCAGGTGTGTATATTTGTGAGAGGGACAGTGTTTTGTAACACCCCAGCATTTTATTGTCTCAAACAGTGAGATTAATAAAGTTCTAATGTTAACTAAATACTAGCGCCATGCTAATACTACAGTTACAGTTTCGTCACCCTGCAAACATTCTACAGAGAAAGATAAAAAACCCAGACATCTTATCCGTTTCCTTCAGACACAGGTGGGGTTCTTTGGCTAACTATAGCAGCTATTGTCGGCTAAATTATCTTACCTCAGACCAGCCTGAAAGTTTAAGTGTAACCTTAACACGGTAACAGTAATAAATCTCACATATAGTAATAATATTTCAGTCATATGTGACTTAGGTGAGTGAACATGTGTATACAGACCTTGTATTTAACGTCATTTTCCCTTAAATGAACCGTCATCAGCGGTGTGGGAGCTCAAGAGAGACAAGAAGCTCTGACTGACAGCCGCTGAATACACCGGTGAACTTTGGGGGAGGAGCCAATCAAACTTCAACCCAGCAGCTGGGTTACACAAAAACTACCCAACTCTCTGTAAATAACCCAGAAAAATGACCCAACAGAGGCAACCCAGCGCTTGGGTAGAAAAAACAACCCAACATTTTTTAGAGTGTAGGCATTTGTCTTTCTCCTGAAGCTGTTTGTCTCTCTCCATTAGCTGTGTCTCTCTCTCAGTTAGACGTCTCTCTGTCTCTTCAAGCTGTTTGTTTTTTTCTGATAACTCATTTTTTTGTTGCTCCAGTACGATCATCATCTCCTGTAGTTGTCTCTTCTCATCCTGCAACTCCTGTTTCAGTGTCTCCAGTTTGTTTTTACTGGTTTCCAGTTCTTTATCTGTGTTCTTTATCTGTGTTTCTTTCTCACTCAGCAGTTTGTTCATATTCTCCAGTTGTGTGTTTTTCTCTTTAACTTGTTCAGTAACATGTTGAAGTTTATTATTTGTTTCCATCAACACTGCGTCTCTCTCAGAAAGAGTCTTCTCATTAGTCTCTAAACGTTCTTTTAGAATCTTCAGCTCTTCATTTTTATCATTTAATTCTTTCTCCTTCTCCACAAGTCTGTTGTCCTTTTCCTTCACTTGTATTTGTGTCTCCTGTATCTGTGTGTCTTTCAGTTTCAGTTGTTGATCTCTCTCATGTAGAGCTCTGTCTCTCTCCTCTAGCTCTTTACTCGTCTTCTCTAGTGTTGTATTTGTATCTTTGAGTTGTACGTCTTTCTCCTCGATGATTTTCTCTCTGTTTCTCAGTTCTGTATCTTTATTCTCTATTTGTCTTTTATAATCCTCCAGCTGTTGGTCTTTATGTTCCAGTGATTTTAATGCTCCCTTCAGTTCTTTAAAATATTAAGCAGGGGAGTGAACTGAATGATTAATGTGATCATAACCAGTCATCAGTTACAGAAGTACAGCTTATTATGATTAAAGCCAAAATTACAATTTAAAATTATTTATTAGAAAAACTAAAGTGAGCAATTTAATTAATTAGAAACATTGACTGATAGATTTTATTATAGTAAAACCAGGGAGGTCCTTCACACTCTTACTTATTATAATATCATCACATTTTATATACCTAAATGTAGGTCAGTTTAAAACTGGCTAAATATTTAAGGCTTTAATTTTAATGTCTGTATAATACATGCTTTAGAGCAGGGGTTCTCAACCTTTTGAAATTTAAAGCCCAAAATAAAGAAAAAGCATAACATGAAAAAAAATAAAATAAAGTAGACAGTAATGTGTTTTGCCACCGTCAGCTGTAACGACTAAAATAAATATTCCATTTCCCACTAGTGAGACACCTGGACTTGCTTGGAAATAAGGAGATCAAGCCTAGGTGGGACGGGTGAGAGGCTGACATGCAGAGTATCGCTCAATGTTGTATTCAGTTTGTTTTGTGCTTTTGATTCTCTGACAGTCACAGTGGAAACTCTGACTGATATAAACAGGTGGTTGTAAAAGGGAACAGAAATGTGATTGTCCATTTTGACATGGATGGACACTGACTGTCAGGTTGTATTCAGAATGAATAAAGGTCAACCTGTTTGAACTGAAGCTTCAGCCTGCTGTCTGCTGATTCATCCATCAGTTCATCTTCCAACACAGTGAACAGAATCATGTCTTCTGAAGCAGAATCCACAGATAAAGGGTCCAAAAACCAAACAATTCTTTGCTGTCTGTCCATTGAAAAGTAAAACTACAAATCATCCCTCCTTGACTCTTCTGTTTCAAAGAATAACTTCTCTTAGTTCTAAAAGGTGATTAAGCACACGTCCTCTTGAAAGCCATTATATTTCAGTGATACAAGAACTGCAGATGATCTGCATCTAGTCTTTCACACAGAGCTGCACAACACCTCGAGTTCAGTGCATTTTTATAGATATAGTTCACCATTTCCAAAGACACGTTCATGACTTCATGCAGTTCTGGTGACATCTGCTTTATGTCTAGACTTTCCCTATGTACAGTAAGAGACAGTGTGTCCACTTGGTGTCAGAGGTTCTATTTTGGATCTGTTTTACAACACCACGATGTATCCCTGTCATCATCTTAGCTTATTGTCAGTGCAAACACTATTACAGTATTTCCAATCAAGCCCTTTTTTAGTGAAGAAATCATCAACGTAACTCATAACATTATCTGTAAGCCACTGTTCTTGTGTAAAGCTCTTTGCAAAAAAAAAAATCTTCTCGCAAATTACTGTCCATGTGGAATCTAACAAAAACTAACAATAAAGCAGCGTCGCTTACGTTAGTGAACTTGTCCCCCTGTATGGCAAATTATAGGTGTGTCTTTATTCTTTCCACAAGTTGACATTCAATGTCATCACTCATGAGAACAATTCTTCTGCTCATGGTGTCAGTAGACAGTGGTATGGACTGAATTGTGTTTGCAGTGGGTTCCCCATTAACTCCCTGCACAAATCTTAACCGTTATACAAAACAAGCTCCATCTATATGAGCAGAAACCAAATAACTATCTTTCAACAACGCTTCTGACTGCACTGTTAATATTGTGATGACCTTTTGTTGTGCCAGAAACACGACCCTTTTCATTAGAAAATGTCCTTTTGGCTTCCCAACACATCTTGGGTGCTTTGTGTTTAAGTGTCTCTGAGCTTTAATGGTTTTTTAGCTTCATTTGACATGATTTCAGAACATTCAACACACTGCCTGCCACTATAAATACACAATTAATGTATTTAACGTCACTGAATACATTACAGCACATGTCTTGGAGCATTCTCTAGCACAGGTTTATCTCCCACATCATAGTTTTATTTCAAAAAGTTCTCCATTTTGTAACTGTGTCCAAACATTAGCTAGCTGGTGGCAAAACATTTGTCTCTATCTGATGATGTGTCCATCGGCGCTCTGATATTCTAATGTAACAGTACAACAGCCACGCCCCACTGGGTGAGAATGCCAGCTTTAGAGCAGGATGTCAAACTCAAATCACACCCAGTACATGTAAGCATTATTTAACATTATGTAACAGCCCATAAACTACAACTATTTATTTTTAAATATATTTTTCTGGTAATTAACATCTATTAAACTAGGCATTAAAAGTAGGGCCGAGTCTTAAAAGAGAAAAACAAAGTAAACAAGTGTTTGAAATATCAAGTGATAACATTAGTTATACTGATGCTGCATCAAAAATATCTAACATTAGGAGATTCATGGAGAACTCACACAGGACTGTCTCTGTTAGGAACTGACATGTACTTAGTCTCCAGTCTCTCTCTCTCATCTTCTCTTTTCCCCAGCAGACTGTATTTATTGCTCTGTACACTGGGTGATGTGTTTCAGATGTGTTTCACGATTTGACATCAATCACTGAATCCCATTTAAGGTGTGTTTGGACCCAGTGCCTTGAGTTTAAAACGTGTGACTTAGATTAATTCATAGTTACAGATATTAAAAGTTAAGTGTGCATAGTGAATATCACTAAGTTTTTCCTCCTCCATAAACACTTTCTGTGTGCTTTCTCTATAATATTTAAATAATGTTTATAATAGAGAATATAATAATAGAGAGTGTGGAAAAAAAAGTTGTGAGTTTCAGATGCTTACTGGAGATCTCACTATTGAACACTTTACTGTACAACACATGATCAGGTGTGTTTACTTTTGTAGCTCCTTCCACACTCACCAGTCTGTAGAGCCGAGATCTTCATTTTCATTCTCTCATCTTCTGTCCATTTTCTGTCTCTCTGTGGAAGAGAATAAATCAGTGTGAAGGTTTTATACCCGACTCCATACTGTATGTAAATAAAGTGTTAAATAAACATGAAGTGTTTCTCTGTTTACATTACTGTGTGTGTGTGTGTGTGTGTGTGTGTGTGTGTGTGTGTGTGTGAGACAGGTGATATGCCTAACATTATACACTATTTTTTGTTATTTTATTGTAATTGCGACACTAAATATTTTATTTTTATTGTTTGTTATACTTTCATGACCATCAGTCAGCCATGATTAAAACACACAACACAATTCAGACACTGAGAGTTTATCATGGATTTGTTCTCTGAAGTGACATTAAATTTGCTCTACAGATTTTAATAAAATGGTTGTGTGATAGTTTTTCTGACCATCACTGTGAGCTGTAACCATAGTAACCCATCACTGGGTAATAGACTTATTATAACAATTTAAGATGTTTTTAAGCTGCTAGTATCAGTAAGAAATTTATGAACATTAATAGTTTAGTACAGTTTACTCACCTGATGAACCCAGATGTCTTTTACTTGATCATCTGACAAAAAAACAAAGAAAGTTTGATTAGATTCCTAAAAATACTTTGGTAATTTTAGTAAATGTCTCTGTATTATATGGAAAAGTATTAGATATAAACATTCTGTGGCTGTTCTCAGTAAATACGTTTTGTCCTGCATTAGTTTGTCTCTCTTCTGTTTCTCTGCTGATTTTGGAAAAGAAATGTCTTTAGCTTTATCATATTAACTCTGTAAGAAACAAATTTACTGAATCACTCACTCACATTCTGTTATAATCTCTTTCATGCACTATTATCTAGCGTGGACTCTCTAACTCACTTCTCTCACTAAAGTTATATACAGTACACTACCTGGACAAAAAAGAAAAAACTGTAAACTTCATGAAAAAAATATGAACTGAAAAAATCATAAACGAACGTGATCAGATATCAAACACTTGGAGAAGTTAAATCATTTTTTAAAAATCCCCAGAAATATTACATCAGAAATCACAGATCTCACAGGATTGGGACTAAACAGCTGTGTGACTATCAGAAAACCACTTGTTAATGAGGCTAATCAGAACAAAAATCATCTAATTAAATGTACTGAATGACCAGGTTATTACATCAATACATCATTATTCTTCCCAGATGTCCTGGACATACGCTGGGCTCTGTGAGCATGAGGAAGCATTTATACACAGGAATTATCCACCACATTACACACCATAAGGAAAGCATGTGATCAAATGTAATATTAGTGTGTGTGACTTTTTGTAATATTAGTCAGTGTTAGTAACTTTATAAAGGGGTTATTACTATGAAATTACAATCCAATAAAAACCTTCAGCTTTTAATCTCTCAATATCAGTGTGTAGGTCTGATTTGTGTGTGTGTGTGTGTGTGTGTGTGTGTGTGTGTGTGTGTGTGTGTGTGTGTGTGTGTGTGTGTAGAACACTAATGACAAACTAGACAACAGCATGATGAATGTTTTGCCAGCGATCACAGTCTGTTGTGTTCACTACACTATGCTCATGATGCTCATATATCTATGTGCTATTGCACTCTGAACACACAGCACAGTCCAATCTATTTCATCTGCACAATTTTCACATCACTATCAGAGAAAAGACTTTATACTCACCCTCATCATCATCCTGTGAAAGTAAATAATAGAGAGTGAAGATTTAATGCATGATTACAAATGTGAATTGTTCCATGTGAAAATGTGAAAGTAACTGTTACTCTGGTTAAAACACAGCTGATGTGTGTCTTAATAAAAAACAGGAAAACTAGACAACACTCAGTCATCACACACAGTAAATCTGTATAATGTAGCATTGTGCTAATATACCGCTAGTTCCCCTTAAGGAACAGAAATATCTTGTGATTTATTGGAAAATACTATTTTCTGATATCTGCATGTATTTACCAATATACAGTATGTCAGTATATGTGCATTTCCCCCTGTGTATTTTAAATCTATACTTAAATATTCTGTAATATATCTATGTGTTATTGTAGTAGATAAAGGATTATGTTGCGTGGTGCGGTATGGAGAGCCGCACCATGAGATATTTTGATGTTTATAAGAGCCCTAACGAAGGGCTTCAGAGGGGGTGAATGAAACAGAGGTTGTGAAAGTGCTTATGATGCGGATGGGAAGACCTTCCCGTTTCGAGATGGCGTGGGATTATTAATTAGAAAAAGGAAACAAAAAAGAACTGAAAACACAAAAATACACGAGAACAGATGGGGCTCTGATAACTAAAAATAAACTTTAGATCCTCTCTGGGCCTTCGATCTTACCGAGGATTTATAAGAGAGGAAACTGAGGCGTGTTGCTCTCTTTCTCTCTCTCTCTCTTTCTCTAACGTCGGTGTCTTAGGAAGACAGAGGCTGGATCTTTGCCTCTCTCCCTCTCTTGAGAACGCTCTGTCTATCTTCCTTTCTATCTTTCTTTGGCCCTCATACCGTACCGGTGCTACCTAAATGATCACACCTAGTGCGGAGGTATCAGACCCTAAATAAACACGTCACCAGGTGTTTCGTGTTCACACTGATTACCTTACTGCAGTGTTGCCTGGCAACCGCGTGTCTACCTGGCTGCGCCTCGGCCTGTTCAGAACTCCGTGGGGTAGCAGCCTGTGGACCTGCCCGTTCTGAACAGTGCAGAGTATTTATGTGTGGTTCAGCCCCTCGTGAGACCCGTGTTACAGAATATACAGAATATCAGAACACAATTATGACTGACTTCTTATAGAAATAAAATAAAATGCTGATATCGTACTTGGACACTTGTAAAATATATTTTTTAATCTTATATGATTGTGTATGCTTTTATATTTCTATTTAAATCCTGAATTAAAATCTAATACATGTGATAAGTTTATAAAATATCAGTGTTTATCATTAGTGTGAAGTCGAGTTATTTACTTACCCGTGCTGAAGGTGTCGTGTGAAACAAAAGAGAGAGAAATGTAATGTTAGATAAAATATAATGAGAAAAACTTATGATTTACAGACAGAATAGCTTCATTCTTTGCTTTTAGTTTAAAAATGTTCAGCTATAATTTTTTCAGATTTGTATGAAATCTAACAAATTAACATGAAAATTTTTTTGCCTTAAATAATAAATTAATAACATATGTGTGTGTGTGTGTGTGTGTGTGTGTGTGTGTGTGTGTGTGTGTGTGTGTGTGCTATTGCACACCACAGTCCAATCTATTTCATCTGCACAATAAATATATTATTCATGCAGCATCAACACATCACTATCAGAGAAAAGACTTTATACTCACCAACCCAAATCTGTGAAAGTAAATAATAGAGAGTGAAGATTTAATGCATGATTACAAATGTGAATTGTTCCATGTGAAAATGTGAAAGTAACTGTTACTCTGGTTAAAACACAGCTGATGTGTGTCTTAATAAAAAAGTGGAAAACTAGACAACAATCAGTCATCACGCACAGTAAATCTGTATAATGTAGCATTGTGCTAATATACCGCTAGTTCCCCTTAAGGAACAGAAATATCTTGTGATTTATTAGAAAATACTATTTTCTGATATCTGCATGTATTTACCAATATACAGTATGTCAGTATATGTGCATTTCCCCCTGTGTATTTTAAATCTATAGTTAAATATTCTGTAATATATCTATGTGTTATTTTAGTACATAAAGGAATATACAGAATATCAGATTCCCACATCCTTTAATTAAAAACACAGACATTTATCAATGTAAAAACACTGAACAGATAACAGAATGATGTGCTTTGCTACTGCCTCGTCTATATATTGGTTACGATAGCATATGATATGTCGCAGTAGACTTGGGAAGATGTGTGATCTCGTTCTGTTTTTCTCTTTTTCACTCCTAAATCCCTCTCTCCTATTATAGAAGTTTTATAAATGAAGTGAAGGACTTCTGTTCTCAGTTCAGTCAGGTTGTCTTTATGCTGTGTGCATTAACATGGCTTACTACTGTTAGCTTAAAGAGACTAAACGCTAGGCCGAGTCAACTCTTCAATGCTTTTTCACAATATGGTGTGATTGTTATGCAGAGCGAGTGATGGCAATTATTCTGTCTACAAGCACTGAACACTGTTAAAGCTCTGATTTATGTTTATTGTGAAGTGTCAGGAAATGTCATGTCACTCTGTGTTCCAGTAAGAACACAATTATGAGTCACAGCTTATGAAAAAATACAAAAATGCTGATACTGTATGTTACTTGGACACTTGCAGAATAGACAACTGTTCCATCCAGAGGAATCCTGGGAAATGTTATATTTTTATTCTTATATGATTCTGTATGAGATTCTGATGGAGTCTGGCAGTGGTGTGTGTTATATGTTACATGTTTGTTGTGTCTTTTACTCGACATGGTAAACGTCTCTGTCTACATTATTGCAGTGCAGTGGGGTTACACACAGGTGCATTGTGGGAAAGAAGCTGACTGATGGAAGTGGAATCTCACTTACTGATCAGAGTCCTTCACATAAACATCATCTGAAAATAGTTTTATGTTTCTATTTTATTTCTGGATTAAAATCTAGTACATGTGATAAGTTCATAAAATATCAGTGTTTATCATTAGTGTGAAGTCGAGTTATTTACTTACCCATGCTGAAGGTGTCGCGTGAAACAACAGAGAGAAATGTAATGTTAGATAAAATATAATGAGGAAAACTTATGATTTACAGACAGAATAGCTTCATTCTTTGCTTTTAGTTTAAAGATGTTCAGCTAAAAGTTTAATATTTATATTAAAATAACAACATAGTGAGTAATAAATAATTTATAATTAAACAATTAAATACTCGGTGCAGTAACACACATCTGTGATCAACTGGTGAATAAGACACTTCATATCGAATGAAAATGCTGAGCATCGCCACGTTCATTCACATTTCTATCTGTATCAGGAAAAATTAAAGGAAGCATTGATAATTATTATTAGAGTTATTAATACAGCATTAATTAATTCCGTTTCCGGTGGTGTTTCCTCCTGAACTCTGAATAAGCAGCTCATTTAGTTGCCATTAGATGTGCAGAGAAAATTATTTCTGAAAACTTCAGTCCAGTGAGACTGCTATGTGCAGTGCCTTACTTACATGAGTGATCTCTGCCTAAAGCTCAGACCAGACTATTAAAGACTAAAGAACTTCCACTCTGACAAATTCCATGTAACAACGCTTCTGTCTCTGACGCAATTTTACATCTTTACTTTTCCAAGTTTTTCCAAAGTCAAGAATTTCTCATAATTAAATGCAAGGCTTTAACTGTAATGCCACGGGCAAATCCACGGCCCACTACACACCACATACACACACACACACACACACACACACACACACTGCTCTCTCGCGATTCTTTGTAAAGGTAAAGCGCAGGTTAATTTGTTTTATTTTTCCTTCATATTTTGTTTTAATTATTTTTATCTATTAATTTTTTTGGGCTGTTGACCGAATTAGTTTTCATTATTTCTTATGGGGAAATTCACTTTGATTTACAAGTGTTTTGAAATACTAACACACTTCTGGAATGAATTAATGTTCGTAATCCAAGGTTTCCCTGTAGATATTTAGAATCTTTGTAAGAGTGCGCTTCACTTGTAAGAGTGTGTTGTGACGCCCTGCAGCCCCGGCCAGCCTTATATCTCTTTGTAGAAAATAACTTATATGTATAATCATACCAAACAATGTGAATCTGAATGTGATCTCAGGTCGTCCCACAGGCTAAAATCCACACTGTGATGCACCTGGACCATTCCACACCCTTTGGAGGTCACCTTGGGAGGTGCAAAACACTATCGAGAAAATAAAGGACAGATTTCTCTGGCCAGGGCTTAATGTGGAGTTACGCGACTTCTGTCAGGACTGTCCCACCGGTCAGTGTACAGCACCTGCTAAACCCGCCCCCGCTCTGCTAATTCCACTGCCTATCATAAGCGTACCCTTTCAGCCTCCCCAAAGAAGTACTCACAGACCAAGGTACGCCATTCATGTGATGTGTGCTTTAAAGGAAGAGAAGGAAGCCTTTGAGGAGCAGCCCTCACTATTCAGGTCTGTAATTGAGTTTGTACAGAATCTTCAAACAAATATCAACAAAGTTCTCCCTTTCATGTGACGACACCTGCAAGAGGCACAAGAGAAGAAGAAGCAGGCCTATGACCAGTTGGCTCAGTCACGCGTGTTTAAGGTGGGCGATCGCGTACTGCTCCTTCTCCCCAGTGCTACATTCACG